>NC_139217.1:119362031-119962031 GCF_055691185.1 Crinia signifera | reverse complement strand
GTTGAGTCATTCAAGTAATTCAGGAGATATCTGAAGCAGATTTTAAATGATTTTTTAACAGATTAAATCTGTCATTATGATAACAGCCAAGTCCCATGACATTAATAAAACTGCAGCTTGTGATTATGCAGTAATTTGCCAGATTGTGCGGATAAATCAGAGACGAGTTTGGAGTATGTGCATGATAAAGTATCCATATGTTCCCCACTTCTACTTTCTAGAGACATTTTATTCTATTTCTTAGAAAATACAAACATGGGAGTTTGCTTTAATAGCTTTAGTTCATATAAAAGGATATATCTATCGGGAATGTTATACTGTATGTATAAACGTGACAAAATCAGTTTATTGCAACATATACAGCAAAAGCTACAGTACTAGCCTCATGACTTGAAGTGTTCGGAACAAATCTAAATGAACCAGTAATATAAACTCAAAACAAAACTGGTTCTGTCAGTATCATACAGCCCCAAACCCTAGTGAGGTTTTATCATGTCCTGCTCTACTGTTATACCCACCTTCTGTTCCAGGTCTCAGGCTGATTTCTTCTAATAGCCCAGTGGTTTACAAACAAGGTCTTCCAGTCACTCCAGCAGTCCAGATTGTAGGGATATCCCTGCTTGGGCACAGAAGGTAATCAAATTGACTGAGGTAATAATTACGTCACCTGAGAAAAGCATGGATATGCTTAAAACCTGAAATGTTTAGCCCCGTACACAAGGGGTATATATCGCTGAGCGATATATCGCTCACCATGAGCAATTTATCGCTCAGTGTCCTGTTTGCGTCAGTGACCAGAGATGGTCGCTGATGAAAAAGAAACGGCCGGGGGAGCCTGGCAGTGGAAATCAGCTGGTCGCAGGAGCATGTTCCTGCGACCAGCGATCCCTACGGGGGAGAAAACAGGTGCACACTCCCATCGCGGGCAATATGGTCGCTCAGCAACAGTGGAGGGCGCTGCAGCTGCTTTCTGAATAACCGGGGCACTTGCTGACATTTACCAGCAAGCACTCAGCAGGTCCTACATGCGAGGAGCATCTCCCTGTGAGCCAGGATTTCAGGGGGAGGAGAAGCAAAAGAGCTCCTCCCCAGTACCATCAATGTAGCAGCGCAGCGTTGCAGCATACTCGGATGACAGAGGCATCACTGAACACCGCCGGGTACACTGAAGGATGGCAGGTACCCGCTTTGGGGGCGGGGGCACATCACATTCCTGAATTGTTTGTGTGCCTGTAAACCTCCCTTTCATGCAGGTGACAGTGCCGCCCACGCTGTGTACTGTGTATCCCAGCCACTCCTGCCCTGTAGGCTGTGTGTGTCATCTACACATGTTGTCTCCTGTATGTTTCAGCCACCCCTTCCCCCGTGCTGTCTTGACTGCCAAACCCCGCTCCCCCTGAAGATGACTGTCTGCCTCATCCCTAGTAGTATCTCCCTGTTTCTTGCTCTATTTGACACTCTCTCCCTGATACCCCCTCTCTCCCTAACTCAATCCTGCTTGCTCTGCTCCTTCTCCAACCTCCCATTCTCTCTCGAGGGTAGATTTATTAAGCTCAGTGAAGTGGTAAAGTGTCTGGTTTTTATCACCGGCCAATCAGCTTGTACCTGTCATTTTTTCAAACCAAGCCTGTAATTTCACAGTTAGGAGCTGATTGCCCGGTGATAAAAACCAGACACTTTGGGGTAAATTTACTAAAGGAAATTTGTAAAAATAGGTGTAAAAATAGGTGTATTTGTATCCAGAAATACACTTATTTTTGACATTTACTATCCCAAAAATACGGCAATTCATAGTCGTATTGATGTGTTATCAATACGAATACGAATTGCCGTATTTTCGGGATAGTAAATGTCAAAAATAAGTGTATTTCTGGATACAAATACACCTATTTTTACACCTATTTTTACAAATTTCCTTTAGTAAATTTACCCCTTTATCACTTCACCGAGCTTCAATCTACCCCTGAATCACTGTTTCCCTCTCTCTCCCCTTCTCATTCCTTTTCCTTCTCCCTCTTCCATGTGCCTCTTGATCTCATTCCCTCTTTTTCCACAAAACCCTCTCTCTCCCCCTGACCTTTACCTCTATCTCTCTCACTGACAGCCTCTTTGACTCACTTCCCCAGTCAGGGTGGGGGGGCCCTATCAAAATTTTGCTATGGGGCCCATAAACCTCCAGTTATGTCCCTGCCTAGGGGTACAAGGGCTGTGTTACCCCCACAATGTTTGTTCACAGATTGTAAGTAATATGTGTACCAAGTTTGGTGTAAATTGCTGCAGTCATTTCAGAGTTATGCTGGAACGTAAATATGAGCGTACAGCAAACATAATGGTTTTTAATTAATAAACAATAGTTAATTTTGATTTGCAATCTTTGTAGTTGCCTCGCCATGTTTAAATATGCTTGTATATAAAATTTCATGATCTTCCCTTGTAAACTGTGCTTGGAAAAAAATGTGGTACTTGGTCCATTAGGAGCTCCGCTATTTCCAAGGTATACATGGTTAGTAGCTCTCTGGCAATATTGTCTGATTTCATATTATGCAGGGGTATAGCCTCTGGGTACCTGGTGGCAAAATCTACTACCACTAGTATTTATTGGTGCCCTGGAGCAGATCATACCAATTCGCTCAAAAGGCACGGAAATGATAGGGATGGGTACCAGTGGAGCTCTTAATTCTGGCTAAGGGGCCGAGTTCTGGCAAAATGAGCATTCCCAACAATACCTCTTGACTGGGGCACTGATGCCTCACCAAAAGAACCTCCACCCTAAATTGCCTCCCCACATATGTGCACAAGCATTTATTTTATTTATTTACAGTTTCTTATATAGCGCAGCATATTCCGTTTTACAATTGGAACTAAGAGCTGCTCCACTCTTTTCCCCTGTAAACTAGTAACATGATACAGCAAATCATTCTTTAGCTCAAAATATGGTACACCCTCTGATGGTAAAGCAGCATTTACCACTTTTACAGTCTCAAAGGCATGTCCCAGATTGCTGTCATCACGTTGGTCTCTACCAAATTCCTGTAATGATATCCTCTCACCAACAGGGTACCTTTGGGCAGAGGCGTAACTAGATATTCGTAGGCCCCATAGCAAAAGTTTGTAAGGGCCCCCTATTTAGCAACTGATGGTGATAAATGTATGCAAAACATATTAGTTTGACAGCAAAGATGGGCCCCCTTCAGCTCTGGGCCCCAAAGCAGCTGCACCCCTTGCACCTATGGTAGTTACGCCCCTGCCTTTGGGCCCCAGACTCTGTCTCCTTGGGTGGTTCAGTAGCTTTGGTAGCCCTCCCGGAAGCCAAGCCTTGGTAGTTTCTAGTCTCAGTTGCCTCGGTGGCTGATTGTCTGCCAGATTCATGCCAGATAACCAGCTCCTGCATCAACGGGAATTCATGGCCCAGGATAAATAGATACAGTGGTCTGGAGGTCACTGCAACTACCACCTCGTAAGTACACTCGTGGACACTCTTCAACATCGCCATGGATACTGACAGGAGGCAGGACCTTGTCAGCTCCAGGAGAAACCACTTTGGCAACGACAATGGAGAACTCACTACCAGTATGCATGTGCCCAGATCTCTTAGCCTTCCAACTGCACCAGTACGCAGAACAGAGTGGCATCCACCTGGGATACCTTGGCATCAGCCATGCTGACCATCAGCCAAGCTGCTTTGCCCGCAGTGCAATCCATCAGCTCTCCCTGTTTTGGGCAGTACTGCCACTCATGACCAGGCTTGCTGCATTCGAAGCACACCATGAGAGGTGGAGCCTTTGGTTTAACCTCTGGAACGTGAGTTCTGGGTTTTGGTATTGGCACGTATCCTGACCTGACTTTATTCAGCTTTCCCAGCATCAGGTGCCACTCAATCACCACTGCCAGCTCCTCAATTGTCTGGGGATCAGCCTGAAGGGCCCACTGCTGCACTGAGTGGTCTAAGACCCGCATAGCCTGGTCCAGTGCGACTATCGCCACAATCGTTTTTATCTGGCGGCAATCAGGCCTTTGTCAGCCGGCTAGTTTGGTCAGCTGAATCCTGGCAGGGCTCAGAGCCCTCCAGCTGCATCACTCCACTCCTGTCAAGTATAGCCTTTTTAAGGCCAGTATAGGAGCGTGCCTCATCCAAAGTCATATCCACATACACTTGCTATGTCTTCCCTATTAAACAGAGAGCCAGCCAGTCAGGCCATCCCAAACGCGTGGCTGTGTGCTCAAACGTGCAAAGTAATGCCTCTATGTCATCAGCTGGGGTGAGTGTCAGTAGTCACTCCCAATCTGGCTAATTTTCCTCAACGTCTTTAGCTCTTCATGCAACATCTGAATCTGGGCTTGTTGTTTAGCAGCCAGATCCTGTAGCCCTGTATATATCTGAACCTGGGCTTGTTGGCCTTGTATATGAGCCTGCTGAACTGCAGCCATGTCAGTTAACTTTTTTAGTATTTTTTTTCCATATTGCCTTGAGCTTCCCCTTTAAGAACAAACCTAGGAGGATTAATATAATGTACCAGACTTATAAAACAAACCAAGCCAACAACCGCCTGCTTTGCTGGCTACTTAACACACCACATCAAACAATTTTTTACAGTGGCATGGTGGCCCTTTAAGCATGGCTGCCTTTTAGACACTACTATCAACTCCAAGTTGCCTTGTTTTTCTACTACAGGCAGAAATTCAGGAGGTTTGCACAGGCTAACCAGTACAAGAGACACACTCTAATTAATCTTTCTTGGCTCCCAGGCCAGCTGCACAGTGTGTAACCAAGAATTTTTGTTTTCCACTTTTAAACACAGGCACAGTAGCTGTTCTTACCAGAGATCATTTTGCGGTATTGTAAACTCCAGCTGTAGTTCCTATTTGGGCACCAAATGTGATGAATGGAGCACATATACTGGATCAGTTACAGTCTTCGTCTTTATTTTCATAGCAGGTAAACAGCATAAAACGGCACAGTAATGATTGTTACAACATTTGAAGCATAAAGGTCACAGCGTAGTAAAGGCACTTCAGGAAGCTCCAGTGGTCCCCTATCACTTGAGCAGCCAATCCACCATCAAGAGCATTTTCTCCCTTCCCTGGAAACACAACCTTGTTCCTGCAACTGCTCCAAAAACTGGTCTAGATCCTCCACATTACTCTTATGTGGAGAGCTGCCATCTTTGGCACGATATATAACCCTCACTTTGCCATTGGCCCTCCGTGTCTACATTGAAAAATTAGTTGGGTGTGGTGTTTTTTATTTCTAATTTGGACACTACCAAACTAAAACTTTGTGGGCTTTCTATTGGTTGGTAAAAGCAACAATGTATGCATTGTTTAGTATTCATCATCCAATAATTCTTTTAATTTGAGTGAGGGATAAGAAGGGGTCATTTTAGTTGTAGCCTCAAGCAGCAATATGGCCAGACACAAATGGGGAAATGTAATAACATCATATATTGGCCACAGTGACTTCTGTTTATGCAGAAAGTCAGAAATCCCTCTGTGAAATTCTCATTTGTGGATAAAGCATTTATCAGAATATATTAATGTCTCAATGTGCAAATGTAACAAGACCTGAGTTCATTTGCTGGGCTAATTATAATTAGAGGTTTCAACCTTCGTGTACTTTGATTTCTTTCCTGAGGCAATCATCTAATGTTCTGGCCTAGAAAATTATGTTGTTCAATCAATCAAATAATTTTATTGCTCTATCCCACTGCTTCTTAACTTGCTTGGTATGTATATTTCACATTAGTGGTGCTTCCCAGGAATTTAAGCATATTATATTTTGTGAAATAGCTTAGTGAGAAGAAAGACAGGTATAAAATCAATGACCAATTCTACTTAATAGATTTGTGTTCATACAGACTGTAAGTGCATCTGAAGCTTATCTCATACCCTGCATAGGGAAGGATATAAATGGTGCGGTGAGGGTGTACATTTCCGTGATAGCTCTCTGATCTCGTCATGCCCTCACAGAGAGGAAGGGGTTTCACAACCAAATGCAGACAATGGGAGACTAAAATTGGTCACTGTAAATTAGAGCGCCGGGGCCAAAGATTTGGATTTGCATTCGTCGCCGGGATTTGGATTTGTCGAGCGGCGGTGAAAAGCTTTGGATTTGAAAAATGGTAAAAAGAAACACCCAAGCCACATAATATTTGCGTTTTTTTTGTCCCTAGAGTAATATTAACCTCAATAACATTAATTTCCAGCCCTTTCCAGACAATTTTGACCATTTACACCTCACAATATTGTTTGGTGTGCGGCACAAACACGTGGCTCATCTAGGAGTGTCATTGCAGCAGCAGCAGACAGGATGGCAGTTTGAAAAAGTAGGCCTCAAAAAGCATATAATGGCAAAAAAAGAGGTGCAAGATGGAATTGTCCCTGGGCCCACCTGTAATAGGACATTGCACACTTGACAAACCAGTCATTTCAGCCAGAGGGACTGCCAAACCTTTGACTGAAATGACTGGTTGGGCCCCCACAATAAAAGAAGCAATGCTCAAAATAGCGCATCATATAAGAAGAAGAATCTCAAGAAAAAGAAGAGGCGCAAGGTGAAATTGTCCCTGGGGACACCCACCCACCCTTAGGTTGTAAATAGGACATTGCGCACTTGATAAACCAGTCATTTCAGCCAGAGGGACTGCCAAACCTGTGAATGAAATGACTGGTTCATTTGGACCCCCACAATAAGGTACAGACTGACTGATGTCATCATTCGCCATCCTAATCTTCACTCTCATCAGTGTGTACATCTTTGGAGCCATCATCATCAGTTCATCACTGCTGGAATCCTCCATGAGCGATGTTTGTGTTTTGCGATGGAATTAGAGGGAAAGATCTTCCTCATGAAATTTGTAGTTCATTTTTATGAACATCATTTTTTTCAACATTTTGAAGAAGCCTCCGACGATGATCACTCACAAGGTTCCCAGCAGTGCTGAACACTCTCTCCGAGTACATACTGGAGGGTGGGCAGCTTAAGTAATACAAAGCCAACCTGTACAAGGGCCTCCATATTGCCTTGTTTTCTTTCCAGTATGTGAAAGGACTCTCTGACATGCCTACAATGACGCTGTCCTGAAAATAGTCCTCCACTAACCTTGGATGGTGACTGTATCTGATGGAGTAGTCATGCTAGAGGTGTCACTGATACTGGTAAATCACTTAGACCTGACCAGATGTCCAAAAAAGATGTTTTTGTGGACTGCTTTTCACCCCCACTAGATGTTTTTGGAAAATGCCGTTTTGTTTGTGCAAAATTGAAGGAGGAGACGTCACTTCAGCTGCCAACTTGCTCACCAGGAGCTCTTTGCATGTCGTAAGATCTGTGTCAGTTGGAAAGAAAGACACAGCATAGGACTTGAACCTCGGATCCAGCACGGTTGCCAAAAATGTAGTGTTCCACTCTCAACATATTGGCAACATGTGTATCCTGTCGAAGACAAAAAAGGACTTGATCTACAAGTCCAGCATATTTTGCGCATGGGCCTTGATTGATCTCCTCCTTCAATTTCGCAAGTTGATTCTCCAAAAGCCTAATTAAGGAAACCACCTGGCTCAAACTAGCAGTCTCAGCACTCACTTCACAGGTGGCTGCTTCAAAGGGTTTCAGCACCTTGCACAGCACAGATATGAGTTTCCAATGTGCTGAGCTAAGGTACATCCTCTCTCCTCTCGCAAAGTCATGGCTTGTTGTATAGGTGTGAATGGCTTTCTGCTGTTCTTCCATCCGCTGAAGCATATACAGGGTGGAGTTCCACCTTGTTGGCACCTCCTGCTTCAGCTGATGGAAGGGTAGATTAAATTCATCTTGCAGCTGCTACAATCTCCTGCACACTGTTGCAAAATGCTGGAAATGTCCAAAAAATTTTCGTGCAACCCACAGCATCACTTGCACGCCCTTGTCGTTCCTTAAAAATGCCTGAACCACTAAGTTGATTGTGTGAGCAAAACAGGGGATGTGTTGGAATTCACCCAGCTGAAATGTTTTCACAATATTACTGGCGTTATCTGAAATGATAAATCCTGAGGAGAGTCCAATTTGGGTAAGCCATGTCGCAATGACATCTCTCAATTTTTCCAAGAGGTTCTCAGCGGTATGCCTCTTCGTAAAGCCGGTGATACATAGAGTAGCCTGCCTAGTATGAATGAGCTGGTGATGCTTGCTAGATCCTACTGCTGCTGCTGCTGCTGCTGGAGGGGATTCAACCACCCAGTGGGCTGTCACAGTCATTTAATCCTTGGTCTGTCCACATATCCGTGGTTAAGAGGACACTGGCTCCAATCCCACTTTTCAGGCCATGGATTCCTTTAGACTTGATGTCCTGGTACAGCTCAGGAACGGCTTTCCAGATGAAATGGAACCGAGATAGATTCTGGTACCGGGGACATGCAGCCTCGATTAACCCCTTGGGTGGTATGCCGTTGCACACCACCCCCAGTCCCCCCCATTACTTTTTCTCCAGCAGACGCCTGAGCTCCCCTGACCTGGCCGCTATGCCACCAGCTGGCACTCATTTTACAGCAGCAGTGATCTCGGCGGCAGGCTCGGGTATTTTCGGCATGGCTCAGGGGGACTCCGGAGTGCTCAGGCACCCCAGTCCTCCCGAGCCGCCGCAAACATCCCCCAGCCTGCCGCCACACTGCTGAATGTGACAGGCGGCTAAGGCAGCGGGGGCAGGGAAGCTCCGGCTTACAAATGCCGGAGCAGAGGTGAGGGGTGGGGCACGGGGATGGCTTCCAATGTCCTGTGGTGGGTTTTGCTGGGGCAGGACAAAGCCTGGTAGATTTGTCCTGCCCCAGCAAAACCCACCACTCAAGGGGTTAATTGTGTGAAACCCACAGAATTGATGGCAGATATTGGATGCACATCCAATACTACAGGGACGTGCAGTCAGGGGAGGCAGTGCCTCCCCTGTCATTAATGATAAACAATAATGATAAACATAATAAAATAATAAAAGAAAATGCTTATGACACATTGTGTGTCATAAATATATGCTTTATATTATCCTTTTCATTTTTACGCCATAATCATTTTTTTCTATTGGTATCGGTGGCACTGGGAGCAGTGCCTCGGGCTGATAATGTTGAGGTTCCAGAAACAGGGGCAGGCAGGGGGCGGGGCCAAGCAGCAGGCTGCAAAATCACATTACAAAAACCTATATAGGCGGCACCTATAGCGGTGCCTCAGTGACAGGGGGGTGCTTTCTGCCTTTGTTATAGCACGCCCCTGTCACTCAGACTGCTATGATTGGTTTCACTCTCTGGTGCTTATGCCGGTCAGTGGCTGCAACAGCAGCACCATCTGCATCCCCCCTTTCCCACCCGGCAGGTGCTCGGACCTCCGCACCCACCCCCACTTTCCCACCCGGCGGATGCACGGACCCGCACACCTTCTCACCTGTTGTGTGCATTACGGAACCTTGCAAACCCTCCTTCCCAACGCAGTGACAGCAGCACGGACCCCCACACCTTCTCTTTCCCCTGGCGGGTGCATGGCGGAACTTCCCTGTCGGACTGGGTGCACGAATCAGCCCTCCTCCCCGCATGTCTGGCATAGGCTGCTCCCAACCCCGTGGGCGCCTCTGCTTGTGTGTTCAGCACATACCGCTGTCAGCTACATGTCAAGGGGACACCCAAGAGCCATGGCCGGAGCCAGGTAAGAGGTAGCCCCAGGGCAGGGACTGGGCAGACGGGAGAAGGCCAGAGGCGGGAGGGCAGTAGCCGGGTGGAATGCAGGTGCCGTGTGCCACCTGTCTGGGTAAGAGCCGGAGAGCAGACAGTGGGGATGTGTAAGGTGCATTATATGCATAAGGGTAATTAATAATGTGGGGCAAAAGTAAGAGATTATGTTGGGCATTATGTGTAAAGGAGCATTGAATAATGTGGGGCATATCTAAAGGACATTATGTGTATGGGGCATTATGTGTCATTATATGTATAAGGACATTAAAAATGGGGGACATACAGCATGTGTAAGGTGCATTATGTGTATACAGTAATTGAGTGTTGCACACACAGCGCTCAATGTATAGCCTTATGACACAGTAAAAATAGAGATATCACCATTTGTTTCCAAACAGATTTTTCATTGGAGATTTCTCAGTCGGATAATAGTATCTGAAAAGATAACCACCAAATCTCACATAACATGTGAGTAGGTGGAATAGAGGAAAATCATAGTGCAGATTATCTTTTGGTTAAAAAGAATTTTAATACAAGTCCGCACTTACAACAAGTAGACTTTTTTCATAGCATAAGTGATAAATCCCTCAGGCAAAGCTGCTAGCAATCAGATGGATCGGGCATAAAACAACATCGATAAGTCCATATACCAGTCCGGAACCAGATGATGGATGACCTCTGCTGTAACGCCTCGTGGATCTCGTGGATCGCCCGACAGCCTCTTCTTCCTGGGGAGTCTTCACATAAACACTCAACGCGCTTCGATAGTCTTCTTCAGGAGTGTATGTTACACTCCTGAAGAAGACTATCGAAACGCGTTGAGTGTTTATGTGAAGACTCCCCAGGAAGAAGAGGCTGTCGGGCGATCCACGAGGCGTTACCGCAGAGGTCATATATATGGTATATGGACTTATCGATGTTGTTTTATGCCCGATCCATCTGATTGCTAGCAGCTTTGCCTGAGGGATTTATCACTTATGCTATGAAAAAAGTCTACTTGTTGTAAGTGCGGACTTGTATTAAAATTCTTTTTAACCAAAAGATAATCTGCACTATGATTTTCCTCTATTCCACCTACTCACATGTTATGTTTTGGTTTGGTGGTTTGGTGGTTATCTTTTCAGATACTATTATCCGACTGAGAAATTTCCAATGAAAAATCTGTTTGGAAACAAATGGTGATATCTCTATTTTTACTGTGTCATAAGGCTATACATTGAGCGCTGTGTGTGCAACACCCTTTTTTTGTCTACTGTATTTCTATGGTGGTATTTTCCTGGATGTTATACCCGAGGTGTATTCACACTAGCTGCACTCTGTTTTAATTGCGCACACCTGGTTGGTACGCCTTTGTTGTTTCTTGTGTATACAGTAATGGCATAATTAATGTGGGGCATATGTGTAAAAGGCCTTATGTGTATATGGGCATTAATCATGTGGGGCATATGTGTAAGGTGCATTATGTGTATAAGGGCATAAGTAATGTGTAGCAAGCAGTTTGTGTATGGGGAATTATTTGAATCAGGGGATTAATAAGGTGTGGCATAATTTATAAAAGGGCATTGATAAGGTGTGCAATATGTGTATACGGTGTATTACTGTTGCTTACTACGTATAAGGGTACGACTGTGGAGGTTGAGCGCAGTGGCGTAACTATCAAAGGTGCACGATATGCGGCTGCTATGGCGCCCTTAATGTTTTTTGGACCCACCACTCCCCTGCACCAGTGCCTCACCAACCGCTGACCTCACCGCACGTCACTGCAATACTATCATGGCAGTCATGGCTTCAGTGATCCACTTTACCACTGGGTAAGAACTGACATACTTGTTTTTCCTCACCAAGCACTGCTGAACAGTCAGTTGTTTTTTCAAAATAGTATAATGAGTTTTCTTAGGACGCTTCTGGGTTAAAGAACTACCGTCAGCAGCAGCAGCAGTAGTAACAGAAGGCCTTTCAATCAAGGATTCTTCTGCAGAATCCTTGAAAGGGGAGGATTATTCTAGCACAACAGTAGTATCAGTAGAACCATCCCTGGTCATTACTGAGGATACTAAAGTTGAGGGTGAGGATGTTGGTAGTGGAGATCGCAAGTGGTGGGGTCCACTAAAGAGAAGGAACACATTTGATGCTGGACTTCTTTTGATGTTAATTTTTAAGCACCAATTTTGAAAAAATCCCTATACTTCCCATGAGCTCGCTGCAGATAACGTAATAGGGTAGATGTTCCAAGATGCTTAATGTCCTTACCTCGACTTACTTTGTTTCCACAAAGGCTACAGATGCTTGGTAAATGTTTTCTGAATTAGTGTGAAAATAATTCCACACATAAGATGTGCATTTGTTGGTCCTCTGACCAGACATGACAATAGCAGTCTTATCATGCCCAACAGATGGTTCCACTTGTGCCTCACTTACACACACACACACAACATCCTTATCCTCAATATCCAATTCCTGAGTAGTGCCATTGTCTGCTACACAAGTCAACCCCTCATCCTCTTGCTGTAACTTGACAGGAGTGAAAGGTGGCTTCTCTGTGAGATAAGGCCCACACGTAGCACTCAAGGACACATTTGGACTCCTCTCAATGCTTTGAGACATTTCTGTTCCTAGATGCAGTTTGTTTTAATGAATTAGTGGTCTGGCCTGTTTTCTCACTTAGGAAAGCGGAATGACAAGGTCTTTCTTTGTCAGATGTATGAGATGCCTCTCTGGCAGCTGCAGATTTCCAAGTCTGACTCAGAAATAGAGGGCAAGCCCGGAGTCTTTCCTTGTCACTGCGTGATGTGAATGGCATTCTGGCAATTTTCATTCTTTCAGCTACAGGAGGAACAAAATTTATTTTTATTTTTATTCCTGAGAGGTTTATTTTGTTTATAAACTTCTTTGGGTAACTCTCCTTGCCCGGTTTGAGGATGAGCATCAGCGACGACGCTAGTATTAGTAGTAGTACCATATTCATCACCATCAATGATGGCAGCAGCTGGTGTGGCAGTATTTGGTCCAAACTGTTTCTTATTCATTTTTAAATTAAATTTAAATAAGAGCAAAATATTGTTTTTCTTGTTTTTGAGGACAGAGTTTGTATAACGCTTCAAAGAATGAAGAAAGATGAGAAAAATTGATTATGATTTTTGAAATTTAATTTGTGTTTAATGCGCAGCTTGTATATCGCTGCTTAGAGGCTGAACAATCACACACCCACCTTCTGACAGTATATACTATGGGTGCAGTGCACCCAAAGAATGAGGAAAGACGAGAAAAATTAATTAGGATTTTTTTTATTTAATTTGTTTTTAATGCGCAGCTTGTATAATGCTGCTTGGAGGATGAACAATCACACACCCTCCTTCTGACAGTATATACTATGGGTTCACTACACACAAAGTATGAAGAAAGAGGAGAAAAATTAATTAGGATTTTTAAAATTTTATTATTTTTAATGTGCAGCATGTGTAACACTGCATGGATGCAGAACAATGACACACGGAACTTGGGGTTTATACTATCGGGGTGAAGTATACACCAAAAATAATAAAGAACAGCAAAACTTATTTTTATACTGTATTTTCTTTATGGGCGGGCCCTGGATAACACTTCATGGACCGTGGAGGCAGAACTATCACACACGGAACTTATTCTGCTTCGTTCTGACAGTAGTCTTTATTTATTTTTCTTTTTTTCCATTCATCTCAAAAATATTAACATTACATACATTTGTGATTACAATTTACTTTCATTGCACATCACGATCAAGGGCCTTATTTTGGTTCATTCTTTCTGACAAAATCCTTCTTAGATGGACAAAACCATGTGCACTGCAGGGGGGGCAGATGTAACATGTGCAGAGAGAATTAGATTTGGGTGAGTAATTTTGTTTCTGTGCAGGGAAAATACTGACTGCTTTATTTTTACACTGTAATATAGATCTCACTTTGAAGTAAAACCCCACCCAAATCTAATTCTCTCTGCACATGTTACATCTGCCCCACCTGCAGTGCACATGGTTTTGCCCATCTAAGAAGGATTTTGTCAGAAAGAATGAACCAAAATAAGGCCCCAATTGATCTCATAATACAATAATATATTCCCATTGACTCTTACACTATATGTAACCCAATTACTCCCTTAACCTGCACCCCAAGTGGGTTTTGTCCTTATATCTTCTTCCTATTGTTTTCAAACATCCCATCTTCAATAGAACTCCCATCCTAGTAAATTTACCCCTCTGTGCCATAGAAAGTGATGTAACTTCAGAGGGAGCGGGGGATGCAACTGCTATGAGGCTCGGGGCTTAGGGGGCCCCAACTCCCAGCAGGTAATCCCCTGCCCCCTCCTGATTTTTATTTTTTAAATTGTGCAGCACAAGCAGTGTCCCGTGTCCCCTACAGCATGCTCTCCATCCTTTCCCAACCCCTTCCTTAACCCCACTCCCTCTCTTCCTCTCCCCCCACCCCACCCAGTCTCTTTAAGGGGCATACACCCGCAGAGATCTGTGCTAAGCAATTTTGCTTAAGCAAAAATAGTGGGTGGATAGTACCAGAGGGGAGGTTTCATTTTCCTTTTTTTTGTGGGCCCCTTTGGCAAAATTGCATACGTATTTTTGCAATACGAATTAGTATTTATCAGCCATTAAATACTAATTCGTATCAGCAGAAGCCTACATGGATCATTCAGATCCGTGCAGATGTCAGTGTAAAAATAAATATATATATTAAAAAAAAAACGGCGTGGGGTCCACCCCCACAGCCATAACCAGCACCAGGCTCAAAGTAAGGGTTCCCCGTATCTTTTAAAACCAGCACCAGGTCCAATGGCCGGTCCTGGTTCCCAAAATACGGGGGACAAAATGAATAGGGGTCCCCCGTATTTCAAGAATCAGCCCCAGGCCCAACCAGCCAGCAGGGTAGTGTCACAGCCGGGGGGAGACTTTTTATACAAGTCCCCCTGGCCAAAGCATTCATCCCTACCTACCAGTGAGCCTGGGCAGGGGTCCTGGGGGAGTGGGGACCCCCCAAAAAAGGGGGCCCCCCCTCCAGAACTTGCCTGGTGCTGTCTCTGGTATCCCTGGGCTGTGGGTGCTGGGCTGATTCAAGTGTAAAAATTAGAATAAGCCATTGGGTTTTGCTGTGGAACTATGAGTCCCAGCAAGCCTGGTCCACATAATGGGACTTGGAGAAGCACAAGTCCCAGCATGCGGCCCATTAATGAACTTGCTGAACTCATAGTTCAAAAGCAGAACCAATAGTTAAATAAAAACACAAACACACATGAAAAATAAAACTTTATTACATTCAGAGCTCTTTCATCCGAATACTTACCTATCTTGACATGTAGGTAGGTCTCCTCCATCCATCTGTTGCTCCCGAAGAAATCCTTTTAGGGTACCTGGGGAAGGAAAGCATACTCACCGTGTATGGTTGTAGGTTCTCCGGTGTAGATTGCGTCCTCTGGGTACCATGTACGCAGGGAAGGGGGAACAGATGGGCAGAAGGGAGGGGCGTGGGCACAGACAGGAGGGGGCTCAAATGGGCATAAGGGAGGAGGCCAGATGGGCAGAAGGGAGGGGGCATGGGCACAGATGGGCAGAAGGGAGGGGGCATGGGCACAGATGGGAGGAGGCATGAGCATAGACAGGAGGGGGCACAGATGGGCAGAAGGGAGGGGGCATGGGCATAGATGGGAGGGGGCACAGATGGGCATAAGGGAGGGGGCATGGTCACAGATGGGAAGGGGCATGAGCACAGACAGGAGGGGGCACAGATGGGCAGAAGGGAGGGGGAATGGGCACAGATGGAAGGGGGCACAGATGGGCAGAAGGGAAGGGGAAGGGGCACAGATCGGCAGAAGGGAGAGGGCATGGGCACAGATGGGAGGGGGCATGGGCACAGACGGGAGGGGGCATGGGCACAGACAGGAGGGGGCATGGGCACAGACAGGAGGGGGCACAGATGGGCAGAAGAGAGGGGCATGGGCACAAAGGGGAGGGCTGCACAGATGGGCAAAAAGGGGGGACAGATAGGCAGAAGGAGGGGGCACAGACACAGACGGATGAGGGGCTGGGGGGGCGGCCATGCGGCACTGACCGGGAAGAGGAGGGAGGGGAGGCCGCAGGGAGGCCTGCGAGTCCAGCGGTGGGCTGAGCACCTGAACCAGACTTGGGGAGTTCAGCTGGATGAGGGGTTGGGTGGGCGGGCGTCCATGCGGCGGTGACCGGGAGGAGGGCTGTGAGTCCGGCGGTGGGCTGAGCACCTGAACTGGACTCGGGTAGCTCAGCTGGATGAGGGGCTGGGCAGGCAGGTGGCCATGTGGTAGTGACCGGGAGGAGGAGGGAGAGCAGGCCGCAGGGAAGGCTGCATTTCTGGCGGTATACTCAGCAGCTGAACGGTAGTCGCTCAGCAGAACGGAGGGGAGCTGATGGTTGAGCCTAGCTGTATGGAGGTGAGCAGGGCCAGCGGTGGAAGCCTGCAATTACCAAGCTCAGGACTGCAGGCTGCCGCTTCACTCATCTCCCTCAGTGTGCACGCTGGAAAACAATGGAAGGGGTCAATGCTAAACAGGGGGAGTGGATTCAGGACACGATCGCGGAAGTGGTTACGCCCTATGTACACACACAACATAAAAAAATATTCTTTTGCAATTTCACTAGATTTCGCCTGCATGTACTGACTAACTAAGCAGGCAATTTCGATGTGCGGGACCGCGCATCGGAATCGCACAGAGCATACACACAGAGATTTGTGTTTAGTTTCTAAGCAATCTAGCACAAAATCGCTCCGTGTGTATGCCCCTTTAGTCTTTTATGCTCTCTCCCCGACTCATTTTCTCTTTCCTATTTTTCTCTCCTATGTTCTCTCTCCCCTGTTCTATCTTCCCCTTGACCCTTCTTTTTCTCTTAGTGCTTTCTCACTCCCTCTCCTACTCACCTCTCCACCATTAGTCTGTTTATCCTCTCTCTCTCACTTTGTCTCCCCCTTTCTCTCCCTGACACCATTTCCTACTCCCTATTAATCTCCCCTTCTCTCTCTGACACCCTCTCCTACTCCCAGGCTCTCCCCTTCACTCCCTGACAACCTCTCTCACTCTGTCTCTCTCTCTCATGATAAAGGTGGAAGGGGCCTTACAAAATTTTGCCAAAGGGGCACACAAGATTTTAGATACACCCCTGGTCCGATAACTATGGTCTCTCCCCCACTCTTGCCATTCTCTCTACCTCCATCTCTCACCTACTCTACCCCTCTCGCTCCCTCTCCGCCCCCCTCCCTCTCTCTCTCTAGGGCACTCTCTCTTGCCCATTTCTCTCTACATTGTTCTCACTCCTCTCTTTCTCAACTGACACACTCTTTTTGGCACATTGCAGCAGTAATGCAACAAGACACATTTGTATGTACGAACATCTTTCGTTATGAATTATATCCCCATGTAATGCTCAAATCTTATTGCTAATTCCAGTGGGCAGCGCCGGGCAGCAGGAGAGCCAGGTAGTTGTCACCGAGGAGCAGGAGAAAATGGCCACTAGTGTGCAGGGAGCAGCAGAGCCTGGCATCATGGAAGCAGCAGGGCTTGGTATACAGGGAGCAGCAGAGTTTGGCATAGCCAGGTGCAGGTGAAATGAAGGAGGTGCTGGTGAGTGCACTGGTAGGCCTGCCACTGCCAAGGGGAATCCAGTGAGAATCCTTTCAAACCCTTGCTTCCCCTCCTCACATTCCATCCCCCTTCTCCCCTCCCTCCCCTTTTCTCTCCTCTTTCCCCATCCACCCTCTTCCCTTGACCATCTCCTCTTGCCCCCTCCCCTCCCTCCTTCCCTCATCTCACCCTCTCTACCACCATCCCTTACTCCCTATGACCCCCCCACACACTCTCTATCTCTTAGTTTTTTTCCTCTTTTTGCTCACTCATCAGCCCCATTCCACACAAATATCTCACCAGCCCACACTAGGGTCTCTCCAGCCTCAGCCCACATTAGTTTCTCCAGCCAATGTCCATCCAAATGTCCCTCCAAACACCCCACTTATCTTCTTTGATGTCTTCTGACCACAATAAAAAAAAAAAAAAGCTTAATTGCATCAACCACTGCTGGTGCAGTAAAACTACATTCACTCCCTGAATGCACCAGCTGGTAGCCCATGGAGTCTAGGTTGTGGTTGCCCTTAACGAACTAGTCCACCTATGCGTGTAGCCGGCCCTGGTCATATGTAGCATATTATAGTGTTTTCTCTTTGGGTAAAAAGAAAGTGATTCAGAAATGCATGGCTAAAATATGCTAATGCAACTGGAGGAATCTGAGGGCTAAAGATGTCTACTGCCAGCACAGCATAGTGCTGCATATGAGGACGTAATAGAGGATTGTCTTTACGACCTCAGTTGTGATGTTTATAGCATCTGTCATCTGATCATGTAGACAGTGGCCTCAACTCTACCAGAAAATGGGGAAGACAAGACACCAGATGCCCTTCACTGCAACCCATGATCACAAACTTTTTTGATTGCTGGGTGCAGCTTGTTTGATCACGTGTTAAGGACTCCACCCATTTTTGCAATGGGTAGGTAACTCGCTGCCACACCCAGCCTCCTACAAATAGCACCTGGATCTGCTTCTGCTCCATATGCATACCTCCTGGTTGGTGTAGGCTGATCCATCACCATTGACCAGGCTTTGCACAGTAGCTGGCAGTGTGTGGAGCTTGGAGAAACTAGACTCAACCCAGAACAGCCTAAGATGTTTATTGCTCAAATAGTATTTTCCTTGCATATACAGGCATTCACAGCCGTAAAACTTCATCTACTTTTATGAATATCACCGAAGCTACTCATAAAAGTTAACTCAGGCCTTATTTTATCCTAATCCAACATACAATATGTTGTTTATCCAATTAAGTTAATGCATGCTCACCTTAACATTGTGCGACTAAATCTGCCATGTCAAGCATCAGTCCAATGCCAAAGATAGGCAACCAAGGTTGCAGGCATGGTTTCTTGGCCACAGATGGGAAGCTGTTTGGCGCTTCCTGAAAACAATTAGCTTGCTGCATTCATCAAGCCTTGCTTTTACCTCCTCATGCGACTATCAGGCATAAGACTAAAAGAGAAGGCATTTTGCTTAGGGATGTGTCGGACAGATGGAAACACAAAGCACCATATGGGGACATAGACAGACAGGTGGACAGAGAAGCATGGGCAGACAGATGGATGGACAGAGGACCAAATGAGGGCATATACACGGACAGACGGGAGGAACATTGGGCCTTATTCTAGTTCACTCTTTCTGACAAAATCCTTCTTAGATGGACAAAACCATGTGCACTGCAGGTAGGGTGGATGTAACATGTGCAAAGAGAATTAGATTTGGGTGGGGTTTTACTTCAAAGTGAGATCTATATTGCAGTGTAAAAATAAAGCAGCCAGTATTTACCCTGCACAGAAACCAAATAACTCACCCAAATCTAATTCTCTCTGCACATTTTACAGCTGCCCCCCTGAAGTGCACATGGTTTTGTTCATCCAAGAAGGATTTTGTCAGAAAGAGTGAACTAGAATAAGGCCCATTGATCCCAAAACAAGGTGCAGCATTTTGCCTTGTTTTGTAATCTAGCTCATGCGTCAGGCTTGTCATGAGGTGGACCAATGTGATGTGTTCACTCAATAAGGTCAGTGAAGGTATCTTGTATCTCAAATAACTCCAACGAGGAAGAAATAAAACATGATAATTTGTCACACTTAATAAATTCATGAAGGTCCTCAATATGTAAGTTATTCCTTCAGGTACGATTTTCCAACCATCTAAATATTTTTCTCACCCATTTTTTGGATTCATAAATTTTTATCCTCTGGGTCAGCGGCACAATGCTGATATTAACCTCCTGCAAAGCTTATCAGAAGGCGTTTGCCTGATCCTGCATAAAAGGGGCCATAGCCTTTACAGCTTGGACAATATCCACATATGTGGCCTGTATCTTGGGGTGACCAGTTCCATTGTAATAGCAGAAAAATGAAAGTGAGGAGAGGAAGGAGGTGAGCGATAGGGAGTAGTGGCTGCCATCTTGGATTCTCATATCTTTCTATCTTGGCACTGGCATTGCTGTTTATTGGGCATAAGGTTCTATATACTTGTTTGATTTGGCATGTTTTCATCCTATTCTGACAGATCAGGTCAACAAATTGGGTGCAATCAGGCCAAAATGCATCTGTTTCACATCTGAATCGAGCCGAATCGTGGTCCCGTGTGCATTGAGAGTCAGAGGTCGGACGTGCTGCACATAAATAAAGTTATTTGTGCAGCAGTCAGGTGCACATCGCAGGTGCTTTTTAGAACCCATGATAAATCGCATCAGATGCTCTAGAACTCCCCCAGCAGCTCCCTCCATGTCCTAAATAAATCGCATGCAGACAAGCGAGAGGGGATATAGACAGAAGGATAGTTGAGGGCATAGATGGATACACAGGAGGGGGAACAGACTGACAGATGGGAGGGTGAGTAGACAGATGGACGGACAGGAGGGAGCATAGACAGACAGGTGGGGGAATAGACAGACATACCGAAGGAGGCATAGAGGGACATACAGGCCATAGACAGAAGGACAGGAGGGAGCATAGACAGACAGGTGGGGGAATAGACAGACATACCGAAGGAGGCATAGATGGACATACAGGCCATCGACAGAAGGACAGGAGGGGGCATAGACGGACAGACAGGAGCAGCATTGACTCATGAACAGGAGGGGCATAGACGGACAGATGGGAGGTCCATAGATGAATGGATTGGGAGGCATAGACTGACAGACGGGAGAGGGCATAGACATATGGACAGATAGGAAGGGGCATTTATGGACAGATGGGAAGGGGCATAGATAGATGTACAGACAGAGCCTATAGTTTTCACATCAGTCTACCAGGCAGAGGATGGGCCATGATGTGGGCTAAGCTGCTGGATGAGGTGGGGGACCCTCCCGCCCTCTGATCAACTCCCACTGCAGACTCTGTTCCCCCCCTCCTCTGGACCAGCTCCCACCACAGCAGCTTCTCTCTTCCTCTACCTCTGGCTCCCCAAACTGCCTCCCCCCTCCTGATCCGGCTTCAACTCTCACACTGTCAGATGCCTGCAGTAAATGTGTCAGCGGTGAACAGCTAACACACTGCACAATTACAATCAGTGCGTGTCCATGCCAATGCCTGTTCCAGAATTTGTACTTGTGTAAAACATCGCGCCCGGCTATGCTACGTTTTCAGCGTAGGCTAAGCTACACTGTCAGCGTAGCCCAACGGCTGCCTAGTGTAGTTATCGTACTTAGCGTAGTGACTCCGCGGCAGCCGGGCGCTGTCCCCAGCGTCCATGGCTCTGCCCCTGGCGTCCATGGCAAGCCTAGTGAGCGCCTCTCAATCATAACCTCCGGATCCCCTGCGCTGGCGGACGCCAGTGGAGAGGGGATTATGCAAGCACCGGCGGAAAGGCGCTCCAGCTGCCTGAGACGCAGGTGTATCTCAGACGCTCCATCGTCTCAGTAATTATTGCAGCAGGGTACGGCAACCCTGCCCATGTCCCCTTCAGGGAGATGGGGTTAGGGGGTTCGGTAGCACGTTCATCTCGTGCAACTCGTGCACAAAGGGGGGTGCGGGTGCAAGTGCATCTTATGCACAATAAGGAGGCATTAGCCAGTGCTCCATGTTACATACTGGCAAATGCCTCCTTTTCAAACCCCCACTATCCATGCCAACCCGAAGCGTGGCAAGCGTACGCTTTACATGTCTCCCCGCTATCCACTTTTGTATAGAGTTGACTTTATAAAGTGTGGCGAGCACAGCTTATTGTGTCCCTAGGGTGTCTAGAAGTAATTGTGGGTTATACAGATTTGGGCGGGAGTATAATTACTAAGAAAATTATATACAAAAAAACTTTGTAACCTCATCACCAACTAACTGTAAGATGGGACATGTACAAACTGATGAAGATGATGAGCAGCAAACTACATAAGTATAGGAATAGGGGGGCGGTGTGCACCACAAATCTGCATATGGACAGGCATTTCTATAGAGAGGAATTATGTCTGACTTCCATTCCACTTAATCAGGCCATTGTTTTGTTACATGAAAATTGTATTATTTTGTATAATATTCATATGTTAGAATTACAGCAATTAAAAAAAGTGAAAATAAATATATTTTATAGACAAAGTATTGGGCATGACATAAATAAATGAATAGGTCATGATTACAAAGAAAGAGTTTTGGTGATATAAACATGTTAAACTTAATTGTGTCAGAAGTAGGTGTGGTAAGCAGCATTACAGCGCAACATGATTGATGGGATAATACAAATACAGTTGGTGGTAAAATATCGTCCTTCAACAATCATCATACTTAAATGCCCTCCTGACTCTGAGCCTTAATAGCAGTGAGCACCAATGTATTTAAAGGTGCAACTTGAACTTGGGAAACAGCATGCCTTGATAATTGACAGCATTTGTTATAACCTTGGATAAAGCAATTTCTGACAGCTTATGATTTCAACATGTTTACAAATGTATTTGTTACACCCCCACCATAATAACTTGAGTCAATGTTTTGGCAAACTAGGTACTGTAGCTTTTTTTTATTTCTAGTTAGTGAAAGAGAAATAAACCAGATCATGTAATCCTCAAAATAGACACTAGATGTCACTAGAGACACATTACTGGAGTTTCACATACCATAATACAAACAGTTTTATGTCACAGTAACCAGAGATACAATACAAATAATACTGTATGTGGCTTTTTAGATACTAGGTAATAACTTGCACTGGGTAAGCAGCAGAATAAAATAACAACATTTACCCCCAACAATGTGCTTTTAGGCAATAAATTAGTAAATGGTACACAATACAACTTTTTTTGCTGGTGTACTAATGATTTTCTTAATCCCTAGCAGAGCTAAATGACTTCCATATCCTGATGCCTTCCATGGCACAAGTTCCAGATAACTGATTGTATCACAACTGCAGTAGGTGTCAGTCTAGATACTAAGGTCTGCTGCAGAGATGTGTAGTCCATGCAGATGTCTAGTCGGTGAATACCACTGAATTGCTACAATGTACTTAACAAACCTTTAACACTACATAGAGAAATAAAAGGTACTGTAAGTATATCAGACACAAGCTGGGCTGGGGAAAACAAAATCCCTCAAATATAATGGGGATGGCAATAGTAACAAAGGCTACTATTGCTTTAAGAGGTGCGGCTGTGCTCAGTCTAATAATTACAACTTTTAATACTTCAATATTTTTAATAAAACAGTTTTGGAAGTGCACTTCCAAACATGATTTCATAAAGACATTACAAGACATACAACATATAACATTTAATTACTGGTATTTTCATTTGTAAGTATGAGGCTAAGAAATGGCTCAATGGCTGTGAAAATATCTTTGAACAGTTATATACTTGAGGAAGTATTTACCAGTCTCGCATTATGATGTTATTATCTTTCCCAGTGACCATATATTTTGGCAGGCACTCTCCTGGATGTTTGGACAAGCTGATTATAGTCCTCCTTTATAAGGTGTACTCCAGGTATTGAATATCAGTATTCCTCAGGTCACAAAGCATGAGACCAGGGACAACCCGATTAGCTGAGTCCCAGCAATATTGGGGCGATGTGCGGCATGCGGGGACCGGTTGTATGGGCTCACATGGTGGTCCTCCCAAATTCAGCAAGAAATGAAGTGGCACTCGGAGTCTCAGAAAGCAGGTGAACAAAGTGTGGACTCTTTAATCCATATAACCCATCAACGTTTAACGTTATTATACATCATGAACACGGGGTCGCTGTACCCCGAAACATTGATGGGTTACATGTATGAAAGAGTCCCTCCCCCCACACCCACACCTTTATATACAATCTATGGATGCGGGCACGCAGCGCAGCATCTACATTGTACAGGGAGAGCCAGATGCCACCCCCGGATATATATATATATATATATATCTAATGTGAAGAAATGAAGGCGGCACTCACGGGTTTGATGAAAAAAAGGTGCAGTATATTGTCACATAAAACCAAAGTTTCAAGGCCTTGAGCCTCTTTTTCAAGGTGTGAACAGCAAAAAGAGGCACAGGGCATAAAAACATCGGTTTTATGTTACAATATACTGCACCTTTTTTTCATCAAACCCGTGAGTGCCGCCTTCATTTCTTCACATTGGGCCTTATTTTGGTTAATTCTTTCTGACAAAATCCTTCTTAGATGGACAAAACCATGTGCACTGCAGGGGGGGCAGATGTAACATGTGCAGAGAGAATTAGATTTGGGTGAGTAATTTTGTTTCTGTGCAGGGAAAATACTGACTGCTTTATTTTTACACTGCAATATGGATCTCACTTTGAAGTAAAACCCCACCCAAATCTAATTCTCTCTGCACAAGTAACACCTGCCCCACCTGCAGTACACATGGTTTTGCCCATCTAAGAAGGATTTTGTCAGAAAGAATGAACCAAAATAAGGCCCATTGTAACATTCATCCATTGTCAATCAGAATGCCGAACCTCACCACACACATATATATATATATATATATATTTGGTGGCCGGTGCAAAAATTTGCATGCAAATAAAATACAATTCATTTTATACTGAGGTTGGTGGTTTGTAGTAGAATGAAAGAACCACCAGTTAATTTGTATCCATTCCAGTGACAATAGAATATCGTACAGTTTTAAAGCGCTTAAGATTATAAAATATATGAAACCATTTTTCTTGACTCTACGTGAAGGTTAAAATTAGATTAAAATCATTATTGTTCAATTGGGATTCAGTCGGTTGGTCGACATAAAGACAGTCGACAGTCATTAGGTCGACATACTAAAAGGTCAACAGGGGTCTAGGTCGACAGGTTGTTAGGTCGACACAATCATTAGGTCGTCATGGTCTAGGTCGACAGTCAAGAGGTCGACATGGGGTTTTTCACTTTTTGTGCCCCGAATGTGGACACAGTGGACATGAACACTATAAAAAAGGGCATTGCATCCCCTTGGGGATGCGGTGCACTTAAAACTGAGTCCATGTCGACATTCGGGTAAAAAAAAACAGTGAAAAACCCCATGTCAACCTTTTGACTGTTGACCTAGACCATGTCAACCTAATGACCTTGCACCATGTTGACCTAGACCCCTGTCGACCTTCCAGTATGTCGACCTAATAACTATCAACCATACAATCCATACCCAATTGGGATATTTGTCACAGTATTGGACTAGATCACCCTCATCACCCTTCCATACTAGCAGCACATCATTTATATAGCGTTGCCAGGAGACCAGCCTTACCCCCAGCTCAGGCCCAGACCATATGGTAAGGTGTTCCCAGTAGGCCAAATACATATTGGCATAGCTGGGGGTTAATCTGTTCCCCATCACTGTTCCGAACATTTGAAGATAAAATACTACCATTAAAATAGAAGAAATTGTTTGATAAAATAAATGAAATACTTTCTAAAACAAGCTCCTTAAGATCTTCACTTAAAATGGATTGGTTTAAAAAATAAGATACTGCTAAAAGTCCTTTCGTTGGGTCAATCATTGTATACAGAGTAGATACATTTCGAGTAGCCGAACATAGAATGATTTACCAATAAAATACAAAAAATACATACAATAAAAATAAATTATTATAAATAAAAATATGAAATAAATAAATAAAAAAAGAAACAATAATAAATAAATATAAATGAAAATATATAAAATTCATTTTTAAATATATGTGATGTTACTGATGACATTAACTTCATTAGTACTATGATCCCCCAACTAGAGAAATATCTCCCCTTTGTTGCACTAGGAATCAATACAATGTATACACAGTTAACTAATACACAATATTACAGCAAGTTACAGGGAGACCCCCACCCCATACTTCCAGAAAGAATTTAGTCATTTGTTAGATGAAGGTCTATCGGTGGGAGCAATATCCAGGGAGGTATATAATTTTATTTTTCTCCCGTATCCAGTAACACCCACATATTATTTTCTGCCTAAGATACATAAAACACTTATTAGTCCACCTGGTAGGCTTATAATCGTGGGAATAGGCGCCATGACAAACAATTTATCTTTTTTCGTTGAAGTCACTTACAGAAGTACGTTCACCAATTAGATTCATACATAAGGGACACTATTCATTTTTTGCAAAAAATTAGAACCATTAAGTGGAAGGGCAGTTATTATTTTATCACTTGTGATGTGGAAGCATTGTATTCCAACATCGATCATAAATTTGGGCATTAAGGCCGTGGCACAGTTTTTATCAAATGATTTGGATTTATCAGCAGACTTGTGTAAATTTATTCTTCAATCTATTAGATTCATATTAACAAACAATTATTTTATATTCGATTCAAAATATTATTTGCAGTCACTTGGCACAGCCATGGGGACCAGGTCCGCCCGAGTTTCGCAAACCTTTTTATGGGGTGCTTTGAGGAGAAGCACATATGGGGATATGATCTCAGGGCGAGCCTGGTCCTTTATGGTAGATTTATCGACGACTTAATTTTTGTTTGGGATGGGGATTATGATTCTGTAGTTAATTTCATTAATAGTTAATAGTTTTAATAGGGTCTCAAATTTACTAACAATTTCCATAAAGGGGGAACTTCCTGGATATCGCTCTCAACATGGAAGAGGGTACTATAGAGACAGAAACATATATACAAAGTGTAGACCAAAATAGGTACCTTGATTACCAAAGTAATCATTATAAGTGGAAAAATAATATTCCAAAGGGCCAGCAAATGCGCATTAAGAGGAACTGCTTAACTCAGCTGGCCTTTGAAAAACAAAGCAAGACCTTGTGTTCATAGAGCAGGGACACCCAGTTAAACTATTAGAGGAATCTATGTCTGAAGTGACTAAAATGGAGAGAGAGACCCAATTAAATGGAAAACATAGTCCCATTTGGGAAAAGGAAAAAGGGAGAAAAACTGCATTTGTAACTCAATATAATGTAAAGGCCATGGAGATTTAAAAAATTGCATTACACCTTCCTAACTTCTATACCCCTCCCCCCAATGCCATTCCATTGCTCCCCTTTTCAGCCCTTTTAGTTGTTTTAGCATGAAGTCACACACGCTACATCTGCAAAAAAAAACATGCAAACACACGGACACTGAATTTGTCCCATAGTCTGTTTTTTTTTTTTTTTTTTTTTTTACTATAGCAGGAGTCCTCAAACTACTTTGGGACCCCATCAGACAATAAAAATAACATGACCCCAGAAAGTTACTGCAGTAGGCCATCATATCACATGTGGTCAGCAGACAGTACACGCATGGCAGCATTGGGGAGGCACAACATGATTTGAGGAGTATGAAGTAACAGACAATTCAACAGATTTTTCAGATTCCTGATTCACTAACTGATTAAAGTCATCAGCCTGATGATCAGCAACATGGAGTCGCAACCCCATGCTGAGAAGGTTGGGACCCACAGTTTGAGAACCACTGCTCTATAGCAATAGTCCTATGATCGGCAATACACTATGTATATATGTATGTATGTATCCATCTATCCAGTGTACAAACATCTGATTTATTTTTTTTGCATTGCTTTTTTATGCATTATGGCCTTTTATTCAGATCTGATCGCAGTACAAATTTGATTGGAAAAGGGCAAAACCATGTGCACTGCAGGTGGGGCAGATGTAACATGTGCAGAAAGGGTTAGTGGGTTATTTTGTTTCTGTGCAGGGTAAATACTGGCTGCATTATTTTTACACTGCAATTTAGACTTTAGTTTCAACACACCCCACCCAAATTTAACTCCCTCTGCACATGTTACATCTGCCCCATCTGCAGTGCACATGGTTTTGCTCATTTTCCAAACAAATGTGTACTGCAATCAAATCTGAATAAGGGCCTATGTGAGGAGGGATGATTTGGGATGATTTTAAACAAATAAAAGAAATCGAGTGATAATGAGGAATTATTTATTATACACTTCTATTTTTGCTGTACAGTATATGTAGTTTTTTTTTTTTTTACATAAGGAGTGGAATGGTTCCTGCATTGTTTAACTGACTTTAAAGTGGTCCCTGTATTGTGTATTAGCACTAGAATAGTTCCAGCTTATTCAGATGTAGCTGGTCAGCGATGTATTGGTATAGAGCGGTTTGTTGTAACAATATTTTGTATATTTCAATATTTATTTAAACTACACCCACACTGAGCAAACCACACCTACAACACTTTTTCTAATGTCCATTTTTTGTTACATGTGGTGATAAAAAAAAACAGGCCACTTGCATGAATCTTCCTTCTCGCAGCCTGAAAGTTGCCAGCCAGTTGCAGCTGTTGTTTCTGCACTGCACAGCATTGTCTCTGATTGTCAGTACTGACAGCTGGGGATTGTGCAGACAAATCAATTAGGAGATGCTGGTTCTAGTGGGGGTTTTCTGATTAGTGCATGCACAGAACGTTTTCAGCGCCATAGACAGCCGCAAGAGTGTACTTCGACAAACAGGGACTTTAATACTCTCCTCCTTTGGGGAAAAATATATTAAGCGTGCTGCACTTATCTGGACCTGCTTCACAGCAATCTGATTGTGAAGTGGGTCTGCACAAATAACATCCATAGCCTGCAGCATCGTACTTGCCCTGTATCCCAATGAGCTGCTGTGACTGCACTGCTATACCTACACGGCTGCAATGTAGTGGGCAGAGGATAATTGTTAAAGGTGCAGGTGATGGCTGACTAGGGACTCCCCTGGGTCCCTCCAATCAGCCAGGACCCCGGTCCACTCGACTGTAGGAAACACACATGAAAAGTCGACAGTAAGGATGTTGCCAGTCAAAATTTCTGAATTGTCCAAAGAACCATGGCAACACTGTTTTAATGATATTTAAAATATTTTAACAAAGTCAACATTAAAACTTAAAAATACAGTGCATTATGGTTATGATTGATTAAACAACATTATGACTAAATCGGCATTATCCAACATGATGCTGCCGAAGGCTACATACCTTACAACCCTTAATTCAGCAACTGCATAGCATCTGTTTTTTGTATCTTGTGTGCAGTTTGCCAAAATATCCTGCTGGGTGAGGCTCATTGCAGGATGTAGTATGAGGACCTGCACACACAAAAAAAGAACCAGACTGAAGACCTGTCCACAGGTAGATACTAAGAAAAAATTCTAGGGTATAAGGCCCATGGACATTTTCTTCTCCATGTAGCCATTGTACAGCTGACCACTATACAACTGGGGCTAATACATGTGGTATAATTTGAGCTGGGTGCACTACAGTGTTGCATAATATTGACTGGTGCCAACACTGTTGGTTTCATTCATATGCATGTACACTGGAGGGACAGCAGATGGCAACATTCTCTGATAGGTATTGAATGTTTGCCGTTATAATCATGTATCTCTCTGATACTTCCTGTTCTTGTTGCCTGGAGAAGAGATGCGAGGAGCACATGTAGCTGACATGTTAAGATTAACAAGCGGTTACTGAATGCTAATGTTTTTGTCATGTCATTGACCCGGTTACCCAGTTCTGCATAAACAATTTATACTTATACAAGACTCATGCTGTCTGTTTGCAAGGTAACTCCTGTGACAATCTTTTATATATGAGGCTGACCGCTGCACACCTATGGTAGTTCCATTGCAAAACGCCCAAAATACACTGTGGCATAATATATTCTTGGATACGATGGCATAATGTGTACTGGCAGAATTACATTGTGGCATATTGTGAACTACAGCACTACTTCGCTTCAGAAAATGAACAACTGCTGTGGAGAGAGATGTCTCAACGGAAGTATTAAGGTAGTGGACCCTTCAAAATGTTGCTAAAATCTGGCAACTCCCCTGCACAGCATTAAATATTGTTTTCTTTTTTGAGGTGGGGCTTAATATAGATCAGAGTGCTCTACAGTACCATCATCACATTCACCATATGGATTCTCCCAGCTGTACAATTAGAGGTAGATTTACTAAAGAAGAACGAAAAGAGATGTTTCCTAGAGCAACCAATTAGATTAGGTCTATGATTTGTTTTTTTTGC
Source organism: Crinia signifera (assembly GCF_055691185.1). Lineage (NCBI taxonomy): Eukaryota > Metazoa > Chordata > Amphibia > Anura > Myobatrachidae > Crinia > Crinia signifera. The sequence continues at coordinate 119,932,304 of NC_139217.1, read as the reverse complement.
ATCCTAGAAAATTATAGACAGAATCTGATTGGTTGTTATGATCATCATCACATCTTTTCACTTCTACAAGCTTTAGTACTTATAATCTCTGGCGGCAAATAAAAGGAACTGGCCACCTGTCTTATTTCATAAGTAGTACTACTCTACGATACAGGGAGCTTCATGAAAACTACTTCTATTTTGCATGTGGATACCATATACACAAGTAAGCCTCTTAAGATGAAAAATAAAATTGTAAAAATGAATACTTGCACGGGACAGTGGGGGGTTTGGCTTTATTTAGCTTCAGGAGGTAAGCAACCCCCTTTTATCTGCAGCCATAGAACATAAGTAGTCACCACTAAATACTGTACATGTTTAACCCTTTGGGCTAAAAATGCCAGCATTGCTCACATTTGTTATAGAAGTTCAAATAAAAAATGATTATATTTCCTATATAAGGTAAACATTACTGGTCATTATGATGAATAAAGATGTTTGCTTGCCAAATTTCACAGATTCACTTGGCACTCAAAGGGTTAAATATTATATAATTCAACATAACCTATTTCTAGTACTCATTTAGCACTTCATTTTAAATTGAGGAAAAGGTTGAATTTCTATACTTAAAAAAAGCCTATTATGTGCTAGCTCCTCACCCTTCTCTACCCATGGTCAAGGAGTGTCCTTCAGATGGAGGAAGGAGAAATATAGAAAAAGACAACAAAAGAATTAAGACAGTGTTGGATTCCCTTGTATCCCCTTGTTAAGGACAGCAGCAGCTTCGGAATTTTTCTAGAATAGATTTCCGCTCTGCCATTTCTCTGTTCTGAGAAATATAGAAACCTGCACATCACATCTACATACCCTCCAACATGACCAATTCCACTAGGCACAAAATGCTCTGTTCTTTCTTGCAAGTGGCAGTTGCAGAGCTGGGGCTGAAGCACAGTCCAAAATTCAAACAGGAGAGCCACACCAACTGCCAGTGAGTTCCGGCCTGTGATGTTTGGCAGTTTGGGGTGGCAGTTGGTGCAGCTCCCCTATTTGAATTTAGGTCTGTGCTTCAGTCTCAGCTCTGCATGACATAATATGCAGCAACTGCAGCCAAAAACATGGCTGTCCTGTGTCTGGCTTCATAGCTAGGCTACACAGACAGGGGGCAGCCAGTACTGTGCAAGCACTTGTGTGTAGCGAAGCACTCACACTTTAGCAATGTTCCCACTAATTTTAGTTGGCACATCACTGGGGGGGGGGGGGGGGCATGGCGTGCGGGGAGGCCTTGCCCTGTGCCGAGCAGCCTCCCACAACCTGTCACCACAAGTTGTAGGTTAGCGAGTCTACGCTAAACTACAACCCTTTCTGAATCCTGTTCATAGAGTGGTCCGACTCCGTAACAGCACAGATTAACGATGCAAGGAAGAGATGCAGTGTTTGTACTGTTACATATAAATAGTGATCCCTCTAGGACAGCGGTTCTCAAACTGTGGGTCCTGACCTTCTCATCATGGGGTCACGACTCCATGTTGCTGACTCTCAGCTTGATGACTTTTCTTATCTCAGTCAGTGATTCAAGGAGTGTGAATAATCTGTTGCATTGTCTGTTATCTTAAGACTCCTCACATTATTTTGTGCCTCCACAATGCAGCCATGTATGTGCTGTCTGCTGACTACAGATGTGATGTGATGACCTTCTGCAGTAACTCACTGGGGAACTATTTTTTATTGCCTGATGGGGTCCCAAAGCAAAATAGTTTGAGGACCTCTGCTCTAGGATCAGGGCAGGGCGCAGGGGGAAAGCATGCTGAATGAGTGCGACCGACCACGTCACTGTTATAGGGGGTTTGGCACCTACGGAGGTGCTGGGCTTCCCCCAAGCACTCTGGTGAACGTGGCCACGGGGATGGCCGGACAACTGTTTTAGCAAGCTAACTTGAGTCTAAAGGGACAGGGCACAGTGCCCTGCTAAAACAGCCTAGTGTTAACTCTATATACATATATCCCTATAACATCGCTAATAGGTTTGTGAAAGCAATATCTATTGCTTGTATAACAAATTTGGACGTTTAATGTATAGTGGTTCAGTTTTCTTCAAAATAAATTTTTATTAAGTCAGACAGCAAAGTATGCCGCAATTACATCGTAAGTGCACTGTAATATCATATACAATAACAATCAGCTACGGTTGAATAAGGAAAGCAGAATACGATGTTCAAGAAATCAAAAACTATATTGACTTATATTTTTAAAGAAAAGAGACGGGGGAAAAGGAAACTAACTCAAAAAGACAGAAACACGAGGGGACAAGTACACAAAGACAAGGGGTGTGCCTCAGGCTTGTGACACACATCTGTAGAGCAGTGGTTCCCAAACAGTGTGCCTAGGCTCCCTGGGGTGCCTCAGGACACTTGCATGGGTGCTTTGGGTCAGTGGACCAGGATCAATTCATATTATTAATGGTCAATGTAACAGGCAAAACCAGTGCTGGTGGCTGCCAAACATAATATATGTGGACAAACAGGAGAAAATCCTGTCCCTCACCACATAACTGTGACATATACACACAATGAACTTAATTGAATATATTTTTTTCTAAATTTCTCAATAAGAAACATTTGGCCTAGGGGTGCCTTGAAAACATTTTGATGCTCTAGGGTGCCATGATTCAAAAAAGTTTGGGAAGCACTGCTGTAGAGCATATGGAAAAATAAAATAAAACCTATGAAACAAACAGCTCAGGTATCACTGACTCGAGTAGGAGATAGCAATATACACATGTCTGTCTGGTTATGGCCTATGAGGGAGAGAAAAAAACGTTTTTTTTCAGCGCTTAGGTGGTTCCCATAGATTAAATCACCAATGAGTGATTGAGTAGATTTCCATGGATTGGACAAGAGTATTCCTTGTATATGGATTACTTTGGAATAAGATCCTCAATGAGGGATAACATGTAAGCAAAAAGAGAAAACCGATAGTGTAGGACATAAACACTGATCTATTTTAATAAAGATGTACACTTACAATACAGACGGTATAACAAGCATGGGTATCCAAAACCGTGGGCAACACAGGAAACAGGGTGATCCCAAAAGCAGGGCAGTCCAGTCTATATCTGGCACAGTCCTCCTTATTAAGTGTCCAGAATCCTGGTGTCCCAAGTTGGAGTCCAAAAAGTCAGGTAAGGCACGCCAAACGCGTTTCGCATAGCATCTATCCTTCAGTAGCGTGGTGTGCCTGACTACAAAGGTGCCTTAAATACCGGTGTTAATCACTAAAGCTCGGAGGATTTCCGCCAGAAACAATATGGCCGTGCGTTCCATTCGGCAAGACGTGCGATCCACAGTACCAACTGCGGATACTCACATAGTTTAGCAGAGACGCTGTGATATTCTATTCATCTGAAATACGTCATCAACATGGCCGTGCGTGTCAAATGGAACCATTATGCGTTCCACAGCCGGCTGACGGATGCACACGTACTATTCCTAAATAAAAGGTGCATAGTGTATTGCATAACATATAAACGGTATAATTTATCCTCCAAAGTTATCCCTAAAGGGCTTAAGATCTCAAACCACCCTCCTTCAACTACAGATGACTCTTTTAGAACCCAATGGGATAATATATTAAATGAATGCTCATTTGCACTTATGAATTTGATTATTAAAGAAAGAAAGAACACCCTTAAAACTTTAAATGAAGAGATTGCCAATCTTCAGGAGATGGTAAAGCAAAGGATTTTGCTATGTATGAAGAATCCTTATTGTACAAAATAGGAAAAAGTACTAGAGAACTGAGAGAAAGGAAAGGGAAAAAATTCCTTAGAGACATCAATCCTGATAAAGATTTAGAACCAGTTTCTCCTCCATTAAATTTAGGAATAAATAAATTTCCCAAAAAATATTCAACACCTTATAAAAAAGCTCCACAATGGAGAAAAAAGCGTTCACTGGGAGATTGGAAGATCGAATGCAATTACCGGTGTATGAAAATAATACTTCTAGAAATAATAAGAGACCTTTTAAAAATCTGCAGTATAAGAATTCACACTATAAATGGCAAAATAGATCCAATCCTGTTAAGAGATTCCGTTAAATGGGAAACACCCAGACGCCCCTACCGTCAGAGGTATAATATACAAGATGATTTTAATCTAGATCTGACAAATCTAGATTTACACATTTAGAATATAAAAATAATCCTAGGAACAACAACAACAAAGGTGCCTTTGTAGTCAGTCACACCACGCTACTGAAGGAGGATAGATGCTATCCGAAACGCGTCTGGCGTGCCTTACCTGACTTTTTGGACTACAACTTGGGACACTGGGATTCTGGACACTTAATAAGGAGGACTGCGCCAGATCTAGACTGGACTGCCCTGCTTTTGGGATCACCCTGTTTCCTGTGTTGCCCATTAGAGCAAGCAGCTACATACTTTAACTGAAAAAGACAGGATCACAGATGAAAATAATATAGTCTTGAGACTTGCACACAGAGACACCACTCAGACAAAGTGTATATTTCTTCAATAATTATGCAGGGGCTGATGATGTACAGGGGCACCCAGCACTTGAATTTTCACACTATGAGCCATCTATTAACACTCCCGCTGTAAAGGAGCTGATATCAGGTATTCTCCTGAAAGATGGCCGCCGTGTATTCCTTACAATAAAGTGGGATCAGTGCCTCCAGCACCCAAGGTACTGAGGCTCTCCAGAGAAATAAGGTGGGGAGCTCTGCTGGAGGTAGGGGGGGGGAGAGGGATGCCCACCTGTTCTTGTTGTATGGGGGCGCAGGGACAGCCACCGCGGCCTAGAGCATGGGTCTTCAACCTATGGCCCTCCAGATGTTGTGAAACTACATGTTCCAACATGCATTGCCAAAACTGTCAGGGCATGCTGGGACATGTAATTCCACAACATCTGGAGGGCCACAGGTTGAAGACCTGTGGCCTAGAGTGACTCGCCGGGACTCCAAGAGCGGCAGACTCCGGAGAACCCAGCTGAGGAGAGGGTGGTATAGGGTCCGTCCGCGATCCCCGCGGCGGACAGAGCCGCGAAATTGAGGTCCCAGCTTCTGAGGCCTGGTAGGCCGCAACCTGCAGGCACCAGTTTCCCAGTCCCCCAGCTCTCACCACCCCAAGGTGTGGGTGCCCAGCGGGGGGTTGCCAATGTCATGAGGGAGGGATTGGGGATGAAGAGGGGGATTTATTCAAGGTTTAGGTCTAGGTGGTTGGGAGCTATGGATAAAAGGTGCCGTACTCCTTGCCAGCCAGGCCCCTCAGTGGTTCAGCAGACACCAGACAAACAATTTAGCCAATGTCGGTAAGAATAGGGTACAGAGAGGAGGCGTGGAAAGGAAATAAAGAAACCCACAAATATAAGGGCAGTTCCTCACAAGACACAATGTAAAAGGTAACCCATGGGTATGCTAGATTTAGCATCTCCTAAATTAATGGATTCATATTCTTAAAGGCCTTAATATATAACCCTTGTGAGATTTTCTGAATGAGTGAATGTACGGCACCAAAGACACAACAGCCATCATAATGGATCCTCAGCTGTTTGTTTCATTTTAAGGTGGACTCTTCTTGTATTCCAGTCATTTTGCACCATCTGCCGTCTTCAAGGATCCCATCCGCATTATAGAGGAACATCAGTTCAGGTAGGGGAATGCTTATTTATGGTTGTATGGTAACTTTTAGAAATAGAATAGAAATGACTTTAATGTGTACTGTAAATACATTATACAATTGAGGCTTACAGTAACTATAGAATATGATATATAGGCGATTGTTTAAGAAAAAAGGATTAATGCACTTTAACCTCAAGGTTACTCCTGAGTAACAGTGCACATTTCATGTATTACTTCACACAAATGGTCCACTCTAAGCCAACTTGTAGCTTTGTTGGGTATTGTACATTCTTCATACTTTACTGATACCTTGTTAGCGCAATATGTACTAGCCTTGAAAGTGATAAAGTAGAAACCATAGTTGAAGATTAATTTTTTGAAAAAAGGAGAAAACAAGCTGGAGAAACATAGTGACCAAAGGAGCACTGTTATACACCATGTCTTGTAATTTGGAAATGACAGTAATCAGCCACCAAATACTACTGTTATATTTATTTATTCTCCAGCTTCATACAAACTGGATGTAGAAGCATAAACATAGTACATTTCTACCATTTTCAACAAAAATATAACCAATATGTACAATTATTGTATTAAAAATACAAAAGGGATACAGACTCTACCAATGTCTTTCTAAAAGACATACAGGTACAAGTAGTATCATGAAATCACCAGTTAGTTATACATTCTGCACTTGACATCACAGAGCGAACTGAGATCAGCAGTCCTATATTCTACCATTATATGAATCTTAGAACATTTGTGCAATGTGTGATAGAGTTGGGCTTCTGTCTGCCTCTGTGCACGAGGTCCACTGCCTACATTAAAAAAAAAGCTGGCAAATATATGCATATACATGTAAAATTACATAGGCATAACTGACAATGTGATATAGAAGGTAGACAAAAGCCATGATAACAGTATTGAGAGAGAATAATTAAATAAAGCACTGACGTTGTATTAAACAGTGAAAAAAACCACTGCATTTTGTTTCCATGTTTCCTTTAAAGTTGTATACATATACATATATATGCTTAACCACTGATCAATATGATCAGCTCAAATGGAAAAAAAAATAATCAGAGTAATCCAAGATCACAAGTTCCTCAACACAGGAGTATTACTCGGATTGGCAGCCTTCAGGTATCCGGAGTCTGTGCAGAGAGAGAAGATGGTGATTTTCAGTCATAGCAGCTGTGTGCAAATGAGTGCTACACGTTAGCCTTCTCTACAAGTGCCGTATCCCACAATGGCATTACAGTCTGCTTTCCGTCTACATAGCTGTGCTGCATTGCTAGGGATGGCCTATAAAATGCCAATGGTCTTTGAAGAGGCTCCTTTTCCAGATGGGTGGTGAAAGAGCTTGCTCTTCGCTCACTGAGAACAACTAGTAGCATTTGTTGAGAGTCCCAAGCTGCCATCACTTTAATATAATCCAGTTCTTTTTCTCAATTAAAAATCTCTATATAAACATAAAAAAATAAGTCATAACTTAGGTGTGAAATAACACTGTAAATATCCCACTGTAACATACAAGCTCTCTGGACACAAACCGTGCACCTGCTTTACTGCAGAGGGCTGCTCACGCATTAAAGGGGCCGCGTCGTAGCAAACATTGTAAACAAAACAAAACCAACTCCAAATCCGTGTACGGAGACTATTGAAATGCAATCTCATCTTAAGTTAAAAATGGCTGATATAAGCACATGACTAGCTTGCCCTACAGACAGTAGACAAAGCTACATATAGGAGTAAAAGTTAAAAAACAGATTAAAAAAAAAAAAAAGAATTTAGACACCCTTCAGGCGTGAAGAAGTGCAATCAAAGTCTGTCATTGCTGATGTGGTGACTGAGAAGATTGGAATGATACTGTGCAAGGTTCAGCCAGCTACCATCAGATTGCAGGTTCCTGCACTATTTCAAGAGACACAGCTTGCGGAGGGCGAAAAGTGCCAGGGTGATGTCTTCACAGTATTTTACATGCCAGGAAGTGGGACAGGATAGACGACGCCCCCGGTGCTGCTTTAAGGCAGAGAAGGAGGAAACAGGTCCACAGACTCTAACCATATGGGACATCCTCTTGTGCTCTCCTTTTCAAGGGTGGCTTATCCTAGAACAGGATAAGATCTCATCCTCATACAGCAGATACTTGTTCATCATCTGCTGGAGAAAAAACAAACAAACAAAGCAGTATAAATATTAGAAGTACTGGGATAGGCACATTAAAATCCTTACATTTAATTTACTAAGATGGCAGTTCTATTTTACATGGGATGTTGCTATGGACAACCAAGCAGATGCTATCTATTGTCTTCTAGAAGGTGCTAAATAAATAAGTAGATTCTGATTGGTTGCCCATAGACATCCCATGTGAAATAGAACTGCCATCTTAGTAAATTTCCCCATAATAACTAATCACCCACTGAAATAAACTAACATTGCATTTCTACTTTAGACTGCTACAAGCAAACACAGAGATACCTTTAAAATTTAGTAATAAACAATACACCAGTCCATATACAGATACAATTTGGTCAATCTATATTTTGGCACCGAAAAGATTTGTCATCTTAGCAAAGTATCCAAACATTCATGTTAAAGTTATATATCTATATATATAGGCTGGGTACACACTAGGACAATATATTGTTAATTTTGGGTGGGTAAGCAGATGTGTACCAAGTATATTGGGTCAGTAGGTGTGTGTGTCATCGTATAGACATATCAAAATGGCACAGAAGCACAGCAATGTCTGCCTGTGAGCGACCGACCGACTGTGTACACTGGCTGCAAGGACATCACAGCTGGGCAGACAATTATCACAATTACACAATAACAATATTAGTGTTCACTCTAGCACCCACTATCTTTGAAAATCCATACAGTTTCTCTTCCCTGCTTGGGGTGCCGCTGTCTGCTGTGGAGCTTCTAGCACAGGTCTGGTTTGCATATCAGTGCTGATATACAGACCACACTGTGCTAGAAGCACTACAGCAGATACCCCAGGCAGGGAAGAGGAACTGCATAGGTTTTCAAAGGTAGCGAATGCTAGAATGAACACTCAATATCATGTTAGCAACATAAATTATAGTAATGCATTAGAACAGTGGTAAGCCAACTCCAGTCCTCGAGAGCTACCAACAGTTCACATTTCCAGACAACCTAGCTGCTGCACAGGTGCACTCAGTACTCACTAACATTTTAAAAGATCCACAGGTGCAGCTAATTACTTCACTTGTGATTCCGTGAGGAGATCTGGAAAACATTAACTGTGGGTAGCTCTCGAGGACTGGAGTTGGCTAACCCCTATTATATAGAAAGGAGATATGGGATATCTTAAGGAAAAGAAAGGAAAGTAAGGGGAGGGAGAGGTAGACTCAGGTCTCAACTGAAGAAAACCCCCTTCACAACAATAGGCCATGTGAAAAACCCTTCACAACATCCTCTCAAATGCAGAACACTCTCCAGGAGGTAGTTGAATTCTGAAGTGTATTCAATATACGGATTGTTGAGATTTAGCCAAATTCAAAATGTGTATTGAACAGTGCTTCACAGTACAGATGGGCAATGACACCCACAGCATCCTGTGACGGCATTTTTTTGTATTAGGCAAAGAAGAAGAATATTCAGCACTGGATGTGTCAAACATCGAGCATGCATTTCACTTGCTCCAGACAATACTAAAGACAGAAAGATCCACCAACAAACAGCTGAAGACAGCTGCAGTAAAGGTCTGGCAAAGCATAACAAGGGAGAAAAAGCCAGCAATTGGTGATGTCCATGGGATCCAGAATTCAGGCAGAAATTGCCTGCAAAGGATTGTCCGTAAAGTATTAAAAATAAATATTTCATGGACGAATAAGCCAATTTAATTACATCTGAGACCCTGAAAATAGGGGACCGTCTAAAATGTTGCAATTTAAATTGTATACATTTTTTTTATCCAATTACTTGTCCACATTATTTCATTTCATACCTATTGTGGTGCAGTAAGAACAATTGTATAATTGTTAATGTCCAAATACATATGGACCTAGCTGTATTACTAAATGGCAACAACATTTACAAAACGAAATGTGCAAATAGGAAACAGGTTCCTAACCCAAAGCGTTCTGGTCATACAGTAGTTCACACTACTTCACATACTAGGCCAGCAGAGCCCAAGAAAACAAACTGTATTCATGGAAAGAATGAAGAAATGCCCAACCCACAGGTATTCACAACTAAACTCAAGAATATTTACCATCATCTTTTTCAGTAACTCCTTGTGCCTGATATATAGCTAGCCGTGGATCCGTATCATTTGGTTTATGCCATTGGGGCTTGTTAACGGTTTTGTTAGAAGGCTGATTATGCGATGGTGGAGATGTTGCCGGAGCTCCCTCACTGTCACTCCTCCGAGCCATCATCCTGGAGCGCTGCAGTGCTACGTTATAGTCCGGAGGCTTTCTGGATAATTGTTGGTGTCCTTCAGCAAACTCCGCTATGGGAATTCCTACGTATCCTGGAGGTGTTGGTGGTGGCTCTCGGTAGCGCCCTTCTTTCCGTGCTGTGGTAACACAATACACTACCATAAGAGACAATTATTGTAAAAACAGAAACGAAACAAATAAAACAGTAAAACAAAATAAATACAAATATTTCTGCATTTTTTTAAAATACTACTACTAATAATAATAATGATATTTAAGACAGAAGGCACTAGACAATTATGGCAATGAAGAGTAAAACCAGTAAATAGTCATTATTGGTATGCATTGTAGCAGTATGTAGAACAGAAGCACCGGCCTTTTACAGTTTAATTTTAGTAAATGAAAAAATTTTCATAGTGTTTTATCGTAAGGGTTAAAGGGGCATACACACGTAGAGATCTGTGCTAAGCAATTTTGCTGGTGTCATCTCCCATGAGAGATTAAATATCTCTTGCTAACTAGTCAGTGCATGCAGTCAAAATCTAGTCAGATTGTTTAGCAAATGACTGCAAATCTCTGTGTGTACAGAATGAGAGGTACTGATCGCAATTCTGATCCACTACCTGGCCTTTTTTTGCTTAAGCAAAATTGCTTAGCACAAATCTCTGCGTGTGTATGTGCTCGAGCATACACACGGAGAGATCTGTGCTTACTTTCTAAGCAATCTAGTCAAATTGCTTAGAAAATAGCACAAATTTGCTTCGTGTGTATGCCCCTTAAGTGTCGATCTGCTTAAATGTGTCATTAGTGTTACATGGTATACAGTAGGGTTCTTAATATTCCACATCATTTATTGCAGTACATCCTTTAACACATAATATAAATGCGCAGGTTCCTTTATACTCATAGTTGTATGTTTAAGCATTTTAACACTGAGCATATAGCTTATCTAATGTGATCTGTTTCCAATGAACTTTAGAACCATCACCGCCCATAAAAATGCTTATTACAGCATTATAAGTCACTAATTTCTTTAGGAAACGTGCCTCATGAACAAGGGTTACATGTTAACCCTAAACATATGTAGTTGTAATCATAAATAGAAATAAACTGGATGACAGCCTGATATCCGCATCAGAGAGTCTCCGAGGAAACACAATGTGTACTTTGGCATGTCTGTATCAGACTCACTCCTTTGTTACATCACATTTTTATAGTTATGTGATGTAATTTGATACCATGTTTATTATAAGTTAAGGGGAAAACAGTGTACTACATGTTTTAAGTATTACACTTTATTAGCACGTTGTTAGTGCTCATTCTTGCACCCTACGCCTTTCAAAACATGTACTGTTCCTCTCTCCTGCCTGGGCTGTCCCAAACTGCTGTGGTGCTGCGAGCACAGCCGGATCTATATATAACCACAGCAGAGTGTGACACCCCAGGTAGGAAAAAGGAACAGCAGAAATTATGAAGGGTGCAGGGAGCCAGAATGAACAATATGTTGTAATGAGGACCTATACATTTGTTAATGACTGAGTGATCAAGTGTGTATTGGACACAGGCACTATAAAAGCAATTTACCTATTTACATTCCCTCCCCCCAACGTTTTTATTAGGCTATCCGATTGGAAAGCCCACACAAAAGACCTGTTTTGCTGTGAAAATGCACAGGTTCAGTGAAACCTGTGTGGTTTTGCCGAGCCGCAGTTCCATTTTCACGGAAACAGGGCGGCTTTTCAGAGTTTGCTTCGCCTGCCTGGGCGACTCAAATCCCTGATAAACTGTGGCATGCTCTGGCTTACCAGGGCTAATTAGACAGCCCTGATATTACCCACAATCAGCGATCGCAGGTAAGAGGATATCCCCGCCATGTATTGCATCTATGGTAAAAGCAGGTCCCTATAGAGGTTAGAAGCTAGACTTGTTTGGACTATCCGAAGAATCTTATGTGTCTTATGTGTTGGGTCGGAGGTCCTGCTACTAACGCCATTGGGGTTTTATAGAGGAGTTGTACCTTTAGCATTTGAAAATTGTTTGATCCACTTTAAACCAGTTTAATAAAAAAGGTAACGTATTGTGGAAGTATTACACTTATGGAGGGGTCAGTTTGTTCATTCTAATGAAATGCAACTGAAAGACACATGGACTTGACGAGCTTTAACAATATTCATCACAACAAAGTTTGCATCCAAACAGACTGGGGTAAAGGGAGACACATTTCTCTTGGTATAACATTGTATATGGGAGTGCCATTGTATATCCTGATCTGATCATTACTAGAGCGTTCACTAGTGTGGTAAACAAGTTGAACAAGCTGCTCTTACCAATAAGACCCTTGGATGAAGCTGTGGTTACAGCTATGTGTGTGGGCACAGGGAGATGCTTTAAGTCATCTGAAGTTTGTGACGTTATACTGCTAGTTTCTGCTTCGAGGGTCACATCTTTTCCACCTCTTCTCTTAATGGTGCCAGTGTCCCCCTCAGAGTCCTCACCCCAATAACCAGTGGAAGATGCCCAACTTGCTCTGGACTGTGCTTGATCTAAAGTCTCTCTTCCTTGACCGTGTCTGCCATACTTTGTGCTATGGTCAGAAAACATGACCTGGTCTGGATGACTCATTGACGTCCAGAAACCTGCCCCATCTGATGTGCTATCAAAGTGAACATGGCCAGAGGGGAGAGTCTCCCAACTTCTCTGATGCGGAATAGTCTGAATGTTGTCATGAGACCCACTTGAACAAGAGGTCCAGCTACCTCGCCCACTGTCTGCTGCATCTAGGGAAGCTCGGTCGCCTTGATCTTGTGAGAGCTCTTCCATGCTGGGAGAAGACAGAACGGTGGCACCAGCATATATGCCTCTGCTCTCTGCCGAATGTGCATAGGGGCTGGAAGTACAGCAAAGGGGAAAAAAGAATGGCATTAGCAAGCAATATAGTTGTACATATTAATCCAAATTGTACTAAGCAATCTAGAATACTATAAAATCAGTGCTTATTTGCAACCCCAGCTCTAACTTTAAAGGCTCAAATCCCAATAGCACAACATAGATACTCCCCAAATTAAAGATGGTTTTTAACACCACACACTTCTCTTAAGTGAGGAGACAGATGGAAGATAGCCATTGATGCTATAAAGAAATGTAGAAAAAAAACAGGGTAAAGCGATCACACAGTTATTATTCTGTAATAAGGGACAGCAAGTCAGAGGTTTCTACATCTATCCACCTCAATAACTTCATATCATGTATCACCTGCTGCAAGGCTGGATTACGAGCCACATGGTCCTGGGGCTGGAAATGACAAAGTAACTATTCTGATAGTCAGAGGTATGGCCAGTATCATTCCCTTCATTAATCAGCAACAAAGTATTACTAATTATGTAAAAGTAAAAAAACTGCATAACTATGAGTAAAACAGAACGTTTAATACTTTGGCCACCTGGGCGGCAGATCCTCACCATGCTGCCATGACAATGGGGCTATATTCATAGGGAAGCCAAGAGTTGGCACACTATCCATCACACATAGATAATTTAGCCCTAACTCCTGTACAGGCAACTTTAACATTAGCTGCAAACAGGTTCTTGCCAGTACAATATTTATAAAAAGGCTAATACCTGTTTAGATGGTATAGCATTGTAATCTAACTGAATGCGGTCTTTTTTTACTCTATGCATATACAATGTGTGGTCTGCATTTTTTAGATTGTATGTATTAGATTTATAAGCAGTGAATGATTGTAGGCTCTAATTTAATAAGCCCGGGTAATTAAAATAAGAGGAGGTAGCCTTGAGCTTAAGGGGGGTATTCAATACGCTAGCGGAAATAACGGCACTTGCCTATTCAATGCTGCTGCTTCCAACAGCATTGAAGATTGAGTTTTGTTTTTCAAGTTGAAACTGAATGGTCGGAAACGGACACTAATTGACTAATTCGCTGCAGATTCAATAGCGAGTGGGTTTATTGCATTGGGAGTATGGGGCGCACTGCTGCCTGGAGATCTATCTACCCAAAAGAGATATCACCATATCTCAAATGCAATACAATTGTAAACAAGGAGGATGAGAAGAATGTGATCAAGTGGCACAAAAACAGTTAGAATTGATAAATATGTACAAACTCAGAACTCACATTGGATGAGGTTTCTTTACATCTGGACTGGTAATTGATAGTTTTACTAGGTGTACCTTGCTTACCTCTACACGAGGGGCGAGAAAATATTTAATGGTCTCTTTGATCTTAAATTATATAGGTGTAGAGGTGCAATGGATGTAGCGTACCCCACTCACAATAGGTGCAGTTGGGCCCTAACACATAGCGTTTTCTTTACTTTACAAATTTTCAACCTTTCAAATTATTACGTGTGGGACTACAACCTTATCCAGTGTGAGTGGGGTACGCCTCCTTCTACATTGCAATCATCTTCTTATAAGAAAGAAACCTCTATGTGTTTCCCAGTCCCTCCTCTAGAGGTGAGTGAGGTAAAGAACAACCATCTAACCTCCGTTGGTTCAACGTTCCGTCAGTCAGATTCAGGATTGAATACCCCTCTTAAGGCCCCCATACACCTAAAAGACATTGCACCCAATCATACAATCTCAATGGATTGGGAGCCGATTGCATGTGCTTTTAAGCACATGCATTGGTCGCTCGATGGCTCATACAACCGGTGTCATTTGAGTGGCAGTGTTCAGACAGTTTAGGTGTATACAATCGGTGAGACAACCGTTCGTATGTAGCAGCTGGACTGTACGACGGATTGTGAGTAGGGATGCCAATCCCAGGGCATTTTTTTTCAATCCCGGAAATCGGTATACAAAAACCCGCCCCGGCCACCCGCATATTTACTTACAGGTGCGGTGGGGCTAGTGGGCGATAGAGCTGGGCCAATGCAGCCTGTGCATGTAGGCGAGAGGATGCATCCTGGATGGGTGGGCATCAGGCATCCGGGAAGAGGCGAATGCAGGCAGCCTGAGTGGGTGGGCGGTCTCATGAAGCGGTGGGAGGTCAGCGCTGTGCACAGGATGAGGCGGCTATTGTGTGGCCTGCGCAGCGTCACCTCTGACATAGTCACGCTGCGCAGAGCAGCACTGCCCGGGATGGGAGAAGACTGGCAGCGTCTGAGCACCAGCTCAGACGCTGCCCGGCATTAGACTGCGCATGCGCAGTCTAATCCCGAAATCCTGGGATTGGAAACTCCAATCCCGGCGTTTTAGGGGCCAAATCCCGGGATCCCGCCGATCCCGGGAATTGGCTACCCTAATTGTGAGTACATTGTGTGTCCAAAAACCACCAAGGACTGCCAGGGAGTTGAAGGGAATGTTGGACACAATCATGACTGTAAGAAGGTGTTTCTGGCCACCTGTAATGTCTCGGGCTATTCAATTAAAGCCCCTATTTCTCACCGATTAAATTAACCTGTTCTCAGAATTTAGAGACAAGTTTCCGGACCTATAGCTTAACACTGTCCAGTGCTATGCATCATCTATTTCTTTTTAACTCTGTTCAGATACAAAAATAAATCTTCCAGTTAATTGGAGCCTGTGGGCATATGAATACAACAAAAAGGCAAATAGAACACAGACTTTTATGTTTTTCTCACCAGAAAAACATTTGTAAATAAGCTTACAGTTGGGGAATTAAATGTGAAATAGCAATGGACTACAGATGTGTTCTCTTACAGTGTTCCTGTATACTGTGGCATGCAGTGCTATGTCACTCATGTAATGGATAGCGGGTACATGTGCTCCTGTTTTCTCGCTAGTCGCATGTGCAACACTACCGCAAGAGGACCCATCTGTAGGTTCACTTTTATATAAATGTTTACAGACAGAAGTAAACTACTACTAGTTTTGAACAATTTCAAATGAAAATAAATTTCATTCATACGATAAAGTAATATGGACCTGAAATGTATTACATGTGAAAAGACTGGGAATATATAGACACATACCCTATGCAGCAATTGTCAGCTTCAATCATGGCTCTTCTGTCAGTCCTACCAACAACAAGATTTGCCTCCACAATGCTCACTGAGTGTCGCTGTCGCCTATCATCATGCAAGTGCATGCCGTCATATGAGGAGTTACTGACAATGCTGGATCTGGAGGAGATCTCACTATGTCCAGAGTCCGAGAAATTATCCACAGTGCCACTTGCTGCTAGGGAGTAGCCTGTAAAATAAGACCTTGATCAATACTTTGTGTAAAATGAGACAAATGCACTTGCTATTAGTACAATGTTTCTACAAAATAGAAACAAGAGTAAAATATTACTATATATATTTATGTGGTACTTGTGTAGTTTCACGGCGCCACTATGGCGCCGTGCGTCTGAGTCCCCTTGCAGGGCTCGCTTCGCTCGCCCACGCTGCGGGCTCGGTGGCTCGCTACGCTCGCCACGCTATTTAAAATCAACTCCATGCCAACATGGATAGTGGAGGTATGAACTATCCATGTTGGCATGGAGTTAAGTTACTTTTTTTAACATAGTTTGTGGCGAGCGTAGAACCCGGAAGTAGCACGGCGCCGTGAAACTACACAAGTACCATTTATGTTTAGTTTTGTCAGTAGTAATTACACAACTGTTAGGCTGTATATATTTCAAAACATTGGTTTGACTAAACAGAACAATACATCAGCAACTACATATTAGGGCATATCTATGTACACAGCCCTTTATGCTGGTGAAGATGTGTCCTGGATTGTGTGACATTGAAAAGGCCGCCATAACCAATGTTCAAATTGAAACCGTGTTAAGCCTAAGACAACAGGAATAGGATACTGGCTACAGAGCCGGCCATTTTGACAGCAATGTCTGTTTTTATAAGACGGAAAGTGTAGGGACCAAAAACACATAGCTAGAATTAAATTATCGACGACTTGTTCGCCAAGAAGAATTCACATGAAACCCAGCAAACTTGATTGCAGCAGGATCTTGGTCAAAAGTGTTCACTACCCCATAGGGTAACAAGCACTTCTGAATGATGTTGGGGTGAATCGACCAGGTGAAGTGTGTGATTCAGGCTGCCGTTGCTTGTGTTTAATCGCCATTGCAATTTGGCCCTTTCGCTCAAAAGTAAATCTCCCCTAAAGCCCAGAAAGCAGTAAATGGCATTGCTGTACTGGTGATCAGAGCCACTGGTCCGGAAGCAGAGTATAACAATGTGCTATGGATGTAATGGTCTTTAATGATGGAGTCACTGCTCTGTGTTGCCATAAATAGCACAATTATACAGTTCTGCATCATGCTCAATTGCAGTTCCTATGTATAGCACTTCTTACTTCCCATAATGCGTGAAGGTTTTTTCCTTTTACCTTTTCTTGGCGAGTTCTGTGGAGATGTGGGAGGGGAAGAGAGGTGCGATGAGGCATTGGATAAAGTGTCCTCTGCTGCTTTTTTCAGTCGCTCTAAGTTTCCTTCTTCTGATAACGAAAGAATTTTCTTTAACGCTTGTGGTGAGTTCATGCCTTTTAAAAGACAGTAATAAACTGCATTAAAATCATTGCAACTGAATAGTAACAAAGTTAATGCATAGTTTAATTTGTTCCTTTACCGCAAAGACATGCAAGTGTGCTTTCAGACATATACATATGGGAAAATGTCTGCTAGATGAGTATTTTAGATTTGTTTCTGTCTGTTACTGAAGAAATCAGGGGCTATTTGTGCCTGGGCAGCAATTAGCTAAGCCACACTGAATCCTACAAAAGAAATCACACTTTTAATGTTACTTACCAATCCCTATCTCAATATATTTGAGCGCAATCATTAGAAAATGAATGTCTTCATAGGTGTAGAATGAATTGCACCTGCATTTTGCTACAGGCTCATGTTGATGACAATCATTCCATGAACACATGCAGATGCCTACTGTCTCAACTGCCAGTGTAATCACAGACTTCCAAACCCATATATAAATATAGGGATTGTTATTATGGGTAGATATTAATAGTTATATGAAAATGAACAACAGCACAATCCTTCCACTTACCAAAAGGAGGAAGATCCTTGACGGGCACCTTCTTTCGAGATGGGTAGAGAGAAACAGCCGGCACTTGCAACACCTGGTTTGCCTTCAATGTCTGTTGTTGTTTCTGCTGCGATGCTGCCCGTGGCGCTACCGGTGATGTGTCCGGTTTCCCTGATCTTTTGTCGCAAGGTGTTTTTGGCACTGTGGAACCATTTGTATGCAAGTTATTACAACAGTACATGAAAAAAATATATACTCTGAATATTAATACCATGAACCAGTGAAGTCTTCAACATAACAAATAATAAACAGCAAATAATATTATACACAAAAACAAGTACATACATAAAAGGGCAGGACAGATTGCTTACTTCAACCAGTTTCCATGAACACAGAGCCTACATGGCTAGTACAAATCTTATCCAAACCACTTCCAAGTGAACAGCTTTGCAATAAATGGTATCATGCTGCTTACATGTATTCGTTGCTGGCTCACACTGCAGAGACAACGTCTGTAGGTTCTCTTCATCCATTTCAAGATCAAGATCGGACAAGTATTGCTTGACTTTGCGAGCCATCTGTGCATCTTCGTACAACTTCTTGGCATTTAGGAAAGAGCTACGGCGCACGCGCTTTTTGTGTCCACCAGTCTGTGCAACATCAAGGACGGTTGCATTAGTGCTGCCTTGGCTGAGTGACCTGCAAAAAGAAGACACAAGACAGTGAAATAAGACTGGGTCTGATACAATGCAGTCATGCAGTGGTCACAAAGGTAATGTATGCTTAACATGCCTCATTCCAGTAAATCAGAGATCATCATAGCTAGAAATGATAAACCAAACGGAAAACTAGCAGCAATCATTGAAGGATATGTTCTCAGAGCACCACACAAGTCATCACTATAGTATTGTGTTGTAATCTTGTCCCAAAAGATCTGCTTCTGGAGAACTCAATAAAAACGGTTTTTACCAACACTTGCATTAAAACTAAACTAATAAAGCATTATATTAATAAACATATAAAACCAACAACGTAAGAAGCTCATGCTGAAAAATCTTGATGGTTTTACCAAAGTCATGGATTATTATTGTGTTAACGTCTCATGTTCTGTGGTCAGTAACGTAGCCAGTTAGTATATGAGGAGACTCGGATTTATCTTCATGCAACATGGACCCTTAACTGTTATGGAGAAGGATGAAGCAGTCTTTTTTTTCACTTTGAGTTACCCTCTTCATGATGTAAATAACAGCTGAATGTAGAAAATGTGCAATTGCGTCACCTAAACTGCCCACTGGAGGGGGCACTGCCTTGTCTATTTTTTATTTTCCAGTTCATTTTCAAACAGAATTATAAAAGGTTGTATGGAAAAATTACAACTGGCACAACAGATGTAAATATTAGCAGCCAATAAGAAGTTTGCGGGGTTTTTTTTTTTTGGGGGGGGGGGGGGGATTCTTACTAGAGAATTCTCTATGATATATTTTGTTTGTCTATATAAAGCAAACAAAATAATGTGCTTTTAGCACTGTACTAAATCTGTGTGGGTTGAATAAAACAACAGTCTGCAGGCAAGATGGTTAAAAGGTAACAAAAAGCGAAAAGCAAAAGAAAGGAAATGATGCGAATGGGCAGAATGAAAATAATGTGCTGCACTGAGCAATAAGGCTACCAACCAACTCACCCCAAACTTCTCCACTTCTTCTTCCTGCAAGTGAGAACCACGGAGGGAGAAGCAAGTGTATAGGAACAGAGAGAAAAGGGAGAGAGAAAGATCACAAGCTCAGAAAGAAAGGCCCAGACCTCAAGACAAGACACACTGAAGCCAACAGAACGTTCTAAAATGGCAGAGACTGGGGAGCAGGTAAAAATCGGCCAGTTTTCTTTTAACAGCAGTTGTGAGGAATGTTACACAATTCTGCACATTAATAAAGTGGTTGCACAGGGAAAAGACTGCTATAACCCATAACAGCCAGACAATACTAATCTTTATTAGAAAAATTATAGTTCCATCAGATTGGTTACTACGTGTTGCAGCCTTTTAGACTGTGCAGTTTTCACCAATAACCAATGGGTTTTGAGAAAGCATAGACAACTGCAAGCTGGCAAAAGCAGTCAAGAATGTAACAATACAATTCTTAAAACACTAATTCATAGAAAGGTGACTGGAGACTGTCAATGTGAGCTGAGAGCAGAGACTAGCTTTCAACTAAACTTCATTAGCTATACTTTGATCAGATCTACGTACCACTTACTGTAGTCAATTCAATTAATGGTGATGTTCTCTCTCCCACAAGTGTTGCTATATGCCATACTTACAATACTGCCGGATTTGCAAAACGGGATGAGATCGTTCCACGAGGGGGCAAGATCTGCGGCCATTGCCTGCATTTTATATGCCGTTACAACAACAAAAACAACTCGCCCTTAATTGAATTGACCAGACAGTAGGCTACACAATACACACAATTAGCATTTTAACCTCCTGTAATAAACCTAATTGATTGTGCAAGTAGTATGGTTTTTTAAAAGAATAATTAGTATGTTGTAAAGGTACCTTGTCCTAAACATTAAGGCAGGATCTAAGTTAACAGATGCCATACGACCAACGTGACGGATTTCTTTTGCAATCATCCTTAGTTTTTCAAAGTTCACCAATCCTTCCACTTTAGAGTCATTGCCTGATTTGGGGGGGAAAAAAAAGTGAGGAAGATGCACACATTTGTAAACGAATAGTAGTTAAATGTAATAATTTAAGCACCTTCGTGTAAGAAAGTAAGATCTTTCTTGATAACAGGAAAGAGCGGGATAATAGGAGGCTGTAGGTTCTGGCTATTCAACACATTACGATATTTTGCCATGTTCCTTGATGGGTCAAACAGGTCTTGGAGATCTTGAAAAAGTTTTTCATATTTGCTAGGGAGTTTTTCCCATGTTGTTCTCAGTCTTGATACTGCTGCCAAATTTAAGCCACTGCAATAAAAAAAAATCTCATTATTACAATGTTGATATACCAGTATTCAAAAATGATTTAGCGTACAAGAACGGATAGATGAATAATGGTACAGATGTGACAGGGCTCACCTTTATTGTCAATAGGTCATGGGATGCGAATACATTGGGTTTGCTATTATTTGCAGCCCATTCATGTTAGTGTATTCACCGCGCGGGCCACCTTTTGAAATATTAAATCATGCCTATTGAAAAATACAACACTAGAGTGTTTTTAGTTGCCGTTCCTTAAGAATCATAATTGTATTTTCTATGAATTGTGTTTAATGCAGGTTAGCTGGCTGCCCTGATGGGCGAAATGCCTCATACCGGTGAAAACCATGAGAGTGTAAGTTTGTTACATTGCAGTACACAGGGGTAGATGTATGAAGCAGTGATAAGGGCGGGGAAGTGATAGTGCCTTCATCATCAGCTCCTGACTGTTAAGTTACAGGCTGGGTTTAAACATGGACAGTTAGGGGCCGATTGGCCAGTGATCAAGCACCAGGCACTTTATCACCTCCGACCTTAACACTGCTTCATACATCTACCCCACAGGAACAAAATAGTGCACATAATAACTTTAGGAACATTCAGTACCCAAAACAGTGTTGCAGAATGGATAATTGCTGCTAGAACAGTGCTAGCTTGTATGCTGGATATAGCAAAGCATAGTATCCCCAGATATAGATGGAGGAATTGCCATTGACTATAATTTAGGGTGTAAAATGTATCAAAATTTTGATAGAGATAAAGGGTGGATGGATTCAATTAGCCAAAGTCATATATCGCAGTCTAATTGATTCAGGGGCTATTCAAATAGAAACATTTGTTTTTTTGAAAAACCCGATAATTTTCGTTAACATTTTGAGTATTTTGAGTGTTAAAACCCAGTAACACGTTAATGGGTGTTAACAAGGGGTTTGGGTCAAAAAGGGGCTACCACCATTTATTCCCTCAAAGCAGAAAAGTTGCCATAGCAACAAATCAGCTTCTGTAATTTTCTAAACTGTGCTACATCCTCGCTATCAAAACCCCTTGCCAGCTGCTCACCAGAGGATGGCGAGGATTCCCTTAGATGGTAAGGTTCGCCTTTTGTGGCAAGCCTCGCCGTTTTAATGGGCACAGTGAAGGGGGGTGAGTTCAATAATGACGGCAAGCTATCGGCACTATCGGTACAAAAATGTGCTTCACACTGTCCATGCAGTGGTGTGATAAACGCTAACTACCATAATTATAATTCTGATGCCCTGGAAAGTGGCCATGAAATTAAGAAATACACAGCTGAAAACCCAAAGCACACAGCATATTGGTGACAGGTGAACATGGACTTACCTTATGATTGCAAACATAGAGTTAAAGTTCTTGCACTCTCTACAGTGAAGTGCGATCTTGATAAAATGTTTGATGATCTTCATCCTTTTCAGTTGGTTGGTTTCCCTTAGGATTTCTGAGGCCACCCAAAAGGTTTCTTGGTTAATTGCGTCTTCAAAGTTCTTGAGGTTGGTGCAACCAGTTTTTGACTTAAACTTGAAAAGGTCGTCAATGTACTCTGTGGGCTCTATGTTCCGGAACAGCTCAAAATTCCTCATAGACAGCTGTGTGGCCACCTCGATGGTACTTAACTGCAGCAATGAGATCTGACTTTCCCTTAGTAGGTCCTGAGCATCCTCATCTGAGCATAATGTTTCTGTTTCCATGTTGTTTTTAAGGTAATACCTGAAAGAACAAACTCTGTTAGTGGAAGATCTGTGCACATTCTTCTTCGAGGACAAAACTTCAATCTCATCCTATTACGATCAAAAGAGGGGAGATCAAATATGTTATACGGGTGTGATCTAGCAGCCAGACAGCCGTGATTCCAATGGCCAGTGCAGTATACCGACATCAGAAGCCCGACTGCCTGTACTCTGATGACAGTGGGGCGAGTGCATTGATGCTCCTTGCGGACTCACTGTGTTTGACACATTGCGGGCTCGGTGGCTCACCAAAGGTTCTATTCTCCCTCTATGGGGGATGTGGACCCCAACGAGGGAGAATAGCCACTGTAAGTTGGGATCCCGACTGTCGGGCATTTAACGGTCGGGATTGTTGGTACACTCCAAACTGTCGGGAGGTCATCCGGATCCCATGTTATGTTGAAATATCTAATAGGATTGCATGTGCGCCATTTCTGGTATAAGAGCCAATAACGAATGAAATAACAGAAATAATAGAACAATACCTGCCACTGAGCTGTATTCTGTCTGCCAGCTTGGACAGCTGATCGGGGAGCCGCCTCTGCTTGATGACCCCTTCAGGCGTGACAGACACCTCACACAAAGAGTAAGCATCAGGTACAGCAGTCAGGGCAAACTCCCTGATGGCCTGAATGACTACTTCCTTAGCAGTGGTGTCTTTACTTATCATTATATAGCGGCTCTGCTGGTCTGCCTTAAACACTCGCAGTACCTGGTCAGGAAGATCTGGGAAAGAATATCACATTTTAGAATTTAAAACAACCGATACAAAAGGTTATCTCAACACTGAAATAATTCAAGATTACAAAGAAACATGAATATATAAAAGCGAGTTTTTTCTACAACCACGTTGTAACAAAAAAAAAAAAACCTGAAGGAACATTTGATGCAAAATTTATGCATTAGATAATTTCATATATTTGTTAGATCATTTAACAAATTGGCCCATTATAATAAGTCAGCAGATTATTTTCTATTACTAAATGATGTACTACTTATCATTAGTCAAGCTAAAAATAGCCTGAAAAGTGGAAAAATAAACATAAGCATAAGTTAACAGCTGTTTGAAAGGGAACTCGTGCAATCAGCAGAGTTAATGAAAACAGATCAGCATTAGCAGCTCCTTCAGAATGTCACTGCAAAGTGATAAGTGCACAAACTCAGCGGGGAAAGGTGCCAGCAACAGGATACAGGTTGTGGGAGTTCTCACCTGGGGTGGTGTTAAAGTCCAGAATACGGTGATGAGACTGCAGTAAATCTGGGTTACTGGACGACAGCGTCCCACTGACAGGGAGTGTGGCCGGCATGTGCTTAGACTGCCGCAGACCAACAATGCTGTCATCTTGAGACTGTCCGATTCCAATGTCACTGAGAACAGAGGAGAAGCAGAGATTAGATAATTTGACACATCACTGTCACTGCAGAGAAATAGTCATTTCACACAAACCTAAGGCAAATGTTAAGAGGTAACAAGGACACCTACACCTGTGGTAGTTGCTAGTACTGTACATAGGGCTGATTACAGGGGTAATTCAGTAATATTGGGAATGTCAAATTGCTCTTAATGACAACAATTTGTTAACAGTGATGAAATATATTGTAAAGGCAGGGTGTCATTGCGGTTCGGGTCAAATAATAAGGACAACATTCTCACCATTGACATACATAATGTTGACCTGTCATATATGTTGACTTTTGTCAGTGTCAACATATCAAATGTTTTTAGAGACATTCTGAACATGGACATAGTGATTGTCTAACTCATATACCAAAGATTCAGGAGGTATGTGTAGCCAAGAGGGGGATGACTATAATGCAGACAGGATCATTTAAGAAACTGTTAATTTTTAAAAATAATTAACATATTGACAACAAAAACACAGAAGTAAATATTTTGCCATTATAGAATATGGCTATATATACAGTAGTTAAGGAAGAATGTTTAGCAATAGAAATAGGACTTCTACAACAAGACAATTGTTGTAGGACTGTGCATCCATGTTCTGACTATGCCAACGAAAGTGATGTAGCCACCCCCAAAACCTTGGGCAGTGTGTTCACCTATAGACAAGCCTAGAGCACTCAATGCCCCTGTTGTGGGCAGGCCATGCTTATGGGGTAACTAGGAAAATTTGAGCAGACTTGGAGAACGCAAGTGGCAGGGCAGAACATACCAAGATTTTTGTGGTGGTTTTCAGGGTGCTAAAGATGTCCTGACTATTCAGCCTATTTAATATGCTGTTTCTTATTGTATTAGCAATGTCTTCAACGGAAGGGAATATCTGAAAATCATACCTCAATGCTACCGGTCCCTACACTAAGTAATCAACACCTGCTGGAAGCAGAGCTCACAGAGATGGGGCACACTATAAATATGCCCAGTGCTTCCGCTAATCCAACAACTCATTGCATAAAGGTCGTATGCCTGTGGGCGATGTAACACCCACTCACTGGGCCCTGATAATACTTTGAAGAGACAGCATGAAATGTCAGCGAACTTCAAGGAGGTGAAAGTGTTTTCACCTGAGACAAGACAATTGCTGAGGGGGATCTCCAAGTTCCGTCAAGTGTAAATTTTCTCCATATCGGATCTAATAACCACAAATTAACGTCAAACAGAGGGACAATGGAGTTATATGGGATCGCTGATCTAGAAAGCACAACAGTGAAGATTGCATTCATTACTCCTCATGTTCCTCCAGCAAAGAGTGCCAGAAACACAATGATGTTATTATGTTGCCATGTTATTATATATCCCTGACACATCTATGCCAGCCATACGTTATCACTGGTGGAACTACAGGTGTCTCTTCTCCTGGTACATTACATCACGCTGTAGCCAGGAGCTACACACTTCTCATCAAATGTTTAGTCTAGAATTTTGTAGTGGAAGGCATGCATAATGTGCAGGAAACACAGGATTTCTCACTTATAGTGTCAGGCAAGCAATTGCCATTTCCCCACAGATGAATTCATTGATATAAAAATAACGTCTGTTAGTGCACACATCTTACAGCCAGAAGCTTTTGTTGTCTAGGATTATAATGTGATTGGGCGAGGCTCGATTCCGCTCACAGGAAAAGCAATCACTAGACTCTTTGAAGACCGGGTGAAGGGCTATTGAATAGGCCTCAGTAGTACAATGGACTATTTTATTAGTTCAGGACACGAAGTAGCAAGTACTAGTCAAAGGGTGTGTACTATTATTAAATATTCCACACTAAATGTAAGAAGTAGCATTATTTTAACCCATACAGTTTTTTTATATTGTAATTCAGGAGTCTGGTAAAACCTTTATAAATGGATTACAATGATACATCTCTATTGTCCACCTATAAACGGAAATAACAATAAGCAATTATATATGATCCAGAGTGGGTGCTATGATCACGTAGCTTTAGGGATTGCCAGTAACAGAGATGCCTTGACGCAGCCTGGCAGCTTCATCGTGTATTTGCTAATACATGTAATGGAGAACTCTGTATTTCTATTATGTAGCAATGAAATCTCATTGCTGATACATTTCAGAGTGCTGGGGGAAAGGTTTCCTTTTTTATTTTCTAAACCACAATAAAGTAGTCAGATACAGTCAACCTGGACATTTTATGTTGCAATTTCACTTGCTGACGATCGTAATAAAGGTGTTCAAAATACCAAGCTTGGTAAAACAAAAAGACATACCTCTAAAGCAAAAAACATAAAGATGTTAAACACAAAAACCTACAAGAAATAGGGATGCAGTCATGTCAGTGGCATAACAGCCGCCATGCAGACCACGCGGTGGCTGGGAGGCGCTGAGTAAGTGTAGGTGCCGGGGGTCTGTAGGGCTATCACTGCACTGCACTGGCGCCTGGACCTGCAGATCTACTTGTCTATCTTCCCGTTACTCCTATCGGCTTCAGCTCTTAATGAAGAATTGGCTGCCGAAATTCTGGCGTATTGTAGTTAGGCCACTGAGTCTAGTGTATACATAGTAACAGATGCTCAATTAGTTTAGTAATAACACTCAGGTGCATGAGGGGTATGAGGGAGGGGTAATACTGGGTAGTAGAATAATACATTGTTTCTCTCCAGCACACTGAATGGCATCAGTGACCAGTGCAAACTTTACATGATAATGAAATTCAGAGACATTCGTTACATATATATTTGCACAAATGTTATGATTAATCCCCAAAGCCGTCGTTAAGGCTTCTCTGTATATTGGGGGTCCCTATTACTAGTCATCAAGGTTTCTCTGTATGTTGGGGTCCCCGCAACATATAGAGAAGCCTTGAAGATGGCTTGGGAGCTTTGGGATACATTGCACAAATATATGTAGCCAATATCTCTGAATTCCATTATCATGTAGTGTTTCAGACTGGTTGCTGATGCCATTCAGTGTGCTGGAGGGAAACCATGGATTTTTCTCTATGAAGTTTGGTGTACCAAGGCACACATGAAACAAAGACTGTTGCTGTTAATATTACATGGACTTTATTTTACAAGTGTAAATAGGCCGCTGTCATAATGAAAGAGAAGTAGATTCTATTTAGCAGAAAGCAGGATGAGGAGGCGCCTGTACTCTGTGATCCTATTGATCCCACATAGCTATAATGAATATAGCATTATTTATCAGCCCATAATAAAGAAATGTGGACTGATTAAGGCAGACCTGGTTAGGAATCTATAGGCTTTACTATTCTTATTTACCAGAACACAGACTTCACCAGCTGCAACGCCTACATGGACTATAAAGATGTCTAAAAGTATTTTAAATTAATTATGGGGCAGCGGAAACTATAACGTATGATTGTTGTCTTATGGTCAGTCTTTCACTTGCCTTGTCCTGTGTGGTGTGAACTATGCAACTTGCTATAGGAATTGTGTTTTGTATACATTGCCTTTTCAGGCGGCGAATGGATTGGTTTGTACATGCATCAGCCCTCTGCTACTCAACACATCTTATTATCATTCTGCCTCCTCAGATGGGTTTATACTTTGTAGGTCTAGGATATAGTGCAACTACCTTGTCTCTGTGCAGTCAGCATTACATCCAGTGAGCAGTTATAGTTAGGTTTCCTATTCACAGCAATGTAAACAACTGATCTAAATGTACTACAGGAGATAACTTGGGCAGATCTGGAAGAGATCTGGAAGAATAAATAACTATAACCAAACTGAGCATTTTTATTACAAGGCAAGTTAATGTTTAAACTTAGCGCAACCCCCTTAAGAAGATGTTAGATGCACAGATACATTTTATAAGGATTTATTGTGACATGACAAATAAAAAAATAATGACATAAAAATTGGCATGAACAAATGACATACATATGAAGCAAATTTACAATTTTTCACCAAGCTGTGGATGGACTGAAATTTTCTGCACAAATAAGTGGACTTTTTCTCACCATAGATGGGAATTGCGGTGGGCTATGCTTCCAATGAAGTTTCTGCGGCACCACCGCAGATGGTGTTCTATGGAGGAGTCCTTAATAAAGTGCTGGTGCGTCCATAAAGTGTCTTGGTGTCCAAAAGTGCAAAGTGTCAAGTGCACTGGGATTAGCAGTCTGTATCCAAATAGGTAGCTGCAATTCGTTTCGGAGATACAAAACGTCTCCTTTATCAAGCTGTGTATGGATACTCTGTTGCCTTGCTCCTATTAAATACCCACTATCTGGGTCTTCTAGGAGCTTGTTAGCCAATGGAATCAGACCTCCGTTTCGCGGGCCGGAAGTGCCGTGCGTTCCACACGGCACTTCCGGTTTGCGGTCCATTCGGCGATGTGTTACTTCCGCTTCCGCGGTTCTTTGCTGAAATAACTTTAGACATAAGCGGACATGAGACTACTGTTTTCTGTGTTTATTATGATTCTGTTCTCTGCAAGGCTTTAGCAATAATTTCTGGTCCTCTTCACTTCCACGATGTTGTTTATTTTGTTTACAGCGTGTTGGGTGTCCGCCCGCCATCTTGGTTAAGGGCTGAAGTGAGGGCAGATATGTAGGAACTTATCCTTTCCTTTTATTTCTGGATTTCTCAGTGGGAAAAGGCTTCTCCTCATTATACCTTCTGTGCAGTACTTTGTATTCCTGCATAGTCCATCCCTCATTACCGGGAGAGCCCATTCCCACTGAATTTATGTTTCCAATTCAATCCCATCCGGAATTGACATGAAAAATAATGATTGGAAAAAGGGAAGTTCCCTTTTTCCAATCATTATTTTTCATGTCAATTCCGGATGGGATTGAATTGGAAACATAAATTCAGTGGGAATGGGCTCTCCCGGTAATGAGGGATGGACTATGCAGGAATACAAAGTACTGCACAGAAGGTATAATGAGGAGAAGCCTTTTCCCACTGAGAAATCCAGAAATAAAAGGAAAGGATAAGTTCCTACATATCTGCCCTCACTTCAGCCCTTAACCAAGATGGCGGGCGGACACCCAACACGCTGTAAACAAAATAAACAACATCGTGGAAGTGAAGAGGACCAGAAATTATTGCTAAAGCCTTGCAGAGAACAGAATCATAATAAACACAGAAAACAGTAGTCTCATGTCCGCTTATGTCTAAAGTTATTTCAGCAAAGAACCGCGGAAGCGGAAGTAACACATCGCCGAATGGACCGCAAACCGGAAGTGCCGTGTGGAACGCACGGCACTTCCGGCCCGCGAAACGGAGGTCTGATTCCATTGGCTAACAAGCTCCTAGAAGACCCAGATAGTGGGTATTTAATAGGAGCAAGGCAACAGAGTATCCATACACAGCTTGATAAAAGAGACGTTTTGTATCTCCGAAATGCGTTGCAGCTACCTATTTGGATACAGACTGCTAATCCCAGTGCACTTGACACTTTTGGACACCAAGACACTTTATGGACGCACCAGCACTTTATTAAGGACTCCTCCATAGAACGCCATCTGCGGTGGTGCTGCAGAAACTTCATTGGAAGCATAGCCCACCGCAATTCCCATCTATGGTGAGAAAAAGTCCACTTATTTGTGCAGAAAATTTCAGTCCATCCACAGCTTGGTGAAAAATTGTAAATTTGCTTCATATGTATGTCAATTGTTCATGCCAATTTTTATGTCATTATTTTTTTATTTGTCACGTCACAATAAATCCTTATAAAATGTATCTGTGCATCTAACATCTTCTTAAGGGGGGTGCGCTAAGTTTAAACATTAACTTGCCTTGTAAAGATTTTCCCAGAAGGTGGTGTACCTTCTTTTTCAATGTTTAACAAGCTGCACCCTACTTAACTAATTGCGCTGCATTATTCCACAAACATCTGTCTCTTCACAAACTGAGCATTTTGTTAGCGAAGGAAAATGAACAGAAATTATACTATAAATGGTACTATAACATGCAACGCCCAAAGACTGTCCAACAATGAGCAATTCAAGAAATAACAGCCAAGGGCTGTACAGTTTCACATGGTTACACTGTATTCTTGCCCAACCCATCTTTTTAACCCTAGTGGAGTCTCCCACAAGCCAACTTCATTATCTTGTACATGTGAGGTCAATACAAAAAAAGTCTCCAAAGATATTTGCACTGACAAGGCTTGACAAACAAAAGGGACAGCTGTGAAGATCGGAAGGAACAAAGTAGGTTTTATTTCCTTAAACTATGCAAGGGCTTCATTGCAGTATAAGGGGTAAAGATGTGGCATGCAATACCAAAGAAAGAGGATTTTCATCAGGGATTAGAGGTATTTTAGCCAACTGCATCATGGAAAACTATAGGATTTAAAAATATGATGTAAAGTAGGTCTAGAGTGAATCTATCAGCCTCAGAAATTTCTTCTAGAACCCTAATGAATTGTTTTCATTAACAGAATTTACTAGATACGAAATAACGCGACATATTGGTATACTTAATGTATTCTTACTTGTAAGGCTTCTGAGGCAGAATGCTGATCCGTGTTTTATCCAAAATCTTCTTCAACTTGTTGCGTCCTCCAACTGTATTTGCTTTGCCTTTTTTGCTTACTTTTTCAAGCCCTAGAACTTCAACATCAACAGCAAGGTCTGGAATAGAATAGCGAGGGTTCTTTTTGATGTCGCCAATTTTCGGTAAGTGTGGAGCACTATTTCTCTTCTCTTCCAACATTCTTGCTAGCAGCTCTTTAAACACTGGAGAAAATGAAATGTAGAAATATTGTAATTAAGATGGAAGAAAAAAAAAATAAACAAAAAACAAGCTTTGATCCCAAGAAATG
The DNA here is from genome assembly GCF_055691185.1 of Crinia signifera. Lineage (NCBI taxonomy): Eukaryota > Metazoa > Chordata > Amphibia > Anura > Myobatrachidae > Crinia > Crinia signifera. The sequence continues at coordinate 119,901,375 of NC_139217.1, read as the reverse complement.
TGCGACTGAACTAAATGGGAATTGCGTCAGTTCATAATTGGGCTACCTCCACAAAGAAGCCGAGAAGAATCTGAGCCAATTTTTTTGGCCAATGTCTGTAGCATAATTCAATGTTTTCTGATTTTCTTAAGTTAAAGGAATCTTGCATGAAATCACTAACTCCAGATATACTTTGAGTTTATAAACAAACCTACGCCTCTTGGAATTGCCCTGATAAATACTTTAAATTGTGGAGGCCATGGATGGGTGCTTCTAGAGCAACAACGAATATCTTTGTGGCAACAATTAACCTAAAAAAATGATACATCTAAAAATAATAGTATCATCTAGAATGTGATGTCCACAGGCAAATATTAAAATACATTCTTGAAGAGGAGAATACAGAGGCATGCAACCCTGCATGGAGGCTATGCAAAAGTAACCCTCTTACCAAACAAATTGGTTTTCACAGTGATAGACAAGTGAGTATTGTTCTTCAGGATTTCCATAGCCTTCGTTAGTTGAATGTTTTCAAAGTTCTGACCATTCACCTCCAATATCTGCAAGTAAAGGGCAAGTAACTCAACATGATTAATAATCCAAGCAATGACATTTACCTTCCTAAGAAAGAATGGTTTGGGGCTGGCTTTTTTTCCCTTTAATGTACAGGAATTGCAGAGGTAATGGACCTAATTGACATGAATTATTGAGCTGTTTTTTTTCTTCCCTTTCTTCCCTAGCAGTACATAGCATAGATTTCATAGGGAGAAGGGGGTCTGCCATACCTGATCCCCTCGCTTTAAGCCGGCCTCCACTGCTTTGCTTCCAGGATCCACGCTGTCAACAAAGATGCCAAATCCCTTGTCCAACCCCCCCAGCAATGTGAAAGGCAACGTAGCTTCGCGAGATGGCTTTGTTAGCGTTATCAATCTTCTTTTTGCCTTTGCAGCGCATGCAATATTTAACAGTCTCAGGTGTCCACCCATTTTCTAAAGGAGAAAATGACAATATTTTTTTAAATGTCAAAAAACAAACAAACAAAAACATCATTGTTAATTGAACAAGCAGCTTTCAAAGAATAAACAAACAAGTTTTGTCCTTTGCTATAACAATATTTGGGCAATGTTATGATCATACACAAGTAAACATTAAAAAAAAAAAAAAAATTAAATACACCGCTCACAAAAAATCTGAGCAGTATAGTATGCATTTACAAGCAAATCAGACGCCTTAATACTCTACGGACCATTTTGCCATTTTGTTCATCTTAAAGTAGAAGTTTATTTACAAAGAATCTTTACCTCTCGTTCCAAGTTGTTTTCAAATTCTTCTAAAAAACGGGTCATAGCCGGATCACCTTCAAAGTCATTAAAGTGATTGTTCACCCACAGCAACACTACTCGAGTCACCTGGAAGTTAAAGGACAGGATGTATATCTCTGACATTTCTCTGGGATGGGCCAGTGTACTGACAAAACATGGGCTATCCCTAACATATGAGAATGACCAGGGTGAAAAGGTATGACATATCAGCTATGTATTCTTTGGTAAAAGATCTGCAAATACTTTGGGGTTAAAAAAATGGTACAAGGGGAACCAACATGTCCTTGCGTTATGGTACATATTGCAAATTTTAGATCCATGAAAACTGGAAAGTTACAGGCTGTGGTAACTCCACTGGTACATAATACAACACACTGTACCCACAAAAAGTTGTTAGAGAACAGGGTAAGAGTAGTAGGCAAATTCTTCCCCAAGAGCTGAAAAAGAAGGTTGCTTATGGCCACCACAACACCAAACCACTCTGCGCATCTACTTTATGTAGCAGTTATATTATCCTTATTTTCTAACCTTGTCCCTGAGGCTAGGGTCATTAAACCACTCCAGCAGCTTCTTCCCAACTTCCATAGGACTTGACAAGAAAGTTCTGTAGGTTAGGAGGAAGTCTTCTATAAACGTAGGGTCAACTACTGAATGTTCTTCTACTAGATGCATTGTGAGACGTTCTGCAGTTCCCTGTGGAGATATAATGCAATTCATTAAAATCAGGAAACATATCTGCCAGAACCTACATACAGTAGCTTGAGCACCAGTAACCGAAATACAAATCCAACACTAGGTCCATGCATTGCATTGAAAGCCTTGCAGGATGTACATGTACATACAGTATTCCTGCTCCTGATTAACCTGTCACATACAGCAGCTATTAAAGAATAAAAAAAAATGCTTGCAGGGACATATGTTTAAGTGAAAAGGAGTGTTTTGCATTAAAAAAAAACGTGCAATATATTTAAAAGGTTACATTTAATTTGTGATGGTTCAGATGATAAAAAACCCTTCCCAGTTACCTTGATGACAATGTGGCCTTTCCTAGTGCCAGTGCGATCCAGCTCTCTGTGCTCTTTCACCATCACGATTTCCCCTTCCTCCTCCACCTTCTGCATGTTCTTCTCCACCTGGTTCAGGATGCGGCAGTAGTCTTGCTGTGCTATACAAACAAACTGGGGAAAGAGGACAATATGTTTTCTCCACTAGTAATGGAAGCAACAGGGATTTGTTTTGTTTGTTTTATATATGTCAAAACTGTCATGCGAATGCAGTAGGGCACACATACAGTATATGGGATAGTCCAGCCAATACTGGATAAAAATAAAAATGGCTTATAACTAATCTTTCCTGAGTTAGGTATTGCACATTAAATGTATTTATCACACCAGATCCAGTGGGGCATGCATGTGGTACATAAGGGGCAAGTATGACATGGCTGTAGTGAAGACTACAGAGAATATTAATGTAAGGTAATTAATTAACCCGGTCCCAATTTCATATTACAACTACAGTAGCATAGAAGTTCTGACATTTCGAAAACTACTGTACTTTCACCCTCCAAAAATCATCACCTCCAAGAATTATACAAGAAACCTATCACCGCTACTGTCCGCCTATCACAGCTACTATCCACCTATCACCGCTACTACCCACCTATCACAGCTACTACCCACCTATCACAGCTACTACCCACCTATCACAGCTACTACCCACCTATCACAGCTACTACCCACCTATCACAGCTACTTAATTTCTCCACTATCATGCAGTTATGTGAACTCACAATTAACAAATGCTGGTGTGGCTTTTTGGCTTTGCAATGAATGATTTTTGAGAGACGATTACAATTGCCCATGTATAGACATATACAGGATCATGTCTGGTGAATAGATGTAGACTGCTATATATAACTGTCTGGAAAGTGCACTTTCCAGATATTGATTCAACAGAATGTGTAATGAGTCTGAACAACAGTATGTACCACTGCCACCTCCACTACAGAACTTCAATATAAACTACTCAATAACAAATACCTAGTTGGTAACATCTACTACCTAAAACAGAATTATTAGAATCCATTTGCTAATGCCAAGAGCTCACTGTACATTATCATCTGAGTACTCGTTTTGAGACTTCAGAAAATGTTGAAATCGTAGATCAAACACTTAATGGGTATCTATATAAACACTGGTGTTCCGGTAAGAACTCCTTAAACCCACTGCAGTTAGATTCAGTATGAGGAGTCAAATGGGACAAGTCTGCTTTCCTTGTTTGTAAGTACAGCTATATGCAACACGCATCGTAGCTCCAGGCTGCACAGACATATGGGCATGCCAGGGAAGTGAGGGGGGAAAGATGAGATACCCTTGCAATGGCATTTTGCATACTATGTGACTAACTGAATCGATCTCCAACTGTGTCTTTCTAGTAAAATGTAGATCATCAGGTTGCTTTTGGGTTACCTGTGAGTTACTGGTGTAGCTTTTTCCTAAAGAATGCTCTGAGGTTTTTGAAAAAAATAAATAAATGATACAACCCCCGATTATTTAGCGGCCTTTCATTAATTACCTGTTGTCATATTACCCCAGGATTAATGGATGGCACCCCTTTTCAATTAGATGTCACACATCTAATAGCTTTGAGAATGCACAATGAGAATGTACAATGTTTTATCTATTGTACAGTTCTTGCTTTTTTTCAACTATGGGGCTTATTCAGACCTTATCGCAAAGCTGATTTTTTTTCTCTCAAATGAACAAATATGATAAGATTTGAGATCCGATCTGAATTAGGTCCTATATCTCCGAGCCACAACAGTAAGTAATACGATTTAATACTCTGTAAATAATAACATTAAACTGCACTAATTAGCAGGACTTTGCTTGAGATATTCCTGATCATCTCACATGAAGGGCCCGGCTGTTAGATGAAATCTAGCACTGCGCTGGCAGGCTGGCCCCTCTCTTCACCTACATACCTGGCAATCATCCACTTTGGTTCTCATCACTCCCTTCATGTACTCCTTATCCATGGTTGGAGAGACGCCAAAGCTGTTTCCCATGCAAAGTATTTCTGTTCTGCCATCAGGGTATGTCACTTCCACTGAGCCATTTAAAATGACTGACCAGGAATCGAGCTACAGGGCCAGAAATAGAGAAAATGAGATTACAATCACAGTGGAAATAATTAAAAGAGAATTGTCCCTATACAGAAAACCTGAGGAGGGAAAATGCTTCTAGTATAAGCTGTAGAAATGACATATGTGGCAAATGTAAAGGCACATTTTTGTTGGAGATAATGCATATATATCATGTACCAAATGAAATAGATGCACACTTGCCTACTTTTGAAAAATAGTTTCTACTGCCACAAAGGAAATTGTCCTGCAGTTACAGGTGAAAACGGTAGTACTAACATTAGGACCACGCTGATGCCACTTGATAAATTTACACGAGACTCAGGTTTAGACATATGGATTCAGTACTTCAGTGAAGTCCCTTAATCATACAGTCCCCAGCATGCATCCCTCATATACACACAAAGCCCAGCCTACCTCCTCCATACTCATACATTGCCCAGTATGCACCCCCTACGTACAGTTGCCAGAATACACCTGCATACCCACAAAATGCCCAGTATACACACACAGTTCCCAACTACCTATAGAGTACACACCATGTCCCCTACCCATACAGTGCCCAGATTACACCCCTCACCCCCATACCCACACACCGTGCTCAGCACAAACACCATACCAGAAAAGGGGCAGGCATAAACACTATACCCACTAAAGGGTTAGCTTACAACTCTGCCCACATACCCACAAAGTGTCCAGCATGCACCCCTCAAACCCATACAGTGACCAGCAAACACCCTGGGAGTCTACCGCAGGATGTGTGAGAGTATGCAAGTATGACTAAATGTGTCAAAATAAAAAGCGTACATTATACACATCCTATGGCATAATATGGGAATTTCAGTGTGACACCGTAAAGTCCTTCAGTTTAGAGTAGGGAGCACATTATCCTCTGTATCCCACAACACAAGCTATCATTTAGTAACAATACAAGTTGCATATATTTGGTGGAGGAACATTTTCAAATGAGTCAAAAGCGACTATTGGCTGCTGAGGGGTTAGAACATTTCAGTGGAACACACACACCTCATAGCTTCTGTGATATTAAGTGTGTTGGCTGTGGAATGCTTGTGCTTTTTTCTATATTAAATTCTACATCTCAATTGAAATGTTGCATACAACAAAGACCTACAAAACATATTACAGCGGTGATATCACAAAATGAGCTACATTACCTATGCCATTTACTTTCAGCTCCTAAAACATCTCCTTTGTACACCCCTAGTTACAATATTCCAGTCATGTACACATGATCACTTCAAATCTCTTACCTCCTCTCCATCATTTAGTACGATGGTTCCTGCCCGTTCCACAACAGCAAACACCATGACAGCACACAGCTCACGCCTGACAGACATCGTCATATTGGCAAAAGCAGGCAGCTGATGCATGAACTCCAGGAGTTGTTCTAGAAGAGAAGGGAAAAAATCCCACTGCGGTTATCAATAATAGGTGATGACTTGTCAGACATTTCTGACATAACCAAGTAAAAATAAAACCTCACATTTACATTATTTATATAGTTTATAACAAGTACAATCCTAAGCGGCACTACCTGTCACACATTCTAAAAAACGCCATTTTAGATGTCTAATAAATTTGATTTATGTCAGTACAGTACTTCTTATTGATATAATGGTGCTGAACATATTTCTTCAGAAAGGATGATACAGAAGATGGAGCAGGAGTTATATTTAATGTAAGATTTTGGTTTAATTACCAAAATCCAACAATACGAAATGAAAGGTTATAAAAGTTCAGTGAGAAAGAAATGTGGCACAAAAAAAAACAACGTTTTTAGTTTCCGCTGCTCATGAGGACAAAATGGGCACAATGGCACCTGACGGGGGTTGGTTAGAGCTGGGTCTGAAATATCTTACCCAATTATTTTTTAAGAGGTTAGAGTACTGCAGCACCGGAATCATCAAGTTTGGCAGTAATGTTATGTGTATGCACGTTATGGACTTAAGTCACTTAAAAAAATACCAATTTATTAAAACTCATTCATAATAGGACATCATTAATTTGTGGTACAATAACAATACATTTTGTTATCATGAAATACATGTTCCCTCACAGAGTTTAGACTCTGATATAGACTATGAGCTGCTAGACATCTTCTCTGTAAGGTGAATATTACTTGTGTGATATCCCTATGTGGTAGAGGTGCGCCGCTGATATTAAGGATTCCCCAGAATGTAATTGCAGAGGACTGCATCTGTTGTAACCTATGGGCTAAAGATGGGATACAGTCATATTGTCTACAACAACTACGTCAATAAACATTGGGTCAACACCACTAGGTCGACGTGGGATAAGGTCGACATGGGTGAAAGTAAAAATGGCTTTAGGTTGACAGGTCATAAGGTCGACACAAGCATTAGGTCAACACTGTTTTCTGAGCCAACCGGTATTTCATGCCCTACCATCCATTAGGGCGTGGTGGGAGAAGAAAAAGTACCCGAAGCATTGTGAGCGATGTGAGGGGATGTGGTGCACTTGAAACTGTGTCCATGTTGACATGCGGGTAAAAAAAACCAGTGAAAAACCCCATGTCTACCTAGTTGTTGTAGACCGTATGATCCATACCCTTAAATATTGCCTAAGTTCCTCTCCACTCACACCTGAACAGCAGTCATACAGCACATGTGCAGTAGTGCGACTGGTTCCCAAAATAGAAATTAAAGTGTTTGTATTACATTTTTTCTTTTGCTCTTATCAGAAAGCGCTCCCGATACGGTTCTTGTTTACAACCAAAAGATAAAAAATAAAAAATATAAAAATTGCCACAATAAGAATTGATCGGGTCGTAAATCTGATAAATAGGTGCCCAAACTTCCAGCAAAATGCCAGCATAATATCAGAAACATACACTAAAAATGTATAAGCATTGCGCGCACAAAAAAGCAGTTCTATTGGCCAGAAGAAGATCAGCTGTTGGAACAGTATGGACAACTGGAAACATGCAGTGTACATGCTGGAGACAGCAGAATGAGCTCTTCTCTACAGTTTATTGATCATATTAAGAGTTCAGCATTATTGGAGCTGAAATGTGTATGGCTAAGCGCTGGGCCAGCAGCAGTTTTGCAGACACCTATTCAGGAGGAAAATATATTTCCCAGGCTAATGTGCTAAAGACATGAAAACATTGTCAGTATAGCGATTGCTAGATAGTACCAACCAATACAGACTAGGTGACCCTAGTACACTGTATGAAGTGATGGCAGCAGTATAGCAGTAAGGGTTATACAAAGGTATGTTATACAAGGGTAGGTAGTTTGTTACTTTTATAGCAATGGCAAGCTTAGCTGCAAGTACCACAGTATACAGTGGGCTAATCATAGCTTTGTTAATTGGCATAGCTAATAATGGCTAAGCTAATTGGCACAGGAGTAGCAATTCAGCAAGAGTAGGCAGCACTTCCATGACTCTACAGCACTGATCCATAACATGCGTCACTCCGCAAAGCAGATATGTGTGGCTGGCTGCCAGGACAAACAAGCACTGGGGGGGCTATTATTACTTTATTACATTGTGGTTCCCTGTATGCATCTCATATTGCAGTGTGGCTGTGGAAGTCAACCATGCAGCAAGACCTGTACATTCATCACCGAAGTTAGTCTAGCAGAAAAAGCTGTGACTACACAGGTGAGGGAGGGAGTGGGTGCGTTATTACAGAGAGGAGGCAGTAGGAGGACTGTTACTACAGAGGTGATAGAGGGGGTGTAACTTAGTAAAGAGGAGGGTAAGAGAAGGGGGTCTGGCAAGCTCCTTATGTGATATAAGCACACTCACTCTAATGTATGGCCATACCACCACTGGTGGTGCAGGGCCATTCCATGAAAAGAAGTAATAATGCCCCATACATGGCACTGTTAGATTATATAGCTTTGTTTCTTGAGTTTCAACATAGCCTGACAAATTAGCTCTTCTACATAGGTTTTCATACATTAAATCTATACTACCATAAAGATTGTATGTTGCCCTATCGAAAACTCAGTTGAAGTAGATTTCTACACTATCAGTCGAAATTTTTACAACATCCATGTTTGCTTCAGTTTTTATTGAAACGTACTTACTTTAATATCAAGCTAAACACATATTTACAGATCTAACCACCAAACATTATTTTGGGTCATTATCTTAGTATAGGATAAACCAAGGGATCAAATCTACCAGCATTATTCCACATGGGTTCGTGACACAATGAAATTTCATAGAACAGGGTAGAGTAATGGGCCAAGTCCAGACATACAGTGTTGGTGCTTTAAACTGCTCTGGATGTCAGTGGTGTGACTTAGTGAACTCTATTCACCTCAATATTGGTGGCATATCTTGGTGGACTACACTCCTCTAGATGTAGGAGTTGTGACTTGGTGTTCTACACTTTTCTGGATGTTAGCGGCATGACTTTTTCGACTACAGTTCTGTGGATGTTGAGGGTGTGACTTGATATACTGGACATTTTGTTGGATGGACTTAACTATACTCTTTTGGACCTTAGTGTCGGGACTTGATGCACTACACTTTTCTGGACGCTGGTGTTGTAACTTAGTGCACTACACTCCTCTGAATGCCGGTGGCTTGAATCTTTGCACTACACTCTTCTGGAAAAGTCATTGTTCCTTATTTAAATGCTTCTAATTGTTTAGATACAAAATTCTGTAAGACAAAGACATTTTCAGAAGATGGCAGTTGCAAAGGGAATAAAATGGCAGGAATAAACAACAGACATGGAAAGAAAACAAAGATACACAGTGGACATATTCTTGCATAAACTAGAGCGACTGAAAAATCAATGCCATTAAAAGATGAGTGCAAGGTCCTGGAAAAAAGGGATTATTAGTCATCATAAGGATTTGGACATGTTGCAAAAAAAAACAGATATGCAAGTGCACAGAATGTACTATTCAGGCTTATGTCATCAGCAAACCGGAATAAAAAAGTGGTACGTTAACAATGATTGCAACCTGGCTTTTTTGTCAGCTTACCAATGTCATCATCTGTTCTGTCAATGGGATCTTTCTCCAGGCAGTCTCTTACAATATCGCGACTCATTAAGGGGTCAGATGCTCTCTCAATATCCTCTTCATCATCGTCGTCTTCTGAGTCCACAGCAGTCTCTGGTAGCCCACTTAGGTCCATATCTCCTGGCTCACTTTCTGTGGCCTGAAAAAACATCAAAAACACAATTTTATAGTGTAGCACATTCTACATCAATTTGTAACAGTGAGGGAAGAATCTTTTCTAATGAACAGAAGGTTGCCTATGTTTAGGTATGTTGAAATACAGTCAGAATGGGCTACTATCTGGTACATCTCAAATTGGGACTGATCTGAAAACAAATGTGCAGTTTTAATTGTGGTTAAAAAATGAGCAAGTGCAATTGTGCATAACTCTACTTGATCCCGGCCTTAGGTCAACAAATGAAAAAAGGTAGACATACCTTAGGTCAACATGTTGACACGTGTAATAGGTTGACATTGGAAAGGTCAACATGAAAAAGGTTGACAAAAGTTTCACATTTTCCCTCCAAATTTTTTTTTAAATACTTTACTATAGATCACAGAGTTGGATAATAGTGTGCCGAGAGTATAGTTGACCATGTGAACTATTTTCATGAGTCAACATACGGAATGTCGACCATCAGTGTTCAACCTATTGACTTTAGCCATTATTAATGTCAACCCTATGACACATACCCATTACAGACAACGGTACTTGTGGAGTATCACGGCTCCCACGATGGGCATCGTATGCCAAAAAATCACATCGCATGCGATCGCATACGATTTTGCACTGAAAAGCATCCAAATGCATTGGAATTAGTATTAAACATGTTCAATGGCCCCCAACTGGCATTTTTGAGGCTGTACCACCCCCACTATCAACGCGAACCCGAAGCGTGGCGAGCGCAGTGAGCCCGCGAGGGGCGGCGGTACGCGTCCTACGACCTTTTCATACCCCCACTATCCACGTCGGCGTGGAGTTGAGAATAGAAAGTGTGGCGAGCGCAGCGACCCACCGAGCCCGAAGCGTGGCGAGCCCCGCGAGGGGACGCGGATACCTTCACAGGTATCCGCGTCCCCTCACGGGCTTCACAGGTGTCCGCGTCCCCACGCGGGGCTCGCTGCGCTCGCCACGCTTCGGGCTCGGTGGCTCGCCACACTTTCTATTCTCAACTCCACGCCGACGTGGATAGTGGGGGTATGAAAAGGTCGTAGGACGCGTACCGCTGCGCTCGCCACGCTTCGGGTTCGCGTTGATAGTGGGGGTGGTACAGGCTCAAAAATGCCAGTTGGGAGCCAATGAACATGTTTAATACTAATTCCAATGCATTTGGATGCTTTTCAGTGCAAAATCGTATGCGATCAAATCGCATGCGATGCGATTGCATACGATTTTGACAAAAACGGCCAAAATCGGTAAAAATCGTATCGCATCGCATGCCATTATATATGGCATGCGATGGGAGCCGTGATACTCCACAAGTACCCAGACAACATTTAATTATAAACCAATAGGCTCAAAATAAAAACGTAAAACTCTTTTTTTTTTTTTACATTGCATGTTCATCAACAAACACCATCCCAGCAGCAAGGTATGCGGTTGGAAGCATCATGTTGTGGGTATGCTTTTCCTCAGTAGGGACTAGGCAAGTCAAAGTTTAGATTTCAATTCAAATCGTTGTCTCACCTGGTACGCTTATGGATGGGGGAAAGAAATACATGGACCTGAGGAGTAATGTTAGCTCTCACCCATTTCTACACTTGCCTGTCCTGAGACATCTGTACGCCACCTGAACCAGACCCTACAAACTGCCCTTGATGAAGAGGTTGCTACAGCTACTCTTCACAATCCACACAGGCTTAGATGCCAACTGTGGCACTCTTAATTAACAAGACGCCTGCAAAAACTATCACGTACTGTAGAGTGGACCATCAGTGGCGTAAATCTCAAAATCCAAGTGACTTTGTCACGTTTAAGACTACCTAGCACTCCTGTCGTAATACTCTTGACACTGCTAAACAAACATATTTTCAATCCAATCTCTCATCTCTACTCATGCCACCAATCTCAAGCGACTTTTCAATACATTTAAATCACTTCTTTACCCTCCATCATCCTCCCCACCAGTTAATATCAGTGCGCAAGAGCTTCCTTCTTCAAGGACTTCAAGTGTCTTTGACACGGTTGACCACTTTAGTCTCATACAAACACTACAATCACTAGGTCCATTTTTCATCTTTTGGGAGCGAACGGTTGATTGTAATTTGTTCCCAGAAATTTCCAGATTTTCATTCCAACCAGCCAGATTGGAAAGATAATATTCCAGTGTGTATGGGCTTACTAGGCCGTAATTTTCAATGTTACAAATATTAATGAAACATTGTAGAAAAAAGGGTGTGGCAATGCTTATGTGAAGGATGTAAAATACTACAAGCAGTCTTCCCTATATACTGCTGTGAATAAGCCAAAGCTGTCAATTGTTGTTCAGTAGCCACAGCCAACAGGACCTCATGGCCTAATAAGCCAAAAAGTAATTTGTTAGAATTTATCAGATAAGATGGCATACGACCAAATATATTGCTGTCAAATGGAAAGCCTCTGCCTTTAATATGAACTTTTTAGATTGTTTTCAGCATCTAGGGACTAATGAATTTTATGAGATCTATGAGATTGCTTAGAAAATGTCCCAATATCGCTATGTGTGTAGGCCCCATTACAGCCACACGTCCCAAGATCACAGCTATCAATGCTTTTTGTCCTTTCTTTTTTTTTTTCAAAACTTTTTATTAAGACATTCAGTGCATAGTACAGAGTATTTCAGTTGTTACCACATTTCACCTGTTTTTAGTATCCAGGTGTACAAATAAACATTTCCATTTATAATGATAAACATTCGTGTACATTCAATTTAATTTTGTTGTTATTCAGAAAACCGGGTATGCTATTATGTTTGGTTATCAATGGTCACTCAATAGGGACTGGGGGATCTTGTGCGGCTATTCGGCCCAAGTACCATGTAGTAGATTGTAGACTGTCGTGTATCATCTTCCTGGTACTTAAAGAATCCCAAAGCATGAAAAACTTCCCAACTTTTTTACCTCTATCTACTATGGCCTCCACCCAGTCCATCCTAAACAGGAAGTGTAATTTAGATCGAAATAGAGTAAATTGTGGGGGTGCGGGGTCAATCCAGCTTTTTGTCCTTTCACGTTTTAATAAATGCTTGAGATGAGTATTAAAAGTAGGAGTAATAAAAGTCACATGTACCATATCATTATTAGGCCATATCAAATTGCTAAAAGAACAGAACATGCAAATAGTGTCAATTTTTTTATCATTTAAGTGGACGCTCATTTTACCAATTCCCCCAGCACACGAGTCACACAAAGCCTTTAGTGCTATTCTTATATAAATGACAGCCAATTCTATGCTGTGCAATATAGAGACAAATAGACACGCAGAAGCAGAACCATTCTGCTGCAGAGTAAAGACATCCATCTTAAAAACAGCAGCCATCCTTGTATTGTTTCATTAATTTACTTTACGGAATGCGGCTGTTATTTGGCATCTACAAATCTTAAATAAAGGCAAATGAGAGCTTCCATCATTTATCTAACTCTAATGGAGAAATCCCTTGTGGCGTTCCATGGCATCTGCAACAGCGCAGCCCAGCCCATCATAAAATCATTTCTTTGTAGAAACAGGAGACCATACAGACACTTTCCGGTGCTAAACTTAGAGCATTCAGCACCTGTCCTCCAGTGCACCCAAAAACGGGCTGGTATCAAGGTTCACAACAGGCATGAAAATGAATTCTCATTTCATCACGGTAAAGCACCTATAACTTTAGAGGACAGTATCATACTTTGTGTCCATTGATGCCAAGAGGAGAGGGGGTACAAATTACATGGTCCCAGGTTTCCTGGAGTAGCCCAATGGGGGCCCTGATCCTCCCACTCATCACCTAAAAGCAGCAGTAGCAGCTCTTCTCCTCAACCCAGCACACTCTGCTGTGTGCTGGGGTGCAGTGTGGTAAGGTAAGTGATAAAAGTACTATTGCATGGGTCTTTAAACTGTGGCCCTCCAGATGTTGTGAAACTACAAATCCCAGCATGCCTTGCCACACTACCTTATAGCAAAACTGTGGCAAGACATGCTGGGATTTGTAGTTTCACAACATCTGGAGGGCCACAGTTTGAAGACCCATGTACTATTGTTTCTGTATTTTATTTTAAGGGTGCATGGCCACGCCTCCTGTGATAAAGCCACTACTCCCAGAAAATACCCAGGCACAAGCATGCAAACTACTGCCCTGTGTGTGAATATTGTGGGGCAGCCTATCTACACCTTCCCAAGTAACACCAAGACCATGGATGCACAACTAAACTGATGTAGAGGGGGGGGGGCACATCAATTCTGACTATATGGTTAATTACAGCTAGATTTCTGGATGTGGCCATTGAAGATAAATTTTGTGAAATCTTGACATTTTCATAAATGTTATATAGTTTATCCTGGAGTTTCAGGAAGTAAAGGGGAAACCGTTAACTATGCCAACGGTATTATCCTGAGTCTCGCAACTCAGGTCGAACCCAACCTGATCAATAAGTACGAGTAACAAAAAAAGTGTTTGCAGTAACTTTCACAATTAACAGATTACTGCAATGGGAATGGGAAAAATAAATAGCAACAAATACTAAGCACTTACTTGTCTCTAACCCAAAGGCTAGCAATAGGCAGCCAGGGGTCTACCGCACTCTGGCAACACATCAATTGTTTTAGGCACCCATGGTTTTCTATACTGTGATTGGGAGGAGCTTTAAGGACTCCCGAGTAGGGATGCCAATCCCGGGGCATTTTTTCAATCCCGGGAATCGGGATTAAAAAATGATCAATCCTGGGATTAGTATCCCTAAAAAAAATGCCCCTGTGCCCCACACTGACTCACTTTTGGGGAGCAGGGGGCAGAGGCAGGTGGCGGGTATTATGCGTGCAGCTGGGGGAGGCACGGCGGCTAGCGGGTTCCGGCGCCACCATCCCTTACTTCTGAGGAGCGGCGTAGGGAGCAGAGTCAGGCGGTGGGTATGATGCCTGTGGATGGGTGAAGCTGGGCGGTGAGCGAGTTCCGGCGCTGGTGGTGTAGTGCTGCGGCCTGCGCAGCGTGAGCTATGACCGAATCACGCTGCGCAGGCCGCACGCCGGGACGAAACAGCGTCTGAGCGCGTGCTCAGACGCTGCCTGGCATTAGACTGCACATGCGCAGTCTAATCCCGAAATCCCGGGATTGGATACTTCAATCCCGGGATTGAAATCCCGGACATTATGGGGCTAAATTCTGGGATCCCGCCGATCCCGGGATTGGCCACCCTACTCCCGAGAAGCTTTCGGGGGAGTTCAAGGGAAATCTGACGTAGCCAAGATGTTTACTGAAATTCTGATTTATCTCCGGAGGAGGTTCAATCTCCGGATCTGGTCCAATGAGCACGGGGCCGCACATCGGATCGGATCGAATGTCAAACACATGCGATTTGGACACTTTTCAATGGATTTCTCTGGCCTATCTATTGGAATCGGGTGAAATCAGCCAAAATTGCCTACGTTTATAGACACCCTCCAGAAATACAATATATTCTTAAAACTCAATGGGGCGTATTTAATTAGATGCACCAAAAAGCTCAGGGTATTTTTTTCACCTTTATGAAGTTCCGGAATGATGCTCTCTTTTAAACATATATACAGTATACATATTCTATATACACACACACACACACACACACACACACAAACAAACACGTATGTATAGTATAGCATTCTGGTATTCATTTTTTGTTCTTTTCTGTTCTAATCATAAGATGGTTGGGTGTGTGTGCATAATAAGCAGGGGGTTTTGGCTTCGAGGGTGGCTATATTATATAAATTCATGATATTTTTCCTATTGACAGTTTTAATAAGATCTACAAAACAATGAAATTCCGTTCAACACAAACGTGGCTCTCAGCAGGAGCTCAACCAATGATTGCCTTGTCTCATTCATTTAACCAAATAAGTCTGTCTCTTTCTTTAATCAGTGTTTCTTCCATGCAAAATGCTTAACATACAAAATTCAGGAGTGAGATTAATATTTAAAAAGGTCTGTTATGAGATCAATGCTGACAGTCATCTGAAGATGCAGTTTCATGATTTATTCATATTTGGGGGGAAAAAAAGGGTTGACGTACATTTCTCTACAACAGCCCCACTTCATGTGACTGCCATTACATTTTGGGGTAATTTTTATGCAAAATGAAAGCAGAGGGATTCCCAGAAAAAAAAAAAAAATCTACACGATAAGTTTTATAACTAAAAAGTTGATTAAGCAAGAGGGACCCATTCTTCCATCTCAATTGCTGGCTGTCAAATGTTAGGCCCTTATTTACCATGACAGCCTTTATATTACTCAGCGATTATCCACATTTATTAAACCAGTTTCTATTGCCTTGAATATGCATGAGGACATCTGCTAAAACATGCTAATATGTTTTAATCAAATGTTATTTGCTCTCTTAATCATAACAAACCTTTAAATGGTTATAAATACAAATTAAATTACGTATTACCATTGTCAAAAAAGGTTGCAATCATTTATGGGATCCCATTAAGCTATACAATGTGAAGTGTTGAATAGTTTTACCCAAATAAAAACGCTAAACGGTTTTTAACTATAGAGCTAACAATACAACCGCATGAACGAAGATGCCTCGGTGAATGGCTTATAATAAGCGCACTCCAGTAAGACAATCAAGCACTTGGGGAATTCATCATTTTTTATTTATTTTTTGATATTTAAAATGTTATAATCCAAAAAAATAAATAAAAAATCAAGGCACGAATTCACCAAACCTAACCGTCTGTACTTGAGGCTCCTTTCTATTTTGAAAAAATTACAAAAATCAGGACAAAGTTGCAACTTGAGATATTGTCAACTATACATCTACATATAGTTTATTTGGGTGGAACGCAGAGTAAATCAAAACATAATGAGATATGTATCAAACCTTCTGAGGACAAGAAGAGAAGCTTACGATTTTAACCAATAATCTTCTAGCTATTATTTATTTAACTTCTCCAACCGGTTCTCTTAGAAGGCTCGATATAACACTCTCACATTCCTACTTATTTTGTTAACATAGTTGCAATAGAAAAATAATTTGTGGGAATATAACAAGATTTCCAGAGGAAATGTACTGAGAAAATAATTCAGACAGTGTAAGGGCATGTCTTGATAAGAAACCTTTGGGTTTTGAAACGCGTTGACCGTGGAGAGAGAGGGTGGAGGACATTGGACCAAACTGGGAAAGGCTGCAGGGATGCCTGGCTGCATTATACCATCTGCTTGTTTGTCTACATTCTTTATGTGGACCACAAAACTCGGTGACAGTCTGATGTTTTACACCCTTGTTTTTAATTGTCTGTTGGAATAAAAAGCGGTATTACACCATACCAGCTTCATTTCTTTTTCATGCACTACAAGTGGAATCTGAAACAGTGGTGATTCAACGGTGACGTTACCGCTCCCTAAATAAGTGAATTGCGTCTACCCTAAAAAGTAGACCACCGTAAAGGGTATGGGTCCCATTCATTTCAGACTATCCACAGAATTAACGCTATTTTACAGTCTGTAAAAATTATAATACACTATTGTGGTTTTCTATCCCTTTACTTTTTGGGTACTTACCAAATGAAAGTGAAAAAGCCATATCAGCACCAAGGAATTGTCTGTATTTTTCAGCACTATGGTGTATTTGAAACCAACCACCCACCAAATATTATATGTATGCTAACCTGTAGATCAAACAAGACAGATGCTTTTTTTGCTTATTTTAATATATGGGACAATGCATCGCTATGATCTTAGGAGAAGTTTTGTGACACATACTATGCAGGACATTGGGACTTCACGCTGCAGGTGACATTTTTAGTTTATACCATGTTTTTATTGGTTTACCCTGTTTACAGTTGACAGATTCCACAGGTTGTACATATACAGTAAAAACTAACAAAAACCCCCCCCCCAACAAATGAAGATTATTCCACGTGGGGTAAATACGCTGCATTGTTCTCTAGGTCCTTCAGTTTATCTTGAGCTGGCGTAAAGCATTACACAGTCTATTCTGGCACATTGCATCTGCCAGATTTGGATTCAGTGATTTAGGCTTCTACGTAATGACTTAATTACAAACAGATTCACAGTGCTGCCCACAGACTATGTACAGGACAGGGCTGTATGAAGCCATCTGCCAGCTCAAGATGGACTGAAGAGGGCTGCAATAACTGGCAACACTGCTGATTTCTACCATACCTGAACATCTATGATGAGTCCTGCCACTGTGGGATGAAGCCATGTTCTTGTAATGTACTTTTATACTCACTACATAAGCTTTAAAGTCTTAACATTTTAGAATTAAACCAGATTTTATTTATTGTGGGAGTCTACCAATTGCTGTATCCACCACAGGCATGGATTGCAACAAGGAACATTAATATCCTAATAGCCCACATGCATTAGGGACACGTCATTTAACACTCAGGCAACCTCTGCCTCACATCATTTACACTGGTCTAGCTGTTCACCTTGAAAATTCAATAGTCTTTACACAATTAACCCCCGGAACGCCTGCAGATCATGTGATCCTAGCAGGAATTTAACCAGTAAAAGCTTTGGCCACTCTGGCTGTGAGACAGGATACGGCTGCCAAGGTCAGACTAAAATAGATGTGAGTCAGCATTTAAACCAGTGAACTTCAGATCAGAAAGAAGTGGCCATGGCACTGTAATAGTTTAAATCACTCCCACGGGTAACAAAATGTACTAATGTTACACATCTATTATGTGTCTATCCTATAAATCATCCAAAATGGCCAACTGTCATTTGCTCTCATCCATAACCATGTTTTTGTTCCAACCAGACAGATCTGCAGATAAATCTGCGTGTGTATGGCCAAAGAGCTGTAGGATAAACAATTGGCTCGACAGTTCAAGCTGTCACCTATGTATGGAGGAAAAGGAGGATACTGTTGTGACTAGGTTGGGAGGTATAATTATTAGTTTACTAGCATAGGTATTGTCTACTTTTATAAAAAAATACTAGGAAATAATGCTCATCAAATTGACGGCTTCTACAATGTACTTTCATTTTAAGCTGTGAGTTTTTTGCCCACATGCAGTAAACAGAGGTTGGGGTCATGTACTGAGGTTGGCGGAACGAGTCCCTATAATGACGTGATGAAATTGGGGCATGGCTGAACGTTGATACTTTATATAGGTGTCCAGGAGAGTGTAACCGCCTTCACCACCACAGGTGCTGTGCACCGATAGTTTATGCTGTGCGATTGCGGTGACCTGACCCCAACCTCTGTTTATGGTGTATGCATGCAATAAAAAATTTTTTTTAAATGTAACTGGAACTTACACTATGGACAACCTAAGTGCCTGACAAGGGAGAGAAAGCTCATCCAACTAACAAACTTCTGGGACTTGTGGTTCCATTATGGAAAAAAGACTAATTCCATACACAGTTTGAAAATTTTGAGAACATGTCAAAGTCGCACTGTAGAGTGAATAATAATAAATATATCTGTCCCGCAGCAGTGTGATCAGCAGTCCAGCAGGCACCCCATTGCACAGTACTCCACATCGAGCAGATTACCTGCCCTATACCATCACAAAATGTGCGACTGTTTAAACTCAGATGGCGGGCAACGCATATATGAATGGATGTGAAGAACACCATGGTGATGTAAACTTCCACCTGCTTCTGGGGAGGTCAGAGATTTTGGCCAGACACTCATTAGAATATAGAGGTACAAAAACTGGATATGCCAGACTGCACTCTCACACACACACAGAATGGAACCTTGATAAAGACTTAAGCTCAGAATGAAACATCTTGGTGTTTTCCTTGGCATAACTGACAGTGTGGATACTTGACCTGCGGACTTGAACTGGTTGCCGACTACCCTGGTGCTGCATCCTCTATTCAAGCTTGTTTTAACTGTTTTCTTACCCAAACCGTTCCACCATCTTTGGTAAATACAGCCACACTATCCCATATATTGCCCAGGATATTTTGTGTTTGTGTGCTCCCAATTTGCTATGTCTTTTTCTGGATTAAAACAGTATTACACTATGTAAGATATATTCTCTTTACATGAATCCTTGAATTGTGATACGGTACTAGAGAAAAATTACTTTGACTGCATTACTAGGATTCCAAAAACCTCCATTGAGATATACAGGGAATGTATATTTATTAGTATATACTGTACAGAGCGTTGGGGATGGGTTCTTAACTTTTCAAACGTTGTATATTTAGGAGTACTGAAGAAATGCCCTCAGAGAATCCACCCTAGCTGCATTGTATGCACAATGTAAGGTATACCCAAGCCAACCTTGATTAATAATTCTGTGCACTGTCTGTTTTCTTTCAATAAAATATATATAACACTCCTTGAGAAAACAGAGATATTGCAGGTATCTTCAGATCTCTGTGATTGTATTGCCATGAAATTAATCTGTGACAGTAGAGGTACTTTTTTACATTAGTTACAAGCCCATCACATTGATATAACCACCATAATGTCAGGGCTGGTGGCTGTGCGCCTCAGAACAAAGCAACACTCGGGATCTAATGGTCCATGGTGCACAAAACACTTGAATTCACCCCATAGTGGTGAGGAGCAGCATTAGCCTTTATAATATTACATAGATAATCTTCACATATTTATTATATACAATACCTTACAGTGCAAAAAAGAACACCAATATATTAACATCCCAGACTGGAAAACCAGTTTCAAGGTTTTATTGGAAAGGCTAATGCTAGCAACACGCTGTGGAAAACACAGGGGTCAGTCATTACTTCATGTGTGGGGGCATGTGACTAATATCTTTCAATTATATGTTAAGCAGCTTCACTTGTGAACAAACCATTGCATGTATGGGTATGCTTATAAAGCAATTAATTAAGCTGCTCATCAGTACAGCCCACACACTCATCTGGATTGCTTTCTTTAGTATAGTACACATTACACCAACAGATAGCTACAGGGTACAGTACATTTATAAAAATTGAACCGACAATATACAATACATTATTGTAGGCAATCAAGGTGACCTCTATTCTTACCTGGTAGATGTCAGACAAGCTGCTGCTCCCAGAATCACTAGTGATGCTACATCCTGAGTGACTAGAGGACACCTGGGTTACCTGCGGGTGTAGACTGTCTGTGATGTGCAGTTTAGTGAAATCAGCAGGGAGCTAAAAGAGAGAGAGAGAGGGGGAAAAAAAGGACATAAGTAAAGGATTACAGAAAATAATACACACTGTACAGTATGTTATTAATGTGATGAAGTTATTTTGAGAAACTGATGAAAGTTGAGTTTCCGGTACAGCTCCTAAGAGGATAACACAAAACTATGTTTCCCCAATTAGCATGCGAATATTACCAACACACATACTGTACAAAACCAACATTTCTCTACATCATTGAGGCGTAGTTCTTGAAACAATCATTACACAGAACGTTAAGTTGTTCAAAGGCGGATATTCAATAATATCCCATAAATAACTGGGTTTGTAATGGGTGGTAGCCTCAAGCTTGAACGCCCAGGGCTACTCAATTACAGCCCCTTTTCTCAACCAGTAACTATTAACAGGAGTTAGCCCATAGATAATCCGGGACCTGTGCATCAAAACGGCAGCAGCACCAGAACACAGGCTATTCATCAGGGATTACTTTTCGAGCCTGTGTAAAAAAAAAACAACAACCTGAGGCTTGTGGCGGGTTGCCTTCAGGACTATTTAAATAGCTCTGCTGCTCCAATTTGCCTGTGGTAAATTGCCGCAGCTAGCCCCTCCCCTCCCCCAAAGCCTCTATTAATTATTCACATGATCAGCCAGTGGAAATTAGAGTAAAATGCAGATAATTATCCTTGTACAATGCTACAAGGAGGGTGTCCAGTAGGGTCACAGGGTTGACACATATTAAGTCAACTTGCATTAGGTTGACCACAGAAGGTCAAGATGGCTTAGGTTGACACATGAAATAGGTAGACATGGCGAAGGTCAACAGGGTGGAAGGTCGACACCCGCACAATGACTAAATCGACAGGCAAAAAAGGTCAACATGAGTTTTTCACGGTTTCTTTGTCCAGAATATCGACATGGTTAACATGGACACCGACAAAGTGTACCGCTGCGCTTGACACACTATTGTTCTCCATCCACACCCTAGTGGATGGTAGGGCATGAACTACCGACTGTCGGTATCAAATGAACTTTTAAATTCATGTCGACCTAGCCATTGTTGACCTAATGCTTGCGTCGACCTTCCAACCTTGATGATCTCAGCCATGTCAACCTAATTCATGTGTTGACCTAAGCCATATGGACCTTCAGTCACGACCTAACGACCAAATACCATCCAGCAGATGAGCGAAGCTGCAGTGAAAGATTGTGTAAAGCGATGTATAAAGTTTATTGAGGGTCCAGGGATATGGTGCTTCATATATATATTACGAAGGTGACCCAGCACAAAGTGACGACATATGCAGGAGTTCGTGCAAACAGCAGTAGCTTACCTCAGTTTGAGACAATATATAGGTGAATGAAGACGTCCCGTGGTGTCCAGCCTCCCGGAAGTCCGGCTGGCGCACTCTCCGGAGCTGCAAGCTGTCTTCATTCACCTATATATTGTCTCAAACTGAGGTAAGATACTGCTGTTTGCACTAACTCCTGCATATGTCGTCACTTTGTTGTTTGCACTGTAAGACCTGATGAAAAGACCCGTGGGGTCTTGAAACGTCGTCATGGATTGTGTTTTTTAAATATCATCATGCACTTTAAAATACAGATTCAACTCTAAAAAAAAGCCTTTGAGTGCCGCCTATTATCTTTCACTGGGGATCGCTATTCTCGGTAAGAGTGTCATATATATATATATATATATATTTATATTATATATATATATAAAAATAGTAGTTGTCCGGCACTCCCAACAACCAGCAATACTTGGACGGGTGCCCCCAAGAGACCAGCCTGGCAAGGGAAGGTTCCATACAGCATACTTGAGAGAAAGTGGCACTCACGTCACTGGCATAATAGACGACACGTAGTCATAAGTCTTATCAACGTTTCGGTAATTTATTATACCGTCTTCAGGATATGACATATATAGACTTATGACTACGTGTCGTCTATTATGCCAGTGACGTGAGTGCCACTTTCTCTCAAGTATGATATATATATATATATATATATATATATATATATATATAGTCTCTTTGGGAGACAGCACACTCACACAAGGTAAAGGTAGTGGCGGGTGCCAAGCCAAAACGGAGCAGCCTCAGGACGGGATCTCCACAAATACACTCTTGTAGGCGGCACACCAGCAAATAAATCAAATTTGATTTATTTGCTGGTGTGCCGCCTACAAGAGTGTATATATATATATATATATATATATATATATATATATATATATATATATATATATATATATATATATATATATATATATATATATACACACACACACACTTGTCCCAGTACCCTACCCCATTGTTGGTTTCCCGTTTACTACTGCTGCTTATATTGCTATCACCTTGATAAAAGGTCTCACCAGCCTATCGGCAGACTATCGATTAGATTAAACTCTGGACTTATACTTTCTTGAGAAGACTGGTGGGTGCTGTTTTCCCCTCTTTTGGGATTTCTGGGTATGTAATTGGGAGTGTTGACTAATTACAGTACTCTCTAAATTTGGCACCCCAGCGGATGCCTGGGTTAGTGGTGAGAGTGCAGGGCTTTTGTTTTATATATGTGTGAGTGTGTATTTTTTTACTTTTATTTAATGATTGTCAGTGCGTTTGCTTTATAGTTGCATTGAATTTCACAGATTAAGTCTAACAAAACTGTACAAAGAAGTGGATAATGAAGGTGCCATGTTTCTGAAATTTAGAAGACCTTGATATGAGCCGGGAAATATACTCTTCCGGTAATATCAACAGGGGAAAAAAATGACCTGATATTTTTGTTGGCGTGTTGGCGTACAGTGCAGCAGTCTCAGGCTTGGTATTACTTATTTAATTATACTTGAGTGCTAATAGGTGAGTAGGTGGTGCTGCATCATAAACAATCTACACAGTCTCTTTATTGTAACAGTGTACTGATGATTATTGCTTGGCAATAGGATATATTACAAGGTAGTAAAGATGATGGGAGGTTACATACCCCTAAAGCAATGTCTGGGTACATTTACAAAAAGCACACAGCTCTGCTCACAAAAGCACAGAAGCAGTGATATCAGATCTATTACATTACTAGCTATTTAAGATATGAGTAAACTATTTTAAAGAAGTGCAGCTGTACAGTATAACCAATCTATGTACAAATGAAACATATTTGTTCATGTTTCTTAACTGGTTGTGAATCCAACCTACACAATTACTTCATAGAAACCATTTCAATGAAAAGGAACGATGTTTAATTATGCAGGATGCAATCACTGCCAATTATCAGTTTGCCTCTTCATACATGGGCATAGGCAAGTATAAGTATTATAATAATGAGGACGCTAAATGGACAAGCTCCATGAAATGAGCCAGAAGCCTATAATCAAGCAGTATTCACCGTGCTGAATCACCTCTCCCCTTCCTCGCATTGGGATGGAGCCCTCACCCACCTGCCTGACTAGTGTGCATTAAATGGAACAGCTGCATTGACAAAGGGCACACAGACGCGAGTACAGAAAGGCGGTACTGTTTAAGAAGACATCAACTAGCATCTGATAAAATGCTGAAAGTATAAGCAGAAAAACTGCATTACGTTGAAAAAAAAAAAAAAAAAAAAACACCCTGGCTTACGTAGCAGTCTGTTCCTGAAATATGCTTAACATTTTGGACAACTGAACCAGACGCCATGTGCCATTCTTTGAAGTCCTAATACTACATTATGAAGAGGAGGAAGCCCAATAAAGTTTTAATGACTAAACTTTAAAAAGAGTAGCTACCACACACACGGGTTCAACCGCCAACATAAGCCTTTAAGCGTCATGCCCTATTGTTAAAACAAGATTACAAGCTATATTGGTCAGGATAACAGAAGACATTTTATATGCCTGTCGTGTATTAAACACCAAAAGGGCAGATGTATTTAGCCGGCTGAAGTGATAAAGTGGGGCGGTGCTAACGCCTCAGACAATCAGATCCTAATTGTAAATTTCAATGCTAGGTTTAAATAATGACAGTTATGGGCTGACTGTCTGCTGTGTTTACACCTTCCACTTTATCACTTCACCGGGCTTAGTACATTTTCCCTTAAGTGTGTGTGTGTCTATATTTGTTTTAGAAGTGGTTAATGCATTATTGTATTTGTTCTGTGCTTTGACAGGTCTAGTTAGCCAATCAGCTATTGGAGGTGTGTTAAGGAGTGTAACTACTGAAGCTATCCTGGTGGTTTCCGAGTGATGGGTGATCTCGTGTTTTCAAGCCATTCCCTCAATCCATCCCACCCCTTTGTATTGCTTGTCAGCTTTATTGCAGGGGAGTACGGCAGCAGTGGCTGTGTCGTTAGTAGATGCTAAGGTGTTTTCCACTGCCAATACACGAGTTTGCCCGTTTTCGACCCTTCTGGGGCGATGGGCTGACAGAAGCCTCCCAATATAGGCCTTAGTAAGGTAGTGCGCAGATAGCAACACTACTGTGTAGGGTGATACTTCTTTTGCCATCTTTATTTCCCTCCCTATATCCTATTATTTAAATAAAGTGGACCCTTCTCTCCATGTATTAATTTAATGTACTGTAAGCTATGGTTCATCATTATACAATAGGTTATGAAAATCGGTCCAGCCCACGGAATGGCTGCTAGCAGTGTGTCTAGGCAACAGTTCAGCTTTAATATCTGAAAAGAAGCACATTTGTTCCCTTGGAAGACGATTTCTGCCAACTCCCGCTTGGCGTATCTGACAGCATGTCTCTGTCAGACATGTCAGCTTAAAAGGGAAGTAATGTTCTTATGTACATTCTCTAGATAATTGGTAAACTATTAAAATGTAATCATGACGCCATGTATTGGCCAGTCAGCCAATAGTTACAGGTCAGCTATCTACTACCAAGTAACAAACTAATATTTAAATATATATCATAATTAACAGTACAGATGGAAAACTTAGTAATTGGCAAATAATGAACCAGTGTCCAAACTGCTGTCTGTCCTGCCAACCATTCCAGCAGCTACATGTTTACTAAGAGATTCTTTGCAATTACAAGGTAAACGGTGTACTAAAAGCACCAGTGACACGTGCTCTATGCAGTCATCCAGATATATTGTACGTCACAGTGTAATTATTTGTGGCCAACAATTAAATGGAATTACAGAATGGAAATCAAACCTTGGACTAAAAGGCCAATCTGCCTCTGAGCTTTGTCCCAGTCCAGAAAGGTTAAGAACATTTGATCTACAGGCTACTGGATGGAGCATTTATCACTAAAAGAAACGTCATTTTTTTTTTTACAAAAGTGTAATGTGAACCGTGCAGCAAATATATACAAGCAGGAAAAGACATGGTATAAAACGGATTATACAACGATTCTAAATGTGAAAGCTAGATTTATTAACCACTGATATTTTTCTATTTCGGCAATTATTTTCCATCACTACTCGTCTGTACTTCGTTTATAATTTAATTAGTCAATGTTTAAAAAAGCAGTCCATTATTTTATTCATTATTTTTTTCCTACATTAAATGAATGTGCTATTAAACAGATTCCAGCTCTACTGCTGTACAGCCAATGGCTATGTCATTTATCCCCAGGAACATGATTTCACAGCTTTGGCAACTCTCCACCTCGGCACGGCTTATGCACGGTTATGTAAACACAGGGCCTCTCAGAGATTCCACATTTTAGTTTATGGAACTGGATCTAAAGCTAGCGATAAACCTGAAATTCTCAGAAATTTTCTCCTCTTAAATGTTTGCCAGAAAGGTAGACGATACACACAAATCACAGAACATAGGTAAACTCCTGAGTATATTCACATGGCCCACTGTGTTGTCATAAGTCAGAACATGTAGAAGGAACCATAAGCCACCATGGTCCCGAACTATGAGGAGGTTGTATATTCTCCCTGTACTTGCATATGTTTCCTCACACATTTTTTTTTTTTTAAATATACTGGTAGGTCAAGTGGCTCCCAACAAAATAACCCTAGAATGTCCGTGTGTATACATGTGGTAGGAAATATACATTGTAAGCTCCAATGGGGCAGGGACTGACATGAATGTTTAAATCGGGCATGTCCAAACTATGGGGTGCCAGCTATTTGAAACTACAAGTTCCATCATGCCTTGCCACAGTTAGGGAATGCTAAAACTATGACAAGGCATGCTGGGATGTGTGGTTTCACAAAAGCGGGACAGTTTGGACAAGCCTGGTTTAATTATTCTCTGTAAAGCGCTGCGGAATGTGTGTGCTATTTAAATAACTGGTAATAGAAAATAAGGACATTTCTGACAACTGGTACACAATACACTATGCAAAAAAGTTAAAGGGCTTTTTGTAAGTCTTCTGTGAATCTTTCAGTTATTATGCATGTGGGAGTAACATAACCTCAAACGTATCCAAGCAGAATTGGTTTTACTGCACAGTTTAAAGATATCTATTTTAAATCATATACAAATAAGGTCTGAAGATGCCCATACACGTGTTGATATTCATGTGTGGGTTTTGAACTTTACAGGTGCCATGCAATTTTGGTACTGGAAGGGGATGCGATGCGATGTACTGTGTGATGGGATTTCAGCCTCTTTTTTTTTTTAGTTAATCGTTACTAATGGACATCACATGTACTCCAAAACTGATGCGATGCAATGAAGCACAAAAAGTACTGCCTGCAGATACTTTTTGTGCTTTACAATATTGTACCCGCTGGGACGCGTATTACATCGCATCCCCGCAGGTACACTGTGCGATTTAAGCCAATGCGATTTGAACTTTAAAAGTTCAAAACGCATGCTGAAATCGCAGCGTGTATGGGCACCTTAAGTGCTTAATTATGTGAATATTACTAGTGGACATTGCTCTAAATAATGCACATCAGCAGGGCTACTCTCCTTTTACACTATGTTCTATAGATTGTAAGCTTGCAGCAGGGCCCTCTAACCTCCAAGTCTGTCTGTCATCACCCAGTTTGTTTTATCACGGTCTACCATTGTAAAGCGCAACGGAATCTGTCGCGCTATATAAGAAACTGTAACAGAATCTGCTGCGTTATATACGAAACTGTAAATCAATAAAATAAATGTTAACATATGCCTATGTTCTTAAGGACAAGAAAAATCACAGTAAATGGGGCCACTATGCAGTATCATGCCCCACCATGCCTGAAAACATTTGCAACCGCCTCAATAAGATATATAGAGATAAATGGGCCAAGAAACACAAAATTCAGGGTCTACATTTAAGACTAAATGTCAAATGTCTATCACATGGCAGGTTTGCCAAGCTCCTATTTGCATTTAATTTCCATTTTGTCGTAAAATAAACACAGGCTATTGCTGCATATTTGCATTATTGTCTATGTATGAGCTAACTTCTGAGCAAAAGAGAGGAAGCATTTCCATACATCCAAAAGTGCAGGAGTATTAGACATGACACAATGGCACAAATTATTTATTTCTATTATATTTGGTTAGTTACTAATCAAAGTTCTAGTAAAAAATATAACATATGTGGGGCCAAATGTAATACGGCGTGAGAATCAGAAAGTGGGAGATTTTAGAAGAGGTTCTTATTGTTTTAAAGCGGCAATAATTTATACCGGGGGGGGGGGGTTGTCGTTTAATTTGCCATGTAATTGATTGGCGCCTTAAAAAAAAATTTGGAAAAAAATCTCCCAAATTCTCTCACTTTCTGATTCTCACACCCCATTGTATTTGGCCCATGGTGTAGTTAAATACTTCACGTGAAAAAAAAAAAAAAGTATATTGCTTGTTATAATATAGTTTTGTACAAGCATTTTCTCTTGCACCCTACAGACAATTCTGTCAGCTAATTCCCCAGAAGCTTTTAACTTAGATGGGAGGTTCTGTCTATTCAGGGGTTCTCAAACTCAGTCCTCAGGTCCCCAACACAGTTCACGTTTTCCAGGTCATTCTGTGAGGAGACCTGGAAAACATGCACTGCGTGGGGTCCTGAGAGCTGAGTTTGAGAACCTGTGAATTAGATCCATGTACTATCAGTCCTCAACCCATTGCAAAAAGCATGGGTCTTCAAACTGCGGCCCTCCAGATGTTGTGAAACTACAAATCCCAGCATGCCTTGCCACAGTTTTAACACTCCCTTATAGCAAAAATGTGGCAAGGTATGCTGGGATTTGTAGTTTCACAACATCTGGAGGGCCGCAGTTTGAAGACCCATGGCAAAAAGCATAGTGTGTGAACCAGCTCCAATCCAATACATGGAGGGAACGTACGCATTGTGTATGCACTGCTATGCTGCTAGTTGTTTGCCACAATGCCACAGGGAAGTGCAATAGGAAGGTTAGGCATACTCTCACCAATGGAAGAGCTGCTGGATCCACCGGAATTATTCACCAGCCTGACACGCCATACCAGATAAGTCCCTGTTAGACTATCGAGGATGTTGTGTCGACATCCTAACCATGCTGACATTTCATCAGTGTCGACGTGGTAAATGTTGACATTATGAACAAGTCAACATTCTCATGTCAACATTATGAATTCTGTACAAAATATACACCACCACCTATACACACTCTAATTTCCCCACCAGTCTAGAGCAGGTAGACCACACTTCATATCAGTCCTACCGTCCCAACATCAGTTGTAAGATGGCGGAAACATGGTCAAACATTTAAACATAGTGCAATCAGATTTGTGGATGTCAAGGGTACATCAGCAGATGGAATGCAGCCAGGTGTAAAGTATGTCAAGATGTATGGGGATCATGGCATGTCACGGAAACAGATTAGGGTTGGTGCACTGCCTTTGATAAGGACAGATGATGAAGTTGAGCAATGATCCTGGTGGACAAGCACGTCCACCACAAAGACACACATCTATTCAAATACTTGTTTAAGTCAACATGAATAAAAACACATTCATTAAAGACAATATACATCATTCAACCAAGTGTACTATATGCTTACTGTACTTTACCATCAGCTACCAATTAGCAAGCAGACACTTAAAGATGATGCGCATTTATCAACTGGTATAATGCACGTTCACTCAGTGAGTACATAGGCAAACTGAACAGTATCATTCGCAGGGTTCAGTGATTTAACAGCAGAAGTCAATATATGTAATTACACATAGCAAACTCATTTCCATTGATCTTATTTAAAGGCAGAATTTAGACTGACACATTGCCAGCATTGAGATTTGGGATACAGGTTCTTAATCAGTTATGCCCCCTTATTAAACATCATAAACCTAAATTAATATAAAACTAGATTGATATTATAATAGACATTTTAAAATGAAAATTAAACAATTTTAACAACTTTGGTAGCATAAAATATACATATAATTTTTCTCTATAAAATGCTTTATCTAATGTCTTGGTGTCAGGATTATTCTTCCAGTTTCAGTCAGTCACTTTTTTGACCCAGGGTCACATAACAGCAGGTTTACTGCTGTTACAAGATGGCTAACCTTGATACTCCAGCTTTTGTCGAACTACACATCCCAGCATGCCCTGCTACAGTTTTACTATTTGGCAATGCTAAAACTTATGCAGGGCATGCTGGAATGTGTAGTTTAAAACCAGCTGGAGTGTCAAAGTTAGCCATCACTGGACTAGGGCATACACATGGGGAGAATTGAGCCTGTTTTCTAATGCTGCACATACACTTATGAGATATAGCATGCAATCATTCGATTTCGACCACATCTGTTCAATAAATTGAATGATTGTATGCACATTTTGTTTCCCATTTAGTGTTAAAAAAAGGTGTAAAATTCTGCCGCTGCACTGATCCCCACCACCCGCTAGCATTATGCTAATCTGCCGTCTTCTGCCCAGCCAATGTGCCATCTGAGAACTCTCTCAGCCAATTAGCGATATGGCTTCCTATTCGTTTGTATGGGTTTTTTTTAAGTGCTCTGTTCGTGCTGCACCGCTGCAGCGTCTTCTCCTGCCCGGACCCTGGATCTCTGCGCCACCCCGCAGCTCCCGCTGACAGCAGCAACTTGCTCCTCTGCCCGGCTCCCTGCACCGCCCCCCTGCCAGTTGCAGCCCCCCACACGGTTCTGGGCAGCACATAAGATTCAGCAAATCTTATGTGCAGCCCGTTCGACCTCCCGATTCCGATCCAATATGCATGGGACCACGCATCGTGTCAGAGGGGATGTCTCCATATGCGATTTGGGCAAATTTCATGGTCCAGTTCATCTGAATCGGGCTAAATCAATCGCATAGTGTATGGGGGCCTTATGGGTGGCATTAGAGATCTGGCTAGATCACAAAGAAATTAAGCACAAATCGTTCATTGTGTATGCCCATCCGCTATCATCGTCAGGCTAGATCATTCAAGCAGAGTGACAGATCGCTCCGCACACATCGCTGGTGCATCCCTACTGAGCAATCTGTACTACATATAGCTCAGTATGGTGGGTCCGTCGCCCCCTTGTGTATGGGGTATTAAGGCACCTAGCCATGTGTTGGTATGTTTTTACGACAGCTAAATGAGCCAGTCAGAGCAGCATGTGTGTTTCACCAGCATGAAAATGTAACCTCTAACGTCATCACTCTCTGCAAATTTCCTATTGCTGTTTAGTAAACTGCTGGGGAGTTGACGGGTAATTTATCCACATCACACTGGCTACTAAAGGGTCACCTTGCCCTCAGGCACAAATTTGAGACAAAATTTTCACAGCAAATCTAAGCAGTGAACAGTTCCCACTGAATACAAAATAACATGCACAATGGTGATCATGCAAAGTGTTTGCTAACAAAAAGGCATGCCAGCTCTCTGTAGTCGCAGACCAGCTTTACCCAGAGACTGAGCAATCTGACATTATTCTAATACTGAGAATACGCATGTACCTATGGTCACTTGTTTCACTTCCACTGTTTTTCAGTCAATGGAGGTAAAAGAAACCCCACCGAATCCATGAGTGATAGTTTATGCTTTATTATTGCACACTATTTGATGGAACTGGAGATGGGTCATATTTGGAGGTAGAGGGCGGGTGGGTGGGTACAGTAATAAGACCTGATGTGTCAGACAGGGTGCGCAGGAATACAGATTTTCCAAATATGCCTCACCTTTATGTGTGCTCTTACTGTGCCGATGAGGCTTCCACATATGCCCTTGTAAAATAACCCTGCTGAATATTTGTTTGAACAATGTTACTGCATGATATCATACAGTAGGAGAGCTTGACATCGCATAGGCAGACAAACTGGTGGTATGACAGACTATACAGAAAACATCCCATCGGATTATGGGCCTGATTCAGAGTTGATTGAAAAAGCAAAAACTTGTGCAAATCTAACGCTCTACTGTATCTGCACATATTCCATTTGCTCCACCGGCAGAGCACATGGTTTTGCCCATTACAGAGAGATTTTGCATTTACAATCAACCCTGAACAAGGCCCTATATTTGCACTCCCCCTAAGAGGGAACCGTGAAGATGGTGCACATGGAAAAGTGCTAGGCATTTTGTAACTTGTTTTATATAAAAGGTCTAAGTTACAACAAACTCAATGTGGAGATTACTCTGTACTGGGACAGCTGTAATCATCACACTTGTTTTGATGCCTCGGACAGGTACAAAACACAATAAATAGATGATCTGAACAGTATGAATAATAGGTTAACAGCTATTAAGACAAATTATTTTTCTAGGGTGTTATGTAGTTTTAATATATAAATTGGCACACAGTTCATCCTAATATATGAATGTTAAGAACATCAATGTGTATATTGCAACTAGATACATTAAAGTATGGTTTCATGTGATTACACAAGAATATATATATATATATATACACACACACACACACACACACACACACATATATATATATACACATATACACACACACAGATATATAGATACACACACACATCATAAACACACATACCATGTATTATAGCCGAAACATTCAATTTACTAAATTAAAAAAAAATGGCTGCAGGACTAAAGGCTGGGCACTGACAGTGGGAAATTTGGAGTATACAGCACAGATTATAGTTACAGCAATGTTCAACCCGAGAGCTCGCATGCTGGTACCACTACATTTCAATGCAAACAAAGCTTTATTGTGTGCAACGTTAATACAGTATGTTTGGCTATTGCCCTTTAACAATTCAATGCATTGTTAGTGAAAAGATCATATACTAGGGGGGAAAAAAGGATGCCACAAAATTATTATTTTTTTTCTGGAAAATCTGTAGTAAAAAGGCTTAGAAAGGCAGTACTACTGTTCCATCTTACTCAGTATGAGCTGCCACACCTCCAACCAAAAAAATGAATACATGCCAAAGTAAAGTCTGCCCCTTTTAAAATCAACACGCTCTGTTTAAAATAACGTTGCACACTAGGCGTGCATTTAAGGTTTCCATATGTTAAATGGTAGCAGTGTGTTTTATGAGAGAGAGAAGTTTATGTTTAAATGCAAGCAAGTGTGTCCTGCGTAGCTGAAAATCCAGGCTAAAATAAACTTTTCCATTACTACAGTGGTCAGAGACAAAGTGAATCATATTCTCTGTAAGTCTCTATTTATCTTGTACAAACACAGACCACACTGCTCTTACAGTCCGTAATAGCGAGTACTTTCCTATAAACGAACAGACACCAGTGTATAGCGCTAGCAACGGTCAGGCAGCAATAAAGCTTGCCATTGAGAAGGCTGATCTCCATTTCATATGTGCAGGTCTATACTACACTAGAGAGAAGAAGAGTTAATTATAGGGTAGCTGCTGGACATACACCCATACTAGACAGTGATCTCTTACTCTACATTTCTTTAGCTACAGTAGCACTTCTTAACCAAAGTACGTGCTTTTCAGTACATATTTTTGTTCAGCTCCTGTATCGCCACTAAAAAAACAGTAGTAGGCGATTATTTTGAATAGCGTTTTACTCAAAGTTAGAATCTGTAGAGAGCATGATCATAAGAGAGGCACTTACTGCGTTTTATCTAAAACTGTAAAAGCTTTTTTGTTGACAGATAGCGTGGGTGGGAGATGATGAGAGTTGAAATCCAACAGCGGGTGGCGGTACATGGCTGGATATTCTGAAGAAAATGACTCAAATGTATTTAGAAGTATATCACAAGAGAATAAAAAAATTACAGTAACATTATCGGTGATACCAGAACCGATGTATGTATGTAAACCAAGTATGCATGCAGGTTACACAAACCATCACATGTTTGTCAGTAATAATAACTGGTGCCATTAATTACTAAAACCCCCAAAGGCCCATGGGTCTTCAAAGTCTAAAAATA
Source organism: Crinia signifera (assembly GCF_055691185.1). Classification (NCBI taxonomy): domain Eukaryota; kingdom Metazoa; phylum Chordata; class Amphibia; order Anura; family Myobatrachidae; genus Crinia; species Crinia signifera. Next base: position 119,867,398 of record NC_139217.1, on the reverse strand, counting down.
ACAGAACTGCTTATATTCCATTTTTTTAAAAGTAAAAGCTTTATTCCCCGAACTGTATGTGTTTTCTTGATTGTGGCCTGAGACATAAACCCCACTAAATGAGACAATTGAAAGCTCAACTTTACAAATAGAAATAACCTTGCAGGCTTTATATGAAAACATAGCTGCCCAAAGCACTTCAACTTTACACCCATACATAAGTCCACCTGCAGATAGTGTTGTAAAGAATACATATCATAGGAACCCAACATTATTATATATATTATAATTTATAGCTACAGGGATCTGTTCTGGCTGTCAGGCACAGTAAAATCCCATACATATGGGGTGATCCTGCTTATTGTTGTGTGCTAAGTGATGTCGGGTAGGCGATATCCCAGTAGCTACATCACCCATACGCACATGGCGATGTGTGTATGTGCGATCTGTGCTAACTCTGTATTCTTATTGAACATGCAGGTGATCTATCTAGATCTTGACTGCATGTGTTAAAAGATCTGAGCGGGCGATGGTGACACAAGGACCACGCATCTTCATCACTATGGGGCATACCCAAGGGGTGTTGTGTGCTTAATTTTTAAGCAATCTAGACAGATAGATGAGAAAATAAGAAGAGAAAAAAATGGCCCCATGTGTATGCCCTCTAACAGAGATCACTGCTGAGATGGTAGACAGTGTGTAGATGTGTGCATTGCTGGAGATATCCAAGCGGGCACTATATGCAAATGTCAAAAATGGGATCAGTAGGTTTATTATTGCCAAGAGGCTGGTAACAATTTCTGGGAAGATACAGAGATAACTTCACTGGTCATCCTGTAACACAAAGCGTTACCTTAACCTTTTGTCTGTGTCAATAAATTGTACCTATATTAGCTTGAAGAGTTGTTATTTATTTATAGGCACAGCTGGTCTCTGGACACAGAGGAGCAGACCTGACCTGCAGCCGCGACTGGGAAGAGAGAAATAGCACATCTGCCTGGTCAGCACAGACAGAAGCCTCACAGGTACAGAACTGTATACAATGTCAGGAGAGAAATTCAAGCCAATAAGTAGGTTGGTGATTATGTTAGAATGTATACAAGATGGAATCATTTGTATATTGCTTTGTGTCTATTTTGTTTTTTCTTGGTGGTGGTGATTTCAATAGATTTTTTGCGCCGCAGCTCCTGTCTAAAGCAATGGCCGATAATTAATTGTTTTTCTGCTCAGAGTGAGTGCTACAGGTGTCCATTACGTCTCGCCCATATCACCATCAAATACACTTTGACAGAACAGGTTACTGTTCTAGAACAACTATTTGACAAATGGAACTAAAAATCTCTGAAAACGTATAACGGTACTTGTTTCCTAGTACGGTGCCAGCGATAAAAATTGTATCCATCGGACCCTAAAAAATCGCGTTGATCACATCGCATGCAACCAAATCGCATGCGAACGACACGATTTTTACATTGGAACCAATGTAAAAGTGTCCCTGAGACCCGATTTTACATTGGCCCCAATGTTAAATGCCCCCCAGACCCCAATTTTCATTACCCTGATGGGTAAAATGCTTCCCCATTGTTAACGCCACCCCACGATTAACGCCAACCCGAAGCGTGGCGAGCCCGTGAGGGGCGGCGGTACGCGTCCTCCGACCTTTTCATACCCCCACTATCCTTGTCGGCGTGGAGTTGATTTTATATAGTGTGGCAAGCGCAGCGAGCCTCCAAGCCCGAAGCGTGGGGACGCGCATTACTTCACAGGTATTACGCGTCCACTTGCCACGCTTCGGGCTCGCCACACTATGGCATTAATCGTGGGGTGGCGTTAACGATGGGGGGGCATTTTACATACAAATTACCCATCAGGGTGGGTATACAATCCAAAATCGGGTCCATCGCATCGGTCGCTCTGTATGCCATTATAATGGCATACAATGGACCCGATTTTACATAGGAATTTAACATTGAATACAAGGCATTCAATGTTAAATCGCGTTGGTTGCATCGCATACCTTAAGTTAAGGCATGCGATGGACGTGATTTTTTAAGTGTCGGGGGAAAGGCTAAAAATAGCCCTAAAATCGCGTCGGTCGCATCCATCGTATACCTTAACTTAAGGTATGCGATGACCCACGACGGGCGCCGTGCTAGGAAACAAGTACCCATATAACTTACAGTGCAATAAGACCCTAGTGGGGAAAAAAATTCTGCTCTGGTTGCTGAGCGCCAAGTGAAGAATATCTATCGGTAGAGTTCTTTGATCTTTATGTGAGGACAGATGGTAACTGCCCATGGGGAATAGGTTACATCACCTGTGAGCTCCCAAATGCTCCGCTTATCGCCACAAAAGAGGAGATATCTCTATGCTACTACTCCAGTCACTAGCCAAGAGCTAGAACAGGCAGAAGCCCAAGTGTCACTCATACCCCAAACTACAAATCCCAGCATTATATACCAGTGATTGAGAGAAGGTATGCCGGTGTTCCACAACAGCTGGAGAGTCACAGGATGGCCAGGTCTTAACCAGAACATTACATGCATGTCAATGGCACATGGTTCTGACTGACCTTCACACAAATGTCTCTCAACCTGAAACTCAAAATTGGTTATTTTTATAGTAAATATGTCAGCCCAAAACTTTCTCCAGGTATAACAAACGATGGGCATACACTATACATTTATCTGGCCAACTAGCATGTCTGGACAGTCCAATAATGAAGTTGTCCTAATCAGGCAGTATATGCGCTGCCTCAACAGACTGCTCAACATTTTCCCTGTTCCCTTGGAAGCGTGAATTGAGGAATGTGTTTTCTCCCCGGTGAAGGCCAGTAGATTTCATAGCAATACACTGAAATATATATCACAGTATTTGGGTCCAGGGAAGAACTGGGTTACATGGGGTCAGTTAAAAAGTGGGCCTGACACAATGGGGGAAATTTACGAAGATGTGTATTCTCCTTCACATATGATGTTGCTATGGGCAACCAATAAGAATCTACTTCTTATTTATTTAGCATCCTCTAAAGATAGTAGACAGGATCTGATTGGGTGCCCATATCAACAACACATGTGAAGTAGAACACACATTTTAGTAAATTTCCCCCATTATAACTGACAGTGTACTCCAAGTTTAAAACTTAAAACATTATCCTAGACACAATAGCTTTAGCAATGCCAAGTTGTCAATAGAGTTAGACAACACTAACTCACGCCTGCAAGTAAGCACAACTATATTCCACATCTACAAAATTCACTAGAACTAGATCAAACTATGAGGAGGCGACACGAAGTTTGCCCCCGCCCCCTCCCGCAGAGCATTTCACAAATCTGAAAAACTCCTTCGATATATAGCAGGGGTAACTGTCATCACTACCACGACCCTTGTGAGTTATACTTTATACATATCTTTTGCGATATGGACTGTTTGTAATGCTGACAAAAACATGATTATTAATACATAGGCCCCTTACAATTAAAAATAGGATTTTGGGTACCTACCGGTAAATCCTTTTCTCGTAGTCCATATGGGATACTGGGCTTCACTACTATGGGGATTGAGACCTCCGCAGGAGAGACAGGCACATAAAAGAACTTTCAGTGTGGGTGCACTGGCTCCTCCCCTCAATCTCCCTCCACTAGTCAGTTAATGCAAAAACTGTGCCGAAGGAGAGCATGTGAGGAGTATGTGATAATGTATTGTGGTGAGATTCATCCAGCACACCCAAACGAACAAAAAACATATAAAAGAGGTGAATCCTAACAACTTAAGAGGACACCTGTAACTAGAACAAATCTATAGTCATACTATAGAAAACAAGGCAATAAGCCTAACAATAAAGTAGGTCTGACAGCAGAAAAAGCCGCACTGAGGCGGGCTCCCAGTATCCCATATGGACTACGAGAAAAGGATTTACCGGTAGGTACCCAAAATCCTATTTTCTCTACCGTCCAATGGGATACTGGGCTTCACTACTATGGGGAGGTCCCAAAGCTACCAGAACGGGTGGGAACGTGCGGATTCTGCTGTAGAACCGCATTCCCGAACTGGGAATCCTCCCTGGCCAGGGTGTCAAACTTGTAGAACTTCACAAACGTGTGTTGCCCTGACCAAGTTGCGGCCCTGCATAGCTGCATTGCCGACACCCCTCGAGCAGCCGCCCAAGAGGTACCTACAGACCTGGTTGAATGAGCCTTTACTGAAAAAGGAAGCGACAAACCAGCTGATGCATAAGCCTGCTGGATAGTACATCTTATCCACCTGGCAATGGTACGCGTTGAAGCAGGTAAACCCTTCTTCTGCGCATCATAAAGCACAAACAGGCTGTCGGTCTTACGGATCCTAGCTGTGCGCTTGACATACCCCTTAAGGGTGAGAACCACATCCAAGGTATCTGGTATATCTGGGTGTGTCGCGCTAGAAGGGACCACAATAGGTTGGTTTAGGTGGAACCCTGACACCACCTTTGGAAGGAATTGTGGTCTAGTCCTGAGTTCCGCCCTATCGTTGTGGAACACAAGGTAAGGGCTTCGACAAGATAAAGCCCCGAGCTCGGACACCCTCCTGGCCGAAGCTAGAGCCAGTAGAACAACAGTCTTCCAAGTGAGGTGTCGCAGCTCAGACTCCTCCAGTGGGACAAACCGGGCTGATTTTAAGAAAGTAAGAACTACTTCCAAATCCCATGGTGCAGTGGGAGGCACAAAGGGGGGCTGAATCCTCAGCACCCCCTGTAAGAAGGTTTGGACTTCCGGCAAGGCCGCAATCTTTTTCTGAAAAAACACAGATAGTGCGGAGATTTGGACCTTTAAGGAACCCAATCTGAGTCCCTTATCCAGGCCAGCCTGAAGGAAACGTAGCAGACTGTTTAATCGAAAACTGGCCGGAGGCAAGTCATTCTTCTCACACCAGGCAATATACCTGCGCCATATTACATGATAATGAGACGCCGTCACCGGCTTCCTGGCTTTTATCATTGTAGTGACGACAGAGGGATGTAGACCCTTGTGGACTAAGATCTGCCGCTCAACCTCCAGGCCGTTAAACGTAGCCGCTGTAAGTCCTGGAAGACGAACGGGCCCTGGAGGAGCAGGTCTTCTCTTAGGGGCAGACGCCACGGGTCTTCCACTAGCATGGCCTGAATGTCCCCGTACCAGGCCCTTCTTGGCCAGTCTGGTGCCACCAGTATGGCCTCCGTCCCCTGATGCCGGAGCCGCTTTAGCACCCGAGCCAACAATGGGAGAGGTGGGAAGAGGTACACCAATTGGAAATCCCAGGTCCAGGTGAGAGCGTCCACCGCTATCGCCCCTGGGTCTCTGGTCCGTGCACAGTACATTGCTACCTTGTGGTTCAATCGTGAAGCCATCAGGTCGATCTGAGGGAGCCCCCACAGATCCACTATGGCATTGAACACTTGAGTGTGAAGGCCCCACTCTCCCGGGTGAAGATCGTGACGACTCAGGAAGTCCGCCTCCCAATTGTCGACCCCCGGGATAAAAATGGCAGACAGGGCCTGGACATTCTGTTCCGCCCAGGACAGAATTTTTGACGCTTCTCTCATGCAAGGCATGCTCTTGGTACCACCCTGCCGATTTATATAGGCCACAGTGGTGGCATTGTCCGACTGGACCTGGATCGCTTTTCCCTGTAACAATGGAGCTGCCTGTAACAGGGCATAGTAGACCGCCCTCAACTCCAGCTTGTTGATATGAAGGCCTGACTCCAGTGGAGACCATCGACCCTGTAGGCGGACTCCCTGTGTCACAGCTCCCCAGCCCCTCAGGCTGGCGTCCGTGGTTACCAGAATCCAGTCCTGGATCTGGAACCGTCTGCCTGCCAACAAATTGGATGAATCTAGCCACCACTGTAGCGAGATCCTGGTTCTTGTTGCCAGGCCAATCCTTCTGCGCATCTGCAGGGGGGAGCCGGACCATTTTGTCAGAATGTCCAGTTGAAAAGTCCTGGAATGGAAGCGGCCAAATTGTATTGCTTCGAATGAAGCCACCATCTTGCCTAGAAGCCGGAGGCAAAGATGGATCTGTACCAGAGGTGACTGTAGGACCTCCCTGACCAGCTGTTGTATTGCAGTGACTTTTTCCATCGGCAGAAAGACTTTTTGTTCCGACGTATCCAGGATCATGCCCAAGAAAACCATCCTCTGGGTTGGAACCAGCGATGATTTGGGCATGTTCAGGATCCACCCGTGGTCTCTTAGAACCTGTATGGACAGATTGAGAGCACTGCTTAAAGCCTCCGCCGACCCTGCTTTTATTAGCAGGTCGTCCAGGTATGGCACTACATTCACCCTCCGGAGCCTGAGTAGGGACATCATTTCCGCCATTACCTTTGTGAAAACCCGCGGGGCTGTCGACAGGCCGAAAGGTAACGCCCGGAATTGGTAATGGTCGTTCCCCAAGGCAAACCTGAGATAGATTTGGTGTGGGGGCCAGATAGGGATGTGTAGATAGGCGTCTTTGACGTCTATAGAGGCCAGGAACTCCCCTCTTTCTAGGCTGGCGATCACAGAGCGCAAGGACTCCATCCTGAACTTGAACACGCGCAGGAAGGGGTTCAGTGACTTTAGGTTCAGGATGGGTCTTACTGAGCCGTCTGGCTTCGGTACCAGGAATAAGTTGGAATAATAGCCCTGGCCCTGCTCCGTGTCTGGCACCGGTACAATTACCTGAGACTGAAGCAGCCTGGTAATGGCCCCCTGAAGGAGCACCTGATCTTCCTGGGATGCTGGAAGTGCCGACCTGAAGTATCTTTTGGGAGGGGGCTTGTCGAATTCCAGCTTGTAACCTAGTGAAATGAGACCCCTGGCCCAGGGATCCAGACCCGAGGCGTCCCACACATGGCTGAAATGCAACAATCGCGCTCCCACCGCGAGAGAGTCTCGTGGCGGGAAAACCCCGTCATGCTGCAGGCTTAGAGGAAGTCGCGGCATTTGGACGGTCCTGGGTGTTGGAGGTGTTAGGCTTCCTAAACTTGCCTCTCGTGCCCCTGCTGGCATTGGAGGCGCCCCTAGCCTTGGGGCGAAACCTGTTCCCACGAAAGGACTGCTGGGAAGCACCTGTGAAGGTACGCTTTGCAACCGTGGGGGCTGATGGAAGGAAGGTAGATTTTCCTGCCGTGGCTTTGGAAATCCAACCGTCTAATTCACTGCCGAACAGCCATTCTCCTGTAAAGGGAATACCCTCCACACTCTTCTTTGAGTCTACATCTGCAGACCACTGACGCAGCCACAAGGCCCGTCTGGCTGAAACCGCCATGGCTGAATTGCGCGCGTTTATTGCGCCCAATTCTTTTTGTGCCTCGCACAGGATTTTTGCGGTATCCTGAATGTGACGCAGGCTGTCCCCTATCTGGGCCACAGTCATGTCACCCAACAACCCTTCCTGAATCTGGGTTGACCAGGTATGAATTGCCTTGGCCATCCAGCAGCTGGCTAAAACTGGACGCTGGGATGCCCCACTGGCCGTATATATGGACTTGAGGGTAGCTTCCAGCCTTCTGTCCGCCCCGTCCTTAAGGGTGGATACCCCTGGGACTGGTAACAACACCTTTTTAGAGAGGCGGGAAACAGAGGAGTCCACTACCGGTGGCTCCTCCCATTTCTTTCTGCCCACAGGTTCAAAGGGATATGCATTTGTGAACCTTTTTGAAAGAGTAAACCTCTTATCAGGGTTTTGCCATGCAGCCCTGAAAGCAGTTTCTAACTCTGCCTGCTCAGGGAAGTACACTGGCTGTTTCTTCTGAGTCATGAAGAAAGGATCTCCTTCTGTGGATGCCTCTACTGGGAGATCTAAAACATCCCTAATGGCCCTGATAAGGGGCTCGGGACCATGCACTGCCGCCTCAGGAGCTGGTTCCTGCAGACCCTGCTCCTCACCCTCCTCCAATATGTCCTCATCGTCCTCATCTGTGTCAGGATGCATAGCAGTAGCCTGCCTCTTTTGAGGCTGTGCGGGAGGAGGAGGTACATTTTGGGTATGAAGAATATCCACCCTGGCAGCTAACATGGACAATTCCCTCTGAACCCTCTGCGTTTGCTGAGTGTTAGTGGAAAGCTGTGAAGCCACAGAATCCAACAAGGTTTTTATGTTGGAGGCCCACGCAGGCTCCTGCTCGTTTGCCTGCGACTGCCCCGCAAGCTGTGGGGGAACCCCACTGATCTGGGTGTCAGCACTACTGGGCTGTGGTGACATACAAGCCTCACAAGTAACCTGGGACTGTGACTTGGGCACAAACTTGGTGCTACACACCATGCAAGTGAACTTTTTCACCATGATGAGATAATACTACAATGTCTGTAGTAACAAACACAACCCCCACGCAGTCACACACGTGCACACACTGCTGGATGTGTTTCCTCTGAGTGAAAACAGACTATGTGCTTGCTTTACCGTGTCTGTAACTAATCAGTGGGGAAAAAACAGAGCAATTGGGGAGCCAAGTGCACCCTTAACCTGAACTCACAGATCTGGGTGAGCTGGTAACGCTAAACACAGTGATATAACAACACAGTGTCTGAGTAAGCTAGATAGCGCAGCAGCGCTAGATCGCTATAAAAAACCTGCTGTCTCTGCCGTGCTGCAAGTACCCGGATCCACCACGCCAGTGAGGAGCCCTGTAATGGAGTCTGGCAGCGTGTGAAGAAGCAGGAAGTGACAGCGCGCGCCCAGCAGAGCTTGGTCCCGCTCTGAGTGAAGCCCCGCCCCCTTACACGGAGCTGGCGCTTACATGTATTTATACTGACATTATCAAAGGTGTAAAATATATATCATACATTATACCCTGAGGGGTGTCCCTGGTGGTCCAGCGGCAGCACCCCTATGCCAGTTTTCAGACGCGGTGTTCACGCGGTCCCTGCTGGAGAGCCGCCATTACTAGCCGTCGTCTAGCCGCACCAGCAATGGCTGCGGGGACCCCTTGTGGGACCCCCAGCCTGTACTCACCACCGATGTCTTCAGACCTGTCAGGGGTGTGCGGCGGCTAGGGGACTTGCTCGCTACAGCGCAATGCTGTGCGGTGACAAGTCCCACGCAGGACTGGATTGTCCTGTAGCAGGGTCAGCTCTGCACCTGAAGAGGCCGGGGACTGACCCTTCCCCTGACACCCACGAAGCAGGACAGCTGTGTGGTCACTACAGCGCCCCAAAATAACAAACTTGAAAATAAATGTAGAAAAAACTCTGGAGCATCCAGAAGCACTGCCTCTCCTGAGGCACATTTTTCAAAACTGACTAGTGGAGGGAGATTGAGGGGAGGAGCCAGTGCACCCACACTGAAAGTTCTTTTATGTGCCTGTCTCTCCTGCGGAGGTCTCAATCCCCATAGTAGTGAAGCCCAGTATCCCATTGGACGGTAGAGAAATAGGAGACACATACTGGATAGTTCATTTTGGATTGTTATATGTAATTCTGGAACAACGTGGCTGAGTTTCATAGAGGAATAAGCCTAGCGGGTATTCATAGCTTTAGCATTTGTGTATTCTTAATTTGTAGAAAATTAATGGTCATGGTTAAAGCTTTACCTACTTATGCACAATGTTTTCATTTCAGTGCCAAGAGGTTTGAATAAAAAGGAGTTGGAATTAATTTGGATAATGCCTTATAATTAATACAGTCTTAGATCTTTGGAGGACTTTATCCCTTTTGTGAGAAAATTCATAACAAATGCAAAGCATGTCATGTTATTTAATAGTTTCATAAATATGAAAAGGGATCTCAGAACTAAGAGGAAAAGAGTAATACTTTACTTCCTTTAAATGATGTATGTATGTATGTATGTATGTATGTATGTATGTATGTATGTATGTATGTATGGGGTGTACATTTAAAGTAGTCTTATGCGGGGCTTCCCTAATACAGTCCTCGGGGCATGCTGCATGTTTTCCATATCTCCTTGCTGGAGCACAAGTATATTTGTTAATTTTAAGAGATCCAATGTTGGTTCTAATTGTTTTACTTGTGATTCTGTCAGGAGACTTGGGAAACATGCACAGTTTAGTGCGCCTTGAGGAATGAATTTGGAAAGCAGGTGGTCCGATATACCAGTTTGCAATTTTAAATGGAAACTACATGTTACGAGGGTTATGAACACCTAAAGGGAAATTCAACGGGCACCTGATGGAGCTATGCAACTGTTAGCCCAATCTGGAGTGTATGCCGCGGGAGGCAATAATTTCTGACACCAAAAATTTGATTTATTATATTTGCTAACAAAAAAAAAAAAAATCTAAGACAAAAGGTCACTAGCTTTCATCACAGGAAATGTTTTACTTGGTATGGAAAAGCCCACCAAAGACATGCTTGAAAGCAGTTTTCAGAAAATGTAGTTGTGGCCACCCATGGGGTTAGCGTACCCGACCTCCATGTACGGATACAGTACGCACTATAGTTTCTCAGTTAGTGGTCTATAACGTGGAATAAATGTGCTGATGTGGTAACAGTCATTCCCAAGAATAATATCTAACTATCATAGTTGACTAATAAATTAAAATCATGAAGAAACAGAAAATGAGGGGGGGGGGGGGGGGGGGGGGGGGGGGGAATCAGAAAAAAATGATACACTAAACATAAGGCTAAATTATATTAGCACAAAGCTCCTTTTACGTCAAGTTACTATGGCTATATGCCACAATTAAAGTACAATTGGCTGCACCCAAAAAGCAGTGTTCCGAGGAAAGATCAGGGCCACAATTTTAGCTGCTGTTGCTGGAAATGAAAGATCTTTGCAACACTATTTGTGACAAACATCCAATAAACAGACATTTAAAACCTATTCAAGTCAAGTACAGGCCAACTGAAGATGGAAAAGGCCATTATCATACTGCAAATAGGTGCTATATTTTGACAACCCCCCCCCAGCAATCTGTGCGCCAAGTCATGGACTGCAGCGTGGGCTTGTGAAATAAAGGCAAAACAAAAAAATACAAATGGTTGAGAAAAACTGCTCTATTTGCCAGCTTTTCTTATTTACAATAATAATCAAAATATTAGCTTGCTCCCACTCAATGTTCCCACGTATTATAGTCAGATAGAATCACATTTTCTGTATTTCTTGCTTCGCATATCTCCTATAACTACAAATGAGAAGTTCATAGAAGGTTACTTAATGGGGGGGAAAAAATAGGACACGGTAAGGTGTACTGGCCCACTGGTCAATAGAGATCAATAAAGGCAAAGGTTATTTCAATCCTGTTATAAAGCATTTTTAAGTTACTCAGAAGTGTCTCGGAAGACCGCAATAATCACCATGTTGAAGACAGAGCCTTCTGTGCACCCTTGGTAGTAAGAGGCATGCTGTCCATAAACCCTTGGTCAATATTAAATTGGCAATCCTTATTTTACTTTAGTCTTCTTCGATTACGCAGTTGCCTAAATGCTCATCATCAATAGACCGCTTGGTATGTGCAGGAATTAGTAACATACTTTGTGCCTTTGTATTACCGGGAATCAAGCATTACAATGTTTTATGTTCCACCTGGATCCCAAATAATCATAAAAACAAGCATATCAACATTTTTTATTATGCAGTGCAAGAAGTCTACATGCGGTCCCATGTCTTTATTAGAAAAAAGGTTGTCGTATGTTACAATGGTGTGTGTGTGTGTCAAATAAATAAAAAAATGTATACATCCCATGAGATAACACATCGGAGAGGTGGGAGCGTACATCAAGTCTTTCAGATTTTTATTAGCTCAAATAAATAAATAAGCAACAAAGACAAATCTCTGACTAAAATATTCCTAAACGTGCATTTCTCACAGGTCTACTGGGGCTAAGCTGCCAGTTTTCACTGAACACCATGCGATCTGTACAGGATTTATAGCTCTCACATGGTCCCTCAAGAATCCTTTTCAAATGAGACAGGCAAATCGCTTTGGAATCACTAGTACTAAATAAACCTAGGGAAAACTGTTAGTCAATAATAAATCATTCGGACATTAGCATACATCTGTATAATGACAAAATATACAGTCTACCTATATCTCTCATGTACTCACAGGCATAGAAAAAGTAATTTATGGGAGATCTGTTGAATCCTAACTCATTGCTTGGCACAATGTCTATAAATATAAAACAACCTGTATAGTTCCTGTCCCTCAAACCAGGGTGGAACATATCCAAACACTTACAATATTTACATTTGTTGCATTGAACCATTAATGTGCTTTACAACATCTGACGCTTGTGTAAGATCTATAATTGACAATAATAGCAGAAAGTGAAACAGATATTAATTACCATATGGAAGCAACAGAATTTCACAGAAAAACAAAAATCTTATAATAAAAATTATGTAAAGGTAAAATCAGAAGAAAATCTAACCCCCCATGTCCACATTATAGCCGGGCCCTGTACACACCCCACACGTCCACATTATAGCTGGGCCCTGTACACACCCCACACGTCCACATTATAGCCGGGCCCTGTACACACCCCACACGTCCACATTATAGCTGGGCCCTGTACACACCCCACACGTCCACATTATAGCTGGGCCCTGTACACAGCTCACATTATAGCTGGGCCCTGTACACACCCCACACGTCCACATTATAGCTGGGCCCTGTACACACCCCACACGTCCACATTATAGCTGGGCCCTGTACACAGCCCACACGTCCACATTATAGCTGGGCCCTGTACACACCCCACACGTCCACATTATAGCTGGGCCCTGTACACACCCCACACGTCCACATTATAGCTGGGCCCTGTACACAGCCCACACGTCCACATTATAGCTGGGCCCTGTACACACCCCACACGTCCACATTATAGCTGGGCCCTGTACACAGCTCACATTATAGCTGGGCCCTGTACACACCCCACACGTCCACATTATAGCTGGGCCCTGTACACACCCCACACGTCCACATTATAGCTGGGCCCTGTACACAGCCCACACGTCCACATTATAGCTGGGCCCTGTACACAGCCCACATGTCCACATTTTAGCTGGGCCCTGTACACAGCTCACATTATAGCTGGGCCCTGTACACAGCCCACACGTCCACATTATAGGTGGGCCCTGTACACAGCCCACACGTCCACATTATAGCTGGGCCCTGTACACAGCCCACATTATAGCTGGGCCCTATACACACACCCTACACGTCCACATTATAGCTGGGCTATATACACATTGATGTTTTAGGGGTTTGCCAAAAGTTGAGCGAATATAAGCAGATGCGATAATGAAAGTTTTCCGGTACTAAATGAGGCTGTTCTGGTGCCCCGAAGTGGAGGGGTACAAACGGAAAAATTAAATGGTTTCTGAACAACCTCTTGCGCACAAATGCCAGTCTATGATTGAGTAATATTACATTGTTTCAATTGCCTTTCAAAAACAAAACCACTGGTATTAGCCATATAAAGTGGCTCAGCCGGACTAAAATCCTGGGCACAACAAGGAAAATGCAGTTTGTCCATCCTTTGCCCTCACTTATCAATCTAGGTGTAGTATGTGAAACAGGTCATCACTATTGTGTAGTGAAGGAGTGATATTACAATAGAAATACTACCGATTTCAATATTGTTTTTATAAGCGGCAGATTGGAGAGTGTGCGCTTCCCTTACTGCTTCCCTCCACTACATGTAGCCACCATATTACATGCAGTACATCATCACTTCATGGTCATGAGGCTCTATCATGCCAGCAAATACATAGGTGTATCTCAATATATGTAAATTAATACTGTTCACAACATTGGAAAAAGAATGAAAGATATATTTAAAAAACTAGTACGCCCGCTCGAAGCAAAAGCTTCGAAATCTAGTCTGCTTAATTCTGCGTTTGTGCATGTGTGAGAAAGAGATGTAGTATCACTCTGTGCCAGACATATAGAGATGGTTGTAATCTCAACTATAACAACTGAATTGCTCTGTTGGGCACCTTTTCATTAGCACCAGCAAATAATTGAGTCTCATCCATACAAGAACAATTTAGTGACAGACAGAACAGAATAAAATGCATCCGAAAAATTGGGACTCGCATTAAATCAACTGCTAGAAACTACTTAGCATTAGGTGTTAAATTATCGCTATGTAATTCTTGTCACTTATTTGTCACCATGACTTTTGAGCTGTTACGAAACTTTAATATGTTGCTTAGCAACGAGAAGAGGATTCTGAATGCAGCTACATAGGAAGCTCTAAAACCATGGCTTAATGCTGCAGAAGAAACAACATAATATCCGTGGCCACCAACTGTTAAGGTGTGTACACACGGCAGGATATGCCATGAGATGCGAGTCCCGATGCGATCAGATCGCGCTGGGACTCGCATCTCACGGCATGCTGGAGGGCACAATTTACACTATATAGTGTAGATCTGCACTATATAGTCTTGCCTGCTCTCTCTATCTGGCTGCCGATTTGCGCTCACACGGGAACCCTAAAAAAGAATGCGATTTGCATGCAATATGGCTTCCGATGTTCCCTATATCGGGAACATCGGAAGCCAAATCTAACCGTCTGTACACACTATTAGAAGAGGAATATTATCTAATAGCATACCACCCCGATAGATAGATAGATATAAATATACATACACACACCCCCATTTCCCTTATTTACAAAAACCTGCTGCATATAATGAATGTTATTAGTCTATCATCCTGTCATTCTCACTCTGGCAACTGAGCTCTTACTGTATAAGTGTGTTGTATTATTATTGCAATCTGTCCCCATGCTGCTTTCCATATTTAGCCATACCACACCCCAAAATCATGGTCCCATTCCCCAATTCTCTTCCATCCCATCTGTTACTTCACTATTTTCTATGTTTCTTTCCTGTGATTCAGAATTGTATATTACACCTCTACAATCCCCACCCACTGTAACCTATGTCGTTACCCAAAGCTTGCTGCCTCACCTAATACTCTCACAGGCAGCATGAACAATCTTTAGTTTTCTGTAGCTTCATTACAGCTTATCAAGGCATTGCCTATTCCACCCAGAGTAACTTATGTGTAGTGAGTCCAAGATGGCTGTCTTGCTTGGGCATGATTAATAATCCTTATGGTATACAATATGTGCAAGATTTTTGGACAGGAGAAAAAGAAACACGTAAATTTTCATCAGTTTTTACGGGCCAATTAGATTCGCCTTTTCATCATGTTATTGGCGATTTTTCGCCTGGCCACGTGTTATGGTGAATTTGCGGTTGTTTTCGTACATTTTTGCGACTGTTTTTTTCCCTTCTCATTTGACCCCAACAAAAATGAAATGTCGTGGGTGAAAACAGACGCAAAAACGGGTGGAAACACCCATGACTGAATACTGATCGGTGAATCATTGCTTTTTTTTCCCCACACCTGGCAAAAAAAAAAAAATGGCAATGATTGAATAGCCCCATTGAAATGCATGACCCAAAACAGGGCCTCAGTTCTGTACAATGTTCATGGATTTCATTTCTGTAAAGTATTCACCCATTTGCTGTATCTCCGTTCACTCAGATGCAGTCAGTAGTCTACAAGGGTCAGACTGATTATCAGCGTTATACCCCTTTTACACCAGAGGTTAGTCCCGGGATATTGCCGCTCCAGTCCGGGGCAGGGCATAGTGTAAACGGAAAAAAAATAACACGGGTACTGTTCCCCGGGAATTGACCCGGCAAATGTTCAGGGTCGGAAACGGGGCTTATCCGGGGCTCAGGGTGGTGTAAATGGTCATTATCCGGGTTATTTGGTGGGTAGAGGGGTGCGAAGAGCTGATTGGTGCTTCTGCGGCTCTGGCAGATGATGTCATCTGCTGGAGACCCGCACAGGGCGCATGTAGCAGCGCAGCAGCAGCGTTACCACGCTCTCTCCTTCGGCACAAATATTGGTGTCGAGATCTAGACCTCTCAGCCAAGAATTGTGCTCTCCTCCTCCAAGTGTGAAGCAAGTAGCACAGGGTGAGAAGCTGCTTCAAACTCTCAATTGCTGAAAAGTACAGCACAAACTGCAACACAGCTACTCCGTCTGCCATCTTTGCTGCAATGCTGGGAGCAGAACCCACTCCCTCCCTTTTCCCTTTCTTGTGACCTCATCTCAAACAGCCCAAAGGTCCATTTTTAATGACACCAGCAAGGAAAGACAGGGCTGATCCGTTTTCAGTGTGAAAGGGCCTTACCCGGGAATAACCCGGATTGAATTGCAGTGTAAATGGGGTCTGAGGCAGGGCATGCCCTGGCAATTTCCCGTGTTCGATTTCCCGGGTCCTACCCGGTATTCTGGTGTAAAAGTGGTATAATTGAAGCTGTTCAATGATTTCCAAGTACATACGCTGTCTTCGATGTCTTGAAGCTGGGCAGTGTATTACCAAACCAGAGCTACACCATAAAGATCATAAGTACACTTAAAGTAAATATGGAAAATGTTGTTTGTTTTTTTAAAGCCTTAATCAGGATAGAACATTTAAAAAAAAATTCCAATCCGCATTGTAAAAACAAAATTTGGAGAATAAAGAACTGTAAATGCATCTAAAATAGGATATCTTCTAAACCTTCACAAAACAAGAAAGGTGCACTTGAGACCACAATTTCTGACAGAATTAGGCCACATACATTCTTATAATGCATTAGCAGCATTTAAACCTAATAAAAATATGTCAAATACAAACATATTTGATAATACAGTACCATGTAGAAGCACACTGTAGGGTTACCAATATGATTAGCCATGTTAAACATTTCACTATGATCAATCTCATTTACAATTGCTGTAACAAAATATATGTTAAAAACATCAGTAGTTAGGAGTTCTAGTGTTCCAGGACAGTAATGGGAACAATATCGCTTCTCAAATGTGGTAGCATTATTGAAGATATATACATGAAATATAGCATTTGACAGATATCGAGTGATATTCAATGCCGCTGCCGAGGAGATTTGTATGGCTCTTTCGAAAATAAGCCATCCTCGCCGTCAAACCCCCCTCGCGGTATTCAATGTAAGGGCTGAACCCTCCCCGTGATAGGTCAGCGAGGATCCCAATAAACTGCGAGGTTCACCGCAAATACAGCAAGTCCGCCGCATTTTGTGGTGAGCCTTACCATTTAAATGGCTACACTTGCCGTTTCCACCTCGCCTCAGGGAGCAGACGAGGGGGCAAACGGCGAGTGAGACAGATTTGTTAAATACACTGACGGCGAGCTATCAGCACTTCTTTGTGTAGATACAGTAGCTCACCATCAGGACATTGAATACCGCTAATTATGTGCAACACACACATAGCAAGTAGGAAAGATACAGTGGACTGAGGGGTCCAAGACAACTTTCTGGCATTGATGATAGGCAATTCATTAGGCACAAGCACTGTGTAATTCTCACCATCCCAAGTACTCCATTTATACTGTTGAGGGAACATAAAGCAAAGTAGAAGACTTCTTAAAATAGAGGATATAATGAGTGTCCAAATCTAGAAAGTTGGTAGAGACTTTCCTAGGTCTGCTCACAGCATATAAAAGCATTAAAGGGGTTAATATTTTTTAAACTTTTGTCTGAATTTGTATTCTTATTTAATAAAATAAAGAAAAAGGTTTGTATGTTTACCCAGTCTGAGTTACTGTATAGAGTAGATAAAGTACAGCACAAAACCTGTCCTCTGATGGAACTATGGGAGGGGGGATTAGAGTCCTTCTAGAAACAGCTCAGAGAGCAGCTATTCCTGCGGTGACAGGACCATACCCTCCATAATTATGGCTAGGCATACGAAGCTACAAAAAGCAAGGAGGCATATCATGTAACCTTGTTATAAAGCAGATCTTATGGTATGGTGTGCGAGCTGTCATCGTTGCACATTTTTCCGTGGCATGCATTGTGGTAGGCAGATCCTGCTTGTACCACCATAGGGCTTCCACGGCTAATTTAATTTTGTGTGTGTGTGTGTGTGTGTGTGTATGTAACAAACTCCCACCAAGGCCATATACTGTATGTGTAGGGATCTTTATGTTCTCTGTGTACTTCTGGGAAATACAATAACTTGTGTGCATGTATACATGTGGAAGAGAAGAGTGACTAAAGTATAATGCAGGGAATGAAATGCTTGGCAAAATATTTTCTATTAAAACACAGCGGAGTGGGTGTGTACTATATACAGAAATAAAATAGCTAGAAACATAGGATTGGCTAGCTTTGGATTATCCCTTAAAATAGCAATCAGTGAATTATGCTAGTGATTCCTAAGTAGGGGAGTATTCCATTATTATCCCTGCACCCATGTGCACTCGCCAGTCATACTTGTTTTTGCCGGTGGGTGCGCCATCATTTCAGCTCGCTACCCCCCAGGGGTGGCAAGCTCAAATACACCAAAAAGATTTTCCCATTTCCCCTATTAGTTTGGTTAGGTTTAGCCACTATGTGCTGCTAAAACCAAATCAAATTATAGTTTGTATTGCACATTTCACCATGCAATCTCACACCACTTTAGACAGGAGATCATGCGAGAATAAACATTTAAATTGAGCCCCTAAAGGGGTGTACACAATGCTGAGCATTTTGAGCAATATTAGATTGCTCAGCAAGATCACTCAGCAATGTGCCAGCAGTACAGTATGTGCTGAGCGATCTGTCAGGGTCAGTGTTCTCCGGTGAGAACAATGGCCCTACCCAGCGATATTATTAGATTTATCCAGCATGATGGATTTTAATCACTGGGCATGCATCGCCATCGCTATGCCTCCAGACATGGAGCGATGTAGGGGCATTTTCTAAGCGATCTAGTGAGCTCCCCATTAACAGTTGAATACCACCCTATAAGCATGGCTTGTGACTGGATACCTGTAAAAAAAATTTTTTTTTAAACTACGTTGTCCTTATTTCTTAGTATAGGGACAAAGTAGTCAATACACGGGCACAAACTGATATGTAGCAATGGCAGAGCATCACGTTTATGCACCATTGTGAAAATTCTGGAAGTGACAAGTTCTAATCGGTTACATATTTATTTATTCAGTTTCTTATATAGCGCACACATATTCTGCAGCACTTTACAGGGAATATATGAACATTCACATCAGTCCCTGCCCCAGTGGAGCTTACAATCTATATTCCCTACCACATATACACGCGTACAGATATTCTAAGGTTAATTTGTTGGGATCCAAGTAGCCTACCAGTATATGTTTGGATTGTGGGAAGAAACCCACACAAGTACAGGGAGAATATACAAACTCTGCACAGTTAGGGCCATGGTGGGAATCAAACCCATGACCTCAGTGCTGTGAGGCAGTAATGCTAACCATTACACAATCTGTACTACCGCATATGTTTACATATGTGTAAATGCTCTTGAACAACATACATGGCATAAGGCAGGAACATGTTTAAATGTTTTTGTTTTTTTCCCTTGGTACCAGAGTTTGAGAAATTCAATTAAGTCTCATAACCATGTAAAAATTGCTAACAAGTGCATTGTGAACATACATTTCAGATGTTTAAATAGGAACTGAGTCAAGTCACAAAATCCATTGCACTCCCTGATCAGGAGAAATCAGATGCAGGCCTCAAAAATAATGAGTACTTCGTAAAGGTGCCCATACACGGTACAATAATTGGATGCATTTTGGACTACATCGCATCGCCTGTGATTGGCGTGCGATGCGATCCGAAGCTAGTATGTGCAGCACATACTTTTTGAACTATGGGGTGTGCGCGGGAGCATGCATCGCGCCTGCAAAATGCACTATGTATGGGCACCTTTAGTCTTTTGGTAACCAGTCAATTAATGTGCTAGTACTTTGACCCTAGGTGAAATCATACCCAATCCAATGATATTATATGGTCAGGAAAAGATCCAGATAAAACTGGTACAAGCTATAATATTTAATGCCATATGTGTAGATCAACAGCAGATGGAAGACGACTTATTGCCCACCCTTGATTCTAAGGCAACTCTATGGGCTTCACCAAAATAACAACTGAACAGACTGAGCTCTATTCATTACCTTAATAAATAAATCACAAATTCATGTGAATGAAAAAAAGTTAAAAACTCAAACATGAGACCAGTGTGTAAAGTACAGTCAAGCCTTTAAAGTTCAGAATCAGACATTCAACTAATGCCAGCGCTTCGAATCAAACAGTATTTATCGGTCTCCACTATCTGTACACTGTATGATACCAAGATCCACCATGCGTACTACATTCCTCGTGAAGTTCAGTTTGCATACCAAAATATACCAAAAAATCACAAGCGAGGGTAGTACTAGACATTACGCACAGTCCATTGCCAAGAGGCTTGCTGCCTTTAGACCAATGAGTTTAGACTTCTTTTAGCTCATAAGGAGTTTTGATGTTCTGCCTATGTACGTGTTTCAAACCAACACAGGGATTACTGCGTGACAAAAGTGGAGCTGACTCATGGGATCAATTATAATGCAGGAGAACAATCTAATTAACCCCTATGTTGCCAAGAGCTATGGCTGATTTAATCAGTGATCACACACTATTGCATGTAATATAGTTAGCACTGCAGAGGATAAACGCTGGCAGATGTATCATCTAAGCAGGCTGGGAATTAAAAGGTTAAATGAAGCAGAATTAAATATAATGTTGGTGCTAGGAGAGGGAAGCGATGCCTGCTGTAAGGTAGCATATCTGCACAATTTTATTTTCATCACCATAGAAACCTACAATTATCACCCTTGGTGGAAGCACAATGCTTTTCATTAAAAAACTTCAATGCATGACAAACTACCAGCGTGCAACTTTCCAAATCTATACGTACACAATCTATACGGTCATACAAACTTAAATGTCCATACATTATATACACACATGTGCAGGAACCATTTCTATAACATAACACTAGATATCCATGGATAAAACATGAAGTAAGTAGGAGGCTCTCAATCAACACGTACCAGCTGCCGTCAATCCAAATTTGCAAAACACAGTGCCATAAATTAAAAAGATACACACACCATATACACAAGAATGAAATAGAATTCCAAGGATGACTTTCCTGCCATACTAAATGCAAAAACAAATGGCATGTTTATATTGTTTTATATTGGAAACGTAACATGCAAAAACTCAAAATACTCACATAGTGTTTTTCCTGCTGGCCCATAATTCCATGGCTAGATGAGAACGCAAGAGGTTTCATAATGAGGTAACACAAGCTGGGATCAATTTAAACATCGTGTACACATTTCTGAAGGACAGCAAAAATCACATCCACAGACATGCAGGAGGAAACATGGCAAAACAACAATCTTAAGAACATCCGAGGGCGATAGAGAGAGACTGTATTGGGTAGCGGTTGGATATCTCTGAGCTCCGAATGCAATGAAGCAGTCCTCACAACAGCATCTGTCTCCATGTTTTACAATGCTGGGAGCCCCAGCATCTCTGCATGCAAAGTGACTAATGAAATCTTATCCATCCAGCATTCTCTCAGAGAAGCAAGACCATAGCCGAAACTGAAGAATAGGAGGAAAAGAGGAGGAGGAGAAGGGTGGAGGAGTGGAAGTGGCGGGGGTGAGGGGTGAAGAAAAAAAAAAAAAACATAAAATGGCTGACCGCCCACAGAGTCCTTTCCAAAAAGGCTTAATATTGTATTGGATTAGTCAGAATAGAAGCCAGCCCTCGGTGAGCAGCCAAGCACTGCAAATACAGTGCTCCTGCTTCATTTGCAATTGCAGGTTTACAAATACTGGCTCTCAGTCTGAAATGCAGAGACATAAAAATCGTGTGGTAGCAGCCAGTGCATGTATGTGTGTATGTATGGGAGGGGGGGCCAAAGCAGAGGGTGCTTTAGAACACCTCCTCCCTGGATGCTAACGATGCGGTCTGATCGGTGACCAGTGGTCTCTGCTACGCTCAACTAACCAAGTTTGCACAATTAATCATAGCAGTGTGACACTCATCAACGGTTCATCTTATGATGACCATGCCTCTCCCATCCAACAAGCACATACATAACGAAACGCAATGAATCGGTAGCATTAAGAGAACGCAAACACACACACACAAATATAAAAAACCCTCTTCTGATACCCAGAGTCAGAATGTAATACGCTAATATAATGACATTATTGTGCTTACTTTAGAAGACCATGGCTGCAGGCAGTTGGCATAGCAACGCACAAGGAAAGCCATTTCCTGGGTAGCGAGAAGGCTTCCTTTTCTAAATAAGAAATAAATTCCTCTTAGGAAGGATCGGCATTGCTGCTTCCTGCCGAAAAAAAACAAGTGACTGCAGTGTGTTCTCCTAACCTGCACAGGCACAGAATGTGCAGGGCTAGTGATGTAACAGTAAGCAGAGTTCTCCCCTTAGTGTCTTCTCTCCTCATATTCTGAAATATTCAACTCACATGAAAGGCGCATTCCTCCAGGATCGCCCCCTCACGTTCTTAACTCTTTCAGTCGTTTAATGTAGTAAAAAAGGGACAATTCAGATAGTCAGTGGCATCCTCAGGTCGACGTTACAGCAGCTTTTAGAGGGAGGGATTCAGCTGAATACAGGATGCTAAAATCAGTCCAATGAAGTATTAAGCAGAACCAAGGGACAAATCACCCAAAAAGGTGCTCCCAGATAATAACCCCCCCCCCCCCCCCTCCTCCTCAAAGAAAAAAACCCTGTCACACCCATACTCTGACACTGCATTGGCACAGTCTAGAAAGTCCCATCCGTTGCATCCTGCAATAATTATGGCTGCAGTGAAAAGGTTAAAAGGCTCTTACCTTGCTTACCTCACCTCTGAGTCACTCCCTCTGGCCGGCAAAATAAAGACCTCTATTAAATATGCAGCAGGATCATGGCTGCACAGCAGACTGGTATCTTATTCACGCTGCCAATGGCAGCATATGGGTAAATGGTAAAGGAGACTAGCAAAGCAATGTAACAATTTTTTTCCATGCTTATAGAGCAAAACAGGGGCCTCTCTTGTTAATTAGGATTATGCTACCAAGCGTGAAAGCATAGTACCACTGCTTTTAATGTCCCTCCACCTACACCCTTGTAATCCAAGAGTTTTTATGGGCTCTGGAGATGCCCCATAAAACTAGCACACTAATAGGACACTAAATGAGCAGCACTTACTAGCTGTTAATTTTTAAGGTGTGGAATAGGGACAAACCACATTTATATGTTAACATGTAGGTCTTAGAGGACGTCCAGTTTGAAAAAGTACAAGCAACATAATATATAAGAAATCACAGTACAACTGCAAAGTTTGTGACGCTTGAACAATTTCCAGGCACTGAACTCTGGGGGTGGCGGTGGGGGTGGGATACATATTCTAAAATAGCTGAGAGCCGAGTTTGCACAACCCTGCGATCAGATAGTCGCCGCACAGAGAGATAACCTGCCCTGTGCAAGTGTGCGAATGACCGAGATTCATATTCTAAAATCGCTGAGGGACGATTTTGCTAATCGGCCAATTCTCTATGCACATTTTACATCTGCCCCCCCTGCAGTACACATGGTTTTGTCCATCTAAGAAGGATTTTGTCAGAAAGAGTGAACTAGAATAAGGCCCATAGGCACTATACAGAATAATCATTGTTAGTCTTTGATAATCTCCCCACCATTCTGTACTGTAGTTCTCTTCTCTAAATAAGACCTAGCGTGTGGCTCATCATGTGCAACAAGTGGGCCATACACCCACACACATAATTCACTGCATGTGACATCATTGTTAAGCAAGAAAATCCCTTCAAGCTGACCATCCCAGCACCCACCCATCTATATAACAGACCTACATTGTAACAAGGTACATGACAGAGTGATATGGAAACAATACCTTTTTATTATAACTTGACAAACATAGCTGCATATAGTTTGCACACATCACTCCAGAGCACTAAAGCAACTTGCGGCACTCCAGCTGTTGTGGGACTACCAAAGCTAACACTCTTAAGAATCTCAGCATCTGCCACAAGTGGACCTAGATAGCAGCTATGTGTCATTAGCTTCTGCCCAATGATCAGGAACAGTAATGCTGACTACTTCATATGTCCTATAGAGCACCTGCAGTGGTATACTATTCATACTGAACATATTGTGGATTTGTAGGGTGGTACTCTTTACTTAGTTGGGCGCCCGTCGCGGGCATCGCGGGTACATTTATGTCTGGCCGCGACGCGACCGACGCGATGCCCGCGATTTCCCATTGAAACCCATGTTAAACATGGAAATCGTGTCGGTCGCGTCGCGGCCGGCCATAAATGTACCCGCGATGCCCGCGACGCGATGCTCCCGATTTGCCATAGGAATCAATGTTAAAAGGCCCGATGGACCCGATTTTACTGTTAAATGGCTCAATGGACCCGATTTGGCCATAGGAATCAATGTTAAATGGGCCACAGAGCCCATTAACCCTTAAATGTCCCCCCAAATTTTTAACGCCACCCCCCGATCCACGCCAACCCGAAGCGTGGCGAGCGCAGCGAGCCCGCGAGGGGCGGCGGTACGCGTCCTCCGACCTTTTCATGCCCTACTATCCACTAGGGCGTGGAGTGAGAATATAATAGTGTGGCGAGCGCAGCGAGCCACCGAGCCCGAAGCGTGGCGAGCGCAGCGAGCCCCGCGAGGGGACGCGGATACCTTCACAGTTATACGCGTCCCCTCGCGGGCTTCACAGGTGTCCGTGGCGACGCGGACACCTGTGAAGCCCGCGAGGGGACGCGTCTACCTGTGAAGGTATCCGCTGCGCTCGCCACGCTTCGGGCTCGGTGGCTCGCTGCGCTCGCCACGCTATTCTATTCTCACTCCACGCCCTAGTGGATAGTAGGGCATGAAAAGGTCGGAGGACGCGTACCGCCGCCCCTCGCGGGCTCGCTGCGCTCGCCACGCTTCGGGTTGGCGTGGATCGCGGGGTGGCGTTAAAAATTGGGGGGGACATTTAAGGGGTAATTGTGCCTATTTGGGCTCTGTGGCCCATTTAACATTGATTCCTATGGCCAAATCGGGTCCATTGAGGCATTTAACAGTAAAATCGCGGTCAATCAGCCTTTTTAACATTGTTCCCTATGGGAAAATCGCGGTCATCGCGGGCATCCCGATTTACCCGCGATGACCGCGATTTTTACCCCCGACGCCCGCGATTTCAATCGCTGGCGCCCTTCTAGGTAAAGAGTACCGTGAAGACCTATGGGGTGTATGCACTGAATGGGCTTGAGGAGGTAGAATCATAACTATTGAGTGAGACTCAGATATAAAAGTATTATTAGAGCACCGCAGTATTTTTTTCCTTTTCTGTTTTAATTATTTAAAAAAAAATGTAAGAAAATGTAATTAAATAAAAAAAAAAACTTAAAGTAAATAACCTTCAAATAAAAATGAAAAAATAAATAAATAAACAAACAAAATGGTGTTACCGCTTATTCGAAAAAATACAATTGGGTTGGAGTAAAAGGCATGCCTGGAAACATATTACTGGCCATGCATGTAAACGGAACACTGCCTAGATCAGTGATGGTCAGCACTGTAACTAGTTAAAAGTCCAATCAAAATGAGGGTACCAGTGCCAGATACTGCCAGGTCCCGTGGTCGTTTATAGGCTAGTGTCTACCCAGATTTAAGTCAGATTAGGATGTACATTTACTAAAGATTCTAAAAATGTAAAGAAGTAATCCTGCCCAACCAATCAGATTCTATCATTTCTCTATCGCATCCTAGAAAATAATAGACAAAGGGGGGTATTTAATGTAGGGCACTATTTCAGACAGGGGAAATAGCGCCCGCCACCTATTCAATGCTGTCGTTTCCGATTTTGACAAAGCAAGTCGGATCTGTTTTATCGGCCGTTCCTCGGCAATCCAAAGCAGTTTTCACCAACACGCCCCCCTTTTCGACACTCGGCAGGCAGAACTTTGAATTCCGCCTGACAAGAAACTGTTGAGCTGGGTGAAAATGGGCCAGGGTTCCGACTGCCAGAACGTTCCAACCGTCGGAATCCAAGATTGAATGCCCCCCAGAAACTACTTTATTACAATGGATAACATCACCTCCTTTCATTTTGGAATCATTAGTAAACTTACCCCCTCAGGTGTGCAATATTTTATTACCATATGTCTTAACAGTGGGCCAGATGTATCAAACTGCAAAAAGTGATAAAATGGATAGTGATAAACAGCCGGCCAATCAGCTCTTGTCATGTTACAGGCTGGATTTGAAATATGAAAGGTTGGAGCTGATTGGCTGGCTATTTATCACTCCACTTTATCACTTTTTGAAGCTTGATAAATCTGGTCTAGAGACTCACTGCCACGAATGTGTTTCTATAAATGTATATAGGTTCTATGTAAAAGGTGTTCTTGTTCAGGTACTTGTGTATTATCACGGTGCCCATCACATCGCATACCATAAGGCATACGATGTTGTACAATGGCATACAATTTTAAAATTGTATGCCATTGTATATGGCATACATTGCCATACAATGCGATTGGATGCGATTAAAAATTGTATAAACACCCTAATGGGTGCTTACAATGTTAAATGCACCCTAATGGGTGCTTACAATGTTAACTGCACCCCCACGTCACTCCCCACTATAAACATGAACCCGAAGCATGGCGGTACACGTCCTACGACCTTTTCATACCCCCACTATCCACGTCGGCGTGGAGTTGATTTCATAAAGTGTGTCGAGCGCAGCGAGCCACCGAAGCGTGGCGAGCGCAGCTAGCCCCGCGAGGGGACGCGCATAACTTCACAGGTATACGCGTCCGCTCGCAACTCTTCGGGCTCGGTGGCACACTGCGCTCGCCACACTATATAAAATCAACTCCACGCCGTTGTGGATAGTGGGGGTATGAAACAGGCGTAGGACGCGTACCACCACGTTTATAGTGATTGGTGGCGTGGGGGTGCATTTTACATTGTAATCACCCATTAGGGTGCTTAAAACAACCCATTAGGGTGCTTGTACAATTTTTAATCGAATAGTGGTGTAAAATCGCGTTGCATCGCATGCCATCGGGTGTATGGCATGCAATGCGATAAAAACATTGCGCGACCAGCATCGGGGGCGCCGTGAAAATACACAAGTACCATTGTTCTTTTTTTTATAAAGTTAACACCACACTTGTTTCCTTATCATTTAGGAAAGAATGCATTTTCACTTGATGTTTTTTTAGATACGGGTCTATATTAAAAATGGGGTATCGGAGAAAAGAAATGTTCCACTAAAGCTTTGACATGCTCTTTCATTTTGAAAAGAAACTCTTGGGTACCAATTATGACATCAAATGAAGATTTCTTCTCAAGACAAGTGAAAAGAACAGCAAATCCCTGAAGACTTCTGTGCTCTGCAGCAAGGATGATGCAACTCGTAAAAATAGACTTCTAGCAACAGAGCAGTACTGCATACTAGTCACAGCTGATCCACATGACTTTCTGCACAAATGCCCTAATTACAGCACCTTCTCTTTCCTGAGAACAGTCTGTATACCTGCACACTGAACTCTGCAAAGCGCTTTGTCACCACTGCTACATATTTAGTTCATGGAATAGGCAACGTCTTATTTTATAAGAATATTGGCTGCAATTTAACTCCAGTATCAACCACACAAAGAATCACGAAAATCACTACTGCAAATGTTAAAGACAAACTTAAGATATAATTAATTGTTAGGAGAACTAATAACTGTGCTCCAGGGAATTAAAACTTTGGAAATTCACATAACATGATAAGGTTTCACTTATGTCAGCCCATAATCATACACATTGCTTGTTTTTGGAGACATTAGAACCACCTTTCTCCTTATAAATTGTCACACTTAATACATTGTAACGACAAGTATGCATTGCAGCCAGGCCATACTGCTGGCAAACCTCTTAGCAACTCTCCAGTCACAGCTATCAGCAGGATTGTAATATACAGTACAAGGATGCTTTAATGGAAGCAGGTGAGAGATGTAAATGGCAAGCATAAAATTACAGTCCTATGCACTAGATTTCCATGACTTTAATTGTAGTTGTGCATAGTAAATCAAAAAAGCACATCAAATGAAAGCTTAAATAACTGTGCATGCAACCTGCTTAGATACCACCACATTTATATTTTCTGTCAATGATCAGATGCAAAACCTCAACATGCTACTAGAGAAGCCCAGAATGCATCTTGAGTCTAATCTTGAACATTTGCAGAAAACTAGAACTTTACATAGACTAGATTCCAAAAAATCATCATCATGATGAATTGGTTTGATACAAACATGGACAAATTTTAAGAGCATTCTGAAAAATTTAAATTGCAAATGATGAAATATAAAAAAAAAAACCTATGATAGATGTTGCTTTACCTCAAATCAGTAATATTCTAAAGTATTTTCACCAATGAGCACAACTCATACTGTAATTCTATTGACTCAACAAAAACTTCCAGCAAAATTCAAACTTTAAAAAACATTTTTTTCCCAGCACATCTACCCACTATGCATCCTACCTTCCCCAACTATACACAATGTTACTGGATGCTATTTGTAATAGGAAAGAGGTCTAAGCATTTACAGAGAGGGTGGGAAATGAATGGCTGGGAACTGGTTGGAAATATGTAGAAAGGGTTTTGAATAGAATTTCTTAGACGTAGGTCTTTGGCATATATAACAGGCAAGACTATAGCATATATTATCAATATGTATATTACAAATTTGGTGGTTAAAACAACAATTTGTCAAGCTTAGCAATGTCATTTATAAGATAGTATGCACACACTGTGTGTGTGTGTGTGTGTGTGTGTGTGTGTGTGTGTGTGTGTGTGTGTGTGTGTGTGTGTGTGTGTTTTGCAGGCAATTCAATTCTGAACTTACTTTTTTTGTAGTAGTAGTTGAGTATTTGAAGAAAAGGACAGGAGTACAAATATGGGAGTACTAAATGGGGCTTGAACAGAG
Organism: Crinia signifera; assembly: GCF_055691185.1. NCBI lineage: Eukaryota > Metazoa > Chordata > Amphibia > Anura > Myobatrachidae > Crinia > Crinia signifera. The sequence goes on along the minus strand of NC_139217.1, from coordinate 119,838,581 downwards.
GACTACACCTCAAGGAGGGCATATAATTTTTGATGGATCTATTGGAATGAAGATTCAGAATGCATCTCGGGAAGAATGCAAGAAAACTAGGACAGAAGAAAAATTTGAACTTTTCCATAGATAATGATGCAGGTTAAATATTGTAGCTTTTCAATATTGTTTCACGTCCACTATTAGGCAACTGGAAAATGCACAAATCCATAACACTGGAAAACGCACAACATGGTATTGCTTTTGGTTCTAGAAATGTAGAAATGAGGTTTCTATTGAGACTCCTCATGTCCATAAGCAATTCTCCACTGCCTACTATGGACACAGCAGGAGACATACATACTCCAATTAGGCCGTATACAGTAGCTTTGCGAGAAGCAAGCAGTTAAACAATATAGGGAATAATTAAATGTGATCTTATGTGAACGGACCTTATGTCACCCTAGCAACATCACTAAACTATACTAAGGAAGACTTCTTTCAGAAGAACAATATGAGCAATATAATATTTTCTGCGGTGCTTCACCGCTGCTAATCGGTTAGGCTAGTGGTGTCAAACTTAGGGCCTTATTCTGATCGGTGCGGATATTCCCGCATGCGGACGGACCGCCGATGTTGATCGTCTGCGCATGTGCAGAGGTCACTCTGCGCATGTGCAGGCGATTTCGCCGCACGGATTCTTTATACGCCGCACAGGGGGCGTAGAGGGGCTACTTAGCCTCATTACCCTATGCATACGCCCCGCGTTTCATGGGCGTTCCCATGCAAACGCGGGGCGTATGCATGGTAATGAGGCCGTGACGCGTGGGTACGGGGCGGGCATCTGACATCGCCGGATGTCAGCTGCCCGCCCCCATACATGATTTCACACGGACAAGTGTCCGTGTGGTCTTGTGTTGCGGGACCTGGTGGAGCGTGCGGCCCTGCATTCGATGTTCGGCGACCATCGAATGCAGGGGCTGCTCCCAAGACGGAGGAGGCGTATCCCCGTCCAATTTCATGCGGATCGCCACATATCCGCGTACGGACGGCAGGTGGCAATCCGTATGGAAGGCGGGGATTCGCCTGCACGGTTGCGGCCGCATATTCTGATCGGGCCGCACCGATCAGAATAAGGGCCTTAGTGTTTATTCTAGCTCCCGCCATATTTGAAAACCCATGCAGTTCCTCTTATCTGCCTGGGGTGTCGCTGTCTGCTGTGGTGTTTCTAGCACAGGTTTGGTTTGCATATCAGTGCTGATACACAGACCACACTGTGCTTGAAGCACTACAGCAGGCATCGACACCCCAGGCAGGGAAGAGGAACTGCATGGGTTTTCAAATATGGTGGGTGCTAGAATGAACACTGAAACTCATGGCCCTCCAGCTATTGTGGAACTACACATCCCAGCATGCCCTGCCACAGATTATATAATGGATTGCTTAAACTGTGGCAGGGTATGCTGGGACATGTAGTTCCACAACAGCTGGAGGGCCATGAGTTTGACAACAGTGTGTTAGGCAACGCCTATTAGCGCCGATGCTAGCATCCTTTCTCCCTGATAGCCAATGGTAATCTGTCATTAACCGCGATATCCTGACATTTTTAAATGTTGAAAATGCACGGGGTTACTGGTAACGGGTTATTAATCCATACGTACATTAGAATGAATCAAAATTGAGAATGATCTTTTTGCTATTAAAAAGGAAGGTATGCAACGGGTGCAGATATTTCCAACAATCGAAAATATTGCCACATTTGCTGCTAAATTGTTGAAACTGCAGCTGTTATCAACAAAAATAAAAACGTGGATCTGTGAGTTTATCACTGCGCCACCAATTTTCCGACCAATGGAAAATTTCCGACAGTCGGATAGATTGAAGGGGTCAAATGTAAATTCCACCTAGTCTTGTCAAAAAGTGCCAACCATCAGAAATGTCCCCCAAGTGATTCTGTTGAAAAGCGGTATTTATACAAAAAATAAACTCCTCAGCACAGGCATGGCCAAACTGTGGCCATCCAGCTGTTGTGAAACTACACATCCCAGGATGCCTTGTTTAGCATTCCATAATAGTAAAGCTGTGGCAAGGCATGATGGGACTTGTAGTTTCACAAAAGCCTGTGGGCCATGCCTGTGCAAAGGAGTTTATTTTTGTAGTAAAATTGGATGGGGAAAATACCTCTTTACAAACAGAATCAATATGTGCCGATATTTCTGACAGTTGGAAATCGTCACTTTTTAATAAGACTAGGTAGAATTTACTTTCTACTTTTTCAATCTATCCGACTGTAGGGCGCAGGGCCGTTTCTAGAGGCGGACAAGCCGTGCAGCAGCCCGGGGCGCTGCACTGCTTGTCCGCCTCTGTTAAACAGCCAGGGCGCCCGGCAATGTTTCCTGTAAGGTGCGCACAGGGGCACCACAGGAGAGGACAATACAGCAGAGGCGCAGCGGAAGGTCAGGTGTGCTGCTGGCTGCCTTAGCCTGCGCCTGTCATACTGTATGACAGCCAGCAGCACGATCCCCTCACCTGCTCTTCCCTCTCCTCAGCGCTGTGCTGCCCTGCCCTGTCAGATATTTTAGGCAGCGTATGTCATCGGCCCCAGCTTCCTGATCTAACAGGAAGTCACATGGTGCACACACACTGTGTGCACTGGAGGAGCCCTGCCAGTGCTCAACCTCAGCCCACTAACTAGTGAGAAGAGCAGCAGCAGCAGCAGAAGCCACCTCTTGGACACTCACAGGAGCAGAGAGGTCAGGCAAGTGCTTCTAAAAATCGGGGGAGAGTGTCACATTAAGCTTCGTTTTTTTTTTTTTTGGGGGGGGGGGGGGGAGGTATAGGGACTAGGGAGAGTGTGTCATTAAGCCTGGGAGGGGGTCACATTAAGCTATGGGGAGGGAGGGGGAGAGGGAGAGTGTCACAGTAAGCTTTGGGGTGGGAGGGGGGAGAGTGTCATTAAGCCTTGGGGGGGTCACATTAAGCTTTGGGGAGTGGGGAGGGAGCTTTGGGGTGGGAGGGCAGAGAGTGTCACATGAAGCCTGGGGGGGGGGAGGGGAGAGTGTCACATTAAGCTTTGGGTGGGAGGGAGAGTGTGTCATTAAGCCTGGGAAGGGGGGGGGGGGGGCACATTAAGCTGTGGGGAGGGAGGGGGGAGAGTGTCACATTAAGCTTTGGAGGGGGGGGGGGGGGAACGTCACATTAATGTTGGGTGTGGATAATTTTCTTGACCACATTTAGGTCGACAGTCATTAGGTCGACCATGTTGGGTCGACAGGGGGGGAGGTCGACAGGGTTGTAGGTCAACATGGGTCAAGGTCGACAGGTGTTTAGGTCGACATGGTACAAGGTCCACAAGTAGTTAGGTCGACATGGGTTTTTCACTGTTTTTTTACCCGAATGTCGACACAGTCGACATGGACACAGCTGGAGGTGAACCACAGCCCCTCGCAACGCTCGCTTCGCTCGTGATGCTTTGGGCACTATTTTATTCTCCCACCATGCCCTAGTGGATGGTAGGGCATGAAATACCGCCTGTCGGGACATGTCGGCTCAAAAACAGTAAAAAACCCATGTTGACCTAACTACCTGTCGACCTAACCCATGTCAACCTTGTCCCATGTCGACATAAGCACCTGTTGACCTTGACCCATGTCGACCTACAACCCTGTCGACCTTCCCCTCTGTCGACCCAACGTGGTCGACCTAATGACTGTCGACCTAAGTGTGGTCTACAAAACGACCGTATACCGTAATGTTTGGGGAGGGAGGGGGGAGGGTGTCACATTAAGATTTGGGGGGGGGATGTCACATTAATGTTTGGAGAGAGAAGGGGAGAGTGTCACATTAAGGTTTGGGGGTGTCACATTAAAGTGTGGGGGGGAGAGTGTCACAATAATGTTTGCGGGGTAGTGTCACATTAAACTTTGGAGAGGAAGGGGATAGTGGCACATTAAGCTTTGGGGAGGAAGGGGATAGTGGCACATTAAGCCTGGGGGGGGGGGGGGGGGTGTCACATTAAGGTTTAGAGGGGGAAGGGGAGAGGGTCACATTAAGGTTTACATTAATGTTTAGGGGGAGTGGGGAAATAGTCACAGTAATATTTGCTGGGGGAGAGTCACAGTAATGTTTTCTGGGGTAGGGGGAGAATGTCACAGTAATGCTGGCTTGGTGGGAGAGAGTGTCAAAGTAATGTGTACTAGAGCTGACTTCGGCGACTGTCAGCGACTGTCAGCTCTTCCAGGTACCCCTCTGCCGTGCTGGCCCGCCGCTGATTCCCCCAGCTGAGAGCAGCTGTCAGCTATATCAGCTGGCTTGGAACCGCCGCTGCTACTCTGGCTCCCACAGTTCGGATCCCCCCAGCCGCCGAAGTCCCTGGCTTGTATCGGGGAATGGCGGGGCAGTCTCCAGTGTGCTCACTTAGGGCACAAAATTTATTTGAGCGACCACCGTCACTGTTGGGGGCAGGCTCGGCACCAGTACTGAGATGCTGGGCTTCCTTCTCCCAAGCTCTCCCTGCTTGCATCTGACATTGACACTGCAGCAGAGGGGACAGACATGCAGGCAATGGGGCACATTTATCAATGATCGCATTTACAATGCGATCTGGGCGGAATATTACCGCCCAGGATCGCATTGTAAAATGTGATCAAATCACTGGGATGTATCATCCGTGGCACTGCAGGGACAGGGCCCTGAAAGAAGCCCGTCCCTGTGAAGTGTATCATCCCTGGCACTGCTGCGCGCGCCTCTGCTGTATTGTCCTCTCCTGTGGTGACCCTGTGCGCACCTTACAGGAAACATTGCCGGGCGCCCTGGCTGTTTACACACATATGTGTGTGTGTGTATATATATATATATATATATATATATATATATATCTGTATGTATATAAACATATGTATTTATATATATGTCACTGTGGGGGCATATATTTCTGTCACTAGGGGCATATGTGTGTCACTGTGGGGGCATATATTTGTGTCACTGTGGGGGCATATATTTCTGTCACTGTGGGGGCATATATTTCTGTCGTTATGGGGGCATATGTGCGGCGCTGTGGGGGCATATCTGGCACATCTGGCACTGTGGGGGCATATATTTGTTGCACTGTGGGGGCATATGTGTGGCACTGGGGGCATATGTATGGCGCTGTGGGGGCATATATTTGTGGCACTGTGGGGGCATATATTTCTGTCACTGTGGGGGCATATATTTCTGTCACTATGGGGGCATATGTGCGGCGCTGTGGGGGCATATCTGGCACATCTGGCACTGTGGGGGCATATATTTGTTGCACTGTGGGGGCATATGTGTGGCACTGGGGGCATATGTATGGCGCTGTGGGGGCATATATTTGTGGCACTGTGGGGGCATATATGTGTGGCGCTGTGGGGGCATATCTGGCACTGTGGGGGCATATTAGTAAACGGCATCAGTTGTGTAATTGCCATCACAGTGTGGGGTCTAATGGGCATCACGGTGTGCAGCGTAATGTGTAATTGTCATCATGGTCTGCGACATAATGTTTAATTGTCATCACGGTGTGCGGCGTAATATGTAATTGTCATCACAGTGTACGGCGTAATGTGTAATTGGCATCACGGATAAATAGTGTATAATGATTTAAGTAGCCTGTCATTGTTTGGCCTTGATCTGTGAGGCGTACTAGGTCATTGTGTGGCCTTCAGCCTGCCAACTTAAGTGGCGGTAACCAATGTCTTGTCATGCAGGTTGCAAAAGTGTGATGTAAGCTAATTGTTTGGTACTTATGTAATATCTGGGCTCCCGTTTTTCTTATGAGACCGCGTCCCCTCGCAGGGCTCGCCACGCTTCGGGCACGGGGGCTCGCTGCGCTCGCCACACTATATAAAATCAACTCCATGCGTAGTTGGATAGTAGGGGTATGAAAAAATGGGGTGCATTTAACATGGTAGCCCAGATAATACATAAGTACCTATTGTTTTCCTGCTAGACCACGCCCTTATATTAAACCACACCCCCTTTAAAATTATGCCACACCCCCTATTTCGGCGCGCGCCTAAGGCGCGCGCAATTTCTATGTTACCATGTTATGTATTGGGGGGGGGGGGGGGGGGGGGCGCATTTTTATTTCTTCGCCCTGGGAGCTAAATTGTCTAGAAACGGCCCTGGTAGGGCGGAAAACAGGTGGAGCAGCAATAAACTCGCAGAACCACAGAACCACGTGTGTGTGTCTTGTGCAGTACCTGCTGGAAATGTAATTTTGATGTTTCAAAAACCACCAATATTTTCCAATTCACCAAAAAGATTGAACACATTATAACAATCCATAAAAAAAAAGAACTTAAGTGCTATGTAGAAGTAACACTAGTTAAGGAATGGTCTTCATTTACATTAGCGGTTTGCTTTATGCCATTTCAAGTCCTACTGTAATTGCCATATAGAAAATGAATTCCACTAAAACCCTAGTTCATTTGTCTATGGGCAATTGATTATTGTCTGCTTACAGCACAACAAACATTTCTTTTAAGTGATAGCTAAATTTAACTTTGCCATAGATGAGTGACTATCTAATTCCTCATAGGCCTCTTTATTCACATGATGGTAGCTGCGATAGAATTAATTCTTTCGTAGTGTTTTATGGTACTTCCTACATCAAACTAGGTTAATTTTCCTTGGATATTTCAGTGTGGAGCCTGCAGTACAGTGTTCGCATGGCAACCTCTGCCGTCTAACGTGCCGCACCCAGCCAGGCATCACACAGCTATTAATTCACTGCAGAGCTGAGTGATTTGTCAAATAAAAAGAACGCTCCTAATCCCAGCCTCTCTGATAAGAGTCTCTGCGGTGGCTCAGTGGTAGCAGAACTCAGCGGACACATTAACTTATTACTTTTACTCACAAACTCTCTCCACAGTAATACAACTGGAAGTTAACAACCCTTCTCTGACCTCCAGTACAGTAATGATGCAGGTTCCAACCAGTGTAAAAGCATAAGGTACTGCAACATTACAGTTATTTAGGGTAAACTGTTGCATAGAATGGGGAACCATTTAATAATTATATAATAAAGTGTAAATACGGATAACTTTGCCAATAACAGTGATGTTGAATTCTTTCACCATAATGTGCTTCCTAAAAAGAAATCCAGGATTTTGACAATGCAGCGCTTATAGGCCCAAAGTAAATAAAATAATAGAAAAAACTGAATAAAAAACTGTCACAATTAACATGTGATCACCAAATTGGGTGCTGGACTGATATTTCATACACAAAGTGGCCATTTTACAGTATGAGGCAGCTATGTGTTGGCAGCTACAGTACTGGGAATAAGTAGGTCTTCAGCAATTAGTGGGCAGGGCAGAGGATGTACCATTTTGGATTAGAAGAAAAGGGACTTAAAAGACCATGGGGTCGCTACTATTATTTGCAAAGGGTACGAGGTGCCATTGATGTAAAGTTGAAACACCAACAACGGCACCCAACTTCGCACCCTTCCGGGCTGGTTTTTAGCCCAAATTTGCTCTAAATTACTCGCTGCTGTATTGTGTAAATTTTCCGGCCGCCAATAAGTGCGTTCATGGCCCTGATGATTTGCACCAGTGAATTCATAGGAATCATAGCGACTCCCCATTGGCAGCTGGCATCAGACACTAAAGGGGGTTTACTCTATTACTTGCGATGGAAACACTTTACGTCGGCCGGATCATGCACACAATATAAGCGAATTCGGGCTCTTGAAAGGGTGCAAAATCAGATGCCAATGCCGGCATTTAAAGAGAACCATTTGCAAATAAGGTACTTGTTTCCTAGCACGGCGCCCATCGCATACCGTATTTAGTGGTGTGCGATGCGATCTTCCCGATAAATTAACAGGAGTGCTTGTACAATAAAAAAATCGCATCGCATGCCATTTGCTGGCATGCAATTTTTAATTGTACAAGCACCCTGATGGGTGCTTACAATGTTAAATGCACCCCCATTGTCAATGCCACCCCCACTATCAACACCAACCTGAAGCGTGGCGAGAGCAGCGAGCCCACGAGGGGCGGCGGTACGTGTCCGACCATTTCATACCCCCATTATCCACATTGGTATGGAGTTTATTTTAGATAGTGTGGCGAGCGCAGCGAGTCACCGAGCCTGAAGCGTGGCGAGGGCAGCAAGCCCCGCATGGGGACGTGGAATATGAGCCGGAAGCTTGGCAAGTAATGTAAAGCTTCGGGCTTGGTGGCTCGCTGCGCTCGCCACAATATCTAAATTCAACTCCACGCCAACGTGGATAGTGGGGGTATGAAAAGGTTGGAGGACGCATACTTTTCGAGTGATTTTCGCCAGAGTGCACGGCTTTCCATGGCAGGATGCTATGGAAAGCCGTCCATGCCGCCGTAATAGTAATAAGTAATAGTAATACCAGCAGATAAGAAGCGGCTGGCGGGAAATGATGCGGGAGAGTGCACCAGAGCTCACAGCCATACACACTAGGTGGCTTTTGAGCAATAAGCAGCTCAAACGTTAAAAGTGAGTAGCTTTCATCTCAAGATCGCCCAGTGTGTATGGACCATTAGTAGAGTGATACAAATAAAAGTAACTGTGCATTGGCTTACAATGAGCCTTATTGCAGCCTACCCCACCATCTGGCCCCCATAACAACAGCTCACAACACGAGCATGAACCCTAAAATGCCTTAGAAATAATCTACCAGTAACAGACATAACAATATACGTGAAAGGGTCTAGAACATATTAGAACTGCAGATACTTTATACAAAAGGTGCAATGACAACTTAGTCTATTTTGGTGACAATAATACTTCCTGTCGGTCAGCCTGAATGAGTGATCATATGAAATAATAGCTTCTGAATAAAAAACAGAACGTGAGGTACGTAACGTTCTGTCACAGTATGGGAAGCGACTACTGGCCCCTTGTGCATAATATTGCTATGTTGAGCAAAATTGTATGAACTTAGTATCTTATTAAGCTTACAGACTGATCGTTCTGACAGGCCAGTTAAAAAGGACTGCTTCCATGTTATCATTCCCATGGGTGTACTCAATGCAAGGGTTCTAGTTATAATAAGCACTAACATTTCTTAAGCCTTGTCAAAAACACTAAAAAAGGAAAGAATTAGACAGTGGCAGAATGATTCAGGACCTGGAGTCAGAGGCCTATAAAAATTTACAGTTGATTCTTTTTTATACCACTGTAATAAATTACATGACTGTGGCTTCTTGTAATTGGTTACAGACTTCTCCAGTCATAGCAAGTACCCCACTTGCAGGCACCACCCCATGCCAACATCAACAGTTTTTCAAATGTCCAACAAAAGCAACAAAGTATCTCATACAGGGCACAATCTTTCAAGTGGTTTATGGTTTTCTTTCAGGTTCTTTATTTTTTTTTTTGTAATTTTATTCTTACAATAAGGATTTATATTTTGTGTGTGAGTGGGATCCTTTTAGAACCTAGTAGATTTCAAAATCTCTAATTGGAAGATTCTCCACTTGATAGTCTTCAGACTGAAATTCAAAATAACTATTTTCAGAGAAAATGAGGGGCCACTCCTAGTGCACGTATCAATGAGGAAATGTATCCCTTTACAGCCAAATGCAGACAACTTCAGGGGTTTACACATGGTGTGACTGCCTTGCTATTCAATCCTGATTTGATTGAGATTGAACCGCATGGCAAGCTAAACGCATTTGATTTGGACTATACAGCCTTGCCTGCACAGTCTATTTTTCTAACTGATTTTAATGTTGCGGGCTGAGTATCGGGATCGAATCAAAAGCGTTAGATTTTGATTAGATTTTGCTTATACTAGCAATATCGAATAGAAAAATAGACCAAATCAAACCATGTGTACGGGGCATTAGTTATGAAAATGTAAGCTGATCTAAGTATCACCAAAAAATACAGGAGCCTCTAAAATTTTGTTTGAAGATAGAAGCAAACTATCAGAGAATAAGCTGCACTAGTGAAGTTACCCTGCTCAACCAATATCATTTAATGAAACCAGTTCTATAATATGCTTAACAAAAATGCATTAAAACTGCATCAAGCATGTCATACCCAACAGCGCTGCACTTTATTTCCTCCAATATTTTGCAGCCAAATATTGCACATATAGTGGGATATCCCCCTTTTTCTGCTGCTTCCACCTCTATTCATTTTTTTCTGAATAAGGAACTTGGCACAAATGGCATCTAGCACACTCATTTTAAAGCTGCATTAAGAAATACATTTAAAATTTGCCACTTTAAAATGGTGGTGAGCCTCCCAAGATTTCATCCTTGCCCATGTGAATTAGGAACGATGGCCGCACACAGCAATCCCTGGGCTGGGAGTGCAGCTTCAAATGGTCTTGGGCTGTGAAAACCAATATCCACAGAACGGAAAGAAGGAATATGAAACTAACACTCTGGAATGATTTTTAATAAGAGGCGTGCAACTTTTCGTAGTAGTGAGCCACTGGTTGGCTGAGCATGCACATGCCTGAGCCTAGCAACCAGTAACGCAGAGTAAAGCTGGGAACACAAATTTGCACACAAACGCAGACAAAAAAGATTGTTCCAACATATTTGTTAAAGGGTTTAACCAATTTGTCAGAATGACAATGGTCTATTTCCTAGTATTTGGGAGCAAATTGTTGATCCACCAGAAAGCTTGGACGTATTAGAACGATAAATCTTTAGGTGTGTACCCAGCTTAAGGATAACTACTGCTGTATGAAACGCTCTTTCAATTACATAGTTCAAATTATTTGAAATGTTCTTTAATGTGACAAAACTCTCAAATATAACAAGCAGAATTTAGAAAATCACTACAATGCAAGTGAAAACATAACTGGATACAGACTCACTTGGAACAAAAACTCATTAGCATTGTTATGGATACGGACTCCACGAGCAATGACTACAATTAGCCATAAAGTCCTGCTGGATAATCAGGCAAAATGCTGCGCTTCCCTCTGGGAGTTGTGGTAAGGAGGAGAGCTTTGGGCATAAGAATAAGCTACATTTCTAAGTTCTTACCTGAAAAAATACATGAAGGTGTGGAGAGCTGAAATGCGCAAAAAGTAACCCTTTTGGGCACTGAAATGGGACTTTTCGCTGCATGCCCATTAGTTTGGTAGGGTTAAGCCGCAACGCACGGCTAAACTCAACCTTAATGAGCATGAAAAAAAACATGAATTGAAAATGGCCGCACAATCTCCTGTGCCTTTAGATCAGACACAAAATATCAATTGAATTTGGCTGAATCTCAAACTAGAACTAGCCCATACACCCATGTATGTTGGGTGTTATATTAATGGGTAAGGGGTTTCAACTTCCAGTTTGGAGTTGCAAGTATATTTTTTGCAACTTTCTAGAAACTGTAAACCATTATTCTATCTATACTTATCTGCTGAAATAAACTTGCTAGCATTATCATTTTAATTTATACAAGTTGTAAAAAAAAAAAAAAAAACACCATCGTCACCATTTCACTGCGTCCATTACTTTACTTATGGCCACTATGAGCCTTCTACACAGTCCTGTTCTTTTAGCACTTTTATTTCGGGGGTTCAGGATGACTTCCCCAGTCCTACAAGTACTTTGCGTAAATTGCATACTGTAACATACGAAATCCACCACTTTCCAGACAATTCCCAAATAACCAGAAGCACGCTTCATGTAACTATCCAGCAATATGTGCATAATGTTACCCCACGAACACAGAGCATGGAAACCACAGCTGACTGAAATAAATCCGCAGCCATTTACATACATTAAAACATCAGAAGGTGTCTACTTACACCAGAGTCTACTATCGCAATAACATATCTAGTGTTCATTCTAGCACCCGCCAACTTTGAAAACCCATGCAGTTCCTCTTCCCTGCCTGGGGTGTCGCTGTCTGCTGTGTTGCTTCTAGCACAGTGTGTCTGTATATCAGCACTTATATATGCAAACCAGACCTGTGTTAGAAACACCACAGCAGACAGCGACAGCCCAGGCAGGGAAGAGGAACTGCATGGGTTTTCAAAGTTGACGGGTGCTAGAATGAACACTACATATCTGTAAGCATATAGCAAGCAACAGCAGTACTAAATCCAACCACATCTGAATCAAGACAAATATGCACACAGCAGGATGGACACAACTTACAAATAAGCAGAAATGAAACAAAGTGTAGCAGTGGTGAGCATTACTGTGTTACAGCTCTGGGATCTTAAGAACGATTACGGAATGATCTGTGCTGAGTTTTATGTGCTCCCTGTATTAGCATGAGTTTCTTCAGGGTACTCCAGGGACTTGGCTTAACCAGAAAAGCATCAGAGTTTGCCCAAGATGTAGTAGTAAATAAGTATGGATTGGATGGATAAGGGATGGAGCATATTCTCCAGAGTTAGATCCATTGAACAGCATCAGACCACCATAGTGTCACCCCAGCTCATGAAACAACGCAACGTCTGTCACCACTTGTAATTTTTTATTCATCCCTCTGGATGGGTGACTGAGCCACATGGCAGTCACATCTGTGTCAATATGTTGAAATTTGTGCATCACTTGTTTTAAACCTCACAGTTCTGCACCCTCATCAAAGTAAACCGAGCATGACGCACACAGACAATGACATAACACGGTTAGAGGAGATGGGACAGAAAAGCAGTTTGTTTCATGACAGACATGTAACAGTTACAGTACCTGAGGTTTAGTGCATTCCTGTGAGCCAAAATGAAATGAATGCCATAGGGAAAGGAAAGGAAAAGATGAGGTTACTAAAACATGCTGTTAAACATAACATCAGTATGAAGATTATGTAAAAAAGGGAGAAATAAAAAAACCAGGTATCTCCCCCAATTCACTCACATGTAGGTACCTAGAGAGTCATGCAAAAGTAACATATATGATACGGGTTACCAGCAGTCATGCCATTTCTTCCAATTTCAGATTAGTCCATCAGATTATAATCCAGGGGTGTGGATCAGCCCACAGACAATGTCTAGGTTAACACCAGATGGTCCATATGTACAAGGTCAAACATGACAAAATGTCAACATGCAGAAGGTTGACATAAGGAAAAGGTCAATATATGCCAATATCGACAAGGGAGCACGTGGACCCTCAAGTAGTGTACCGCCGCGTACACTTGCAAAGTAAAAAAAAAAAAAAAAAAAAAATAGTAAAAATTATGAAAACTCATGTCAAGCTTTTTATGTGTCGGCTATTGCCATGCCGACCTCTTGGTGTTGACCTAAACATTGTGTGTCAGCCGTCTGGATACCCTTATCCATATTTAAAAGGCAAAGATGTTTGGCGTTATTTGAGGAAATATACTATATACTGTGAAGCTATTCTTCCTTTTAAATATAGGGTGAATATAAATGGCTGAGCACACAGCATTATCCATTAGGAGGTCTCATGTACACACTGTATGTCCCACACTGGCATCCTATGCCGGTGTCTGCAGCAATAACAATTTCAGATTACCTGCCACTGCTGGCAGACAAAAAGCAATGTAGTCTGTATATTTGATACAGTACCACTACAGAGAACAGTTAACCAATGAAAGTTTGATACAAAATTGGTATTTGAATAAGAGACCATTTGCTTCTATGACCTGTCGTTCCCATGGAAACACACATGCAAATCAAGTGTGAAAGTGCTCTTTACGATTTTGAATACCTGTTGCACTTGTAAAAAAGGGACCTGGGACAATTTAAGAACCCCTAGCAATTCAACAGTGATGTACTTAATCTTAAGAAAAAACTGAACTGTGAAAGTTGATTTTGCTTCTCGTCCATCCAAAAAAGAGAAGGAGAAATCAGAAAACAGGACTAGGATGTTCTACTTAGTGACTGGAGAAATATGGCAACCGTACCTTTGGAACCTTCACATGTTAGACAGTGTGATGGTGTGGAAGAAACTACAAATGGAGAAGAAATCAATGATGATGGGGTGAGAGGGAGGTGGGGGAGGCAACAACAAAAGAGATATGTCTTGAATAGTATACAATGCATCCACTACCCTGTGTGACCCAAACTGGCCCTTTCTTCCCGATACTTCTATATAATACAATGAAAACGAGCAGCAGCTGGGATTAACAATGGCTGCTGTCATGAATATAGAAAGCTCCTCATACCACAGAAGGACAACACAATAAAATAAAAAAAAAATGAAAACAAAATAAGGAAATTAAAATTAGTCAATGGACATGTTGTAATATATACAAGAATCTATGGTGCTATAGATAGTTTGGAAAAGATCATATCAATAAATCTAGCCTGGTCTGATATTTCTGATTTCAGTTTCGACTTCCTACTATACGCAGTCTGACAACAAAAGCACAGAAACCAGCTCCACAAAGTACTGAAAGTGAAACTCATTCACCTGATACACCAAATGTAAATACATACACATATATATTACACATAAATGCCTAAAGTGTCTTTGACATTTCTATCTATAGATCTATGTACAAGTATTTGCATTTATTTGAACAAAGATCATGTTTTGACTACTAACAATATTATACGAATTGCAACATCATTTTTATTGTAGTTACAATGCAGTTACACACCTATATACACCAATGTGTGCCCTTAAAAGACAAAGCAATGAAGAAGCATCTAAACATCACATGCCTGTGTACATAAACAGCAAGTTAACATTGCAGGGAACATTCCACCGGAGGACTCTCTCCTACTAACTAGCTGGTTGCTGAATGTTATGCTACAGCAGAAAATTGAGTGGTACAGGAGCTATGATCACAGAGTATCTCTGAAATTAACTGCACAGCAAATGGAAAGGTTGTGAAAGAGGAGGAAGCGCACAGGTGTAGCCAGAGGTAGCACACATTCAGGAGATGCGCTCTCCAGGTACAGGTGCAGCTCGGCCAGTACAATTGCAGAATAGCAACACCTCTTAGAAAAATGATTATTTGTGCTCAAGAGCCATTATAGAAGAATGGGATAAATGGTCTGTCCTCCATTTAGTAAAGTTCCATATAAAGTATTGTAAATTAAATGCACGCTGAACATTTAAAAGGTCATTTGCACCAAAGCTACAGTTTTTTGCATGTTTTAGATCAAGCAACAGAATTGGTCAAGTAACATTTTTATTCAGTCACTTACTGTGTGATAGCCTCTCGGCAGCGGAGGTTTTCCAACTGGGTAAGAATCCACAGTATCAATAATGGTTTGTCGTTCTCCTTTCTGGTTGATCTTTCTGAATCTCCGGCGAGACTGCCGATGAGACGCTTGACGCTGGAAATACTCTTCATTCTCATCCATATAGTCCACCTTTGGAAAAAAAAAGAGTGACCTTTTTCAAAATAGTTTATACAGTTAGCAGGGAGGATCTTCAAAGCTTAGCTGCAAAGGTAGATGATAGCCGTTTCAGAGTATTTCACTAGGCCATTTGGAACAGCTAATTCAGGTACATAGGAGGCTATTATAGACTGACATTGTCTACACCCACCGTGCAACTAAACTAGGAACTTGGTGTAGACGCTTTCCTTATACCTCAGTGTTTCCATAACACCAAGCAGTCAGAACAGTTAGAACACACTTTTCTCCTTCCAGAGGCTACTGAATCTGTCCTTATCTACAGAAAGAAACCTGTGGTCACCGCTGTTTGGCTACCTCAACCTGTATTACAAAGCTATACAAATGCCAACAAGAATAGCGTATTCAAAGCAGCCGCTATTTCGGACAGCATTGGAGGCAGTTTCTGACAGAACAGATCCAACTTTAAAACTAGTCTGATCTGTTTTGATGGAAACGGCTGTGGATTGTCGGATTCTCGGCTGTTTTTTGACAATCTGCGGCCATTTTCACCAAACCTTGGACTTTCCAACACTTGACATTTGAAACATTGAATTCCGATTGTTGAGTTTGTCGAGAGAAACGAAAGCGGCCTGGGATTCTGACTGTTGGGCCATTACGACAGTCGGAATCCCAGATTGAATACCCCCCTATATCTTCATGAAGACACTGGCGTCCTGAAATAGCAACCAAAACCTAAAATGATTAGCTTTTAGAGTAAATTTAGACGAATACACATTTATACTTTGTTGCCCACTTTATGCATGCTATTATATGGCGCTTGCAGTATCGAGCCTAGGTTATATCTTGCTGCTGAATGAGGTTTATTTTTCAGCCTCTGAATTTCTAGCATTTGCTTAGAGTGATACTGTATGCACTGCAGTGCATTGTGAAGGTTTTGCCCTCAGGAAGGAAGTGGCCTGACTACTCCTTCTGGAATGCCAACATTCTTAGTAGGTTGCAGCCTCCACCCATCTCTGTGTAGTAATACAGAGCTAACATCCCAGATTTACTGAAGAAAAACCAGCATGTCTGCAACTAAACAGCAGCACAGTGAGCACAGTATGATAAGCATACAGCACAGACTTACCACAATCATTTCGGAGGGTTCCAGCACAATACATTCACAGCCACGCCTGAAGCTTCCTGCAGATCTCTTGCCAAAACTGTGGATACACCAAACAAAGGACAACATTGATTGAGTAAAAAATCTCTGCAGGAATGTAAAAACATGTACAGTCTATTCCTACATAACTAAGGCCATATGGATCAGTAATATACTAGAATAGCTGTACACAGTATGTGAGAAATTGCTCTCTGGTAACTGCAAGGTCTCCGAATTCCAAGGGCGAAGCTGCAATTGTGATTCCTGTTCACATGCTCTTCGACCATTATGCGGCAAGCATTTCGGTGCCTGAACAAATTGTTCCCAGAGAAAAAGTTTTTATAGACAGATGTTTGTTCTCAACACGCATGGTCTTACTGGCATAGCGCCAGTAAGCTCAGAATCAAAATAATGCTTCAAAAAGGACAACTAAAGCTAAAATATACTATTTCCTAAACTACCTAGAATTCAGACACCGCTTTACTTTATCTGCACAGTGGCTGAGAAGTATACAATGTCATTTTCCTTCATTAGTAAACATACCCTGATTGTGTGCTTCACTTGATCCCTGGCCGGTCAACTAGACTGCTTACAGTAGGTAACATAGTGTTATTGCTTAGACGCCATTGAATTGACATCACAGTTCGTTATCATGCTGCGCCACTGCTCTGGCCAGTGACGGAGGATCTAGAGCAGGGATTGGGAACCTTAGGCCCTCCAGCTGTTGTGGAATTACACATCCCAGCATGCCTTGTTACAGTTTTGCTATGTGGCCATGCTACAACTGTTGCAAGGCATGTTGGGATGTATAGTTCAACAACAGCTGGAGGTCCGAAGGTTTCCCATCCCTGCTATAGAGTATTATATCCTATGGAGTGGGTTTGCCGATGCCCAGAATAAGGACATGCGGCTCTAATGAAGCCTTCAATCATTCCCATTATTATGACAATAAGCACGCCTTCACACGCCTCAAAAATTAGGTGCACATTAAAGGCTGAATAGGCCTGCTTATTTCACATTGTGTAGCCAGCCCCCAGTCTAAAATCCTGATGGATCTGCTCATCTGATCTGGTCTGCACATAACATTTGTAGGAAACCATGACCAATCATTGTGCACACTTGTAGACAAAAACCATTAAAAAATGTCACGTTTAATGTATGCATTATCGGTGATGCATTAAAGTCATCTCACTGGACAATATTTATTACCAAAACTCGGGTCACCCATTATACAGAGGGGGACCTGGAATTAACCCTTCTCATAACCCAGGTCGAATTGCTGGATTGGTTGACATGGGTTGTATATATATGCTTTGGTGATTTCACACCGCACCTCGTCCCGGGTCAACGCATAACTAAACCGGCAAATACCTGGGTCCGAGGTGCGGTTTGGTAGGGGTATAAGATATATGGAGTAACAGTAAAGACCTTCCCAAAAAACATAAAACATCAGGAATCAGATGTTATAACAGTTCTGTTGGTAATAGGACCATAAAATAATTGTGATAGAATGCAATTTCTATCCCTTGGGAGTTCAATGTCTCTAATATTAGCATCTGCGGGTGTAAAATGCTGTAATATGTCCAGAAATAAAATACACCCCTCAGGTCTCACTAGATCCCACCATCGGAATGGAAATAAAACTCGATTATTGTGAAGTTTCATGTTACAGGTACTACATTTTTGCTTTTATAGACTAAGCTATTTTATTAAACTGTAGTATAACACGTGTCTCCTGACCTTTTTTTGTGGTATTTTTAGTCGAAACTGATAGAATGCCTTGTGCGCCAATAGTTATCCAGACACTCAAGGGGCAAGTTTACAGCTAAGCTGTTTGCATGTGAAATATACACATTTGTATAACTTGGGTGGAAAAAAATACTGAAAATCACGCAGTTTCTGTGGGGTGGGTCATATTACATAAAGAAGGTGCAAGCATTCAGACTACAGTAACTGGAACGAAATAATAAACATCACTAATAAAAAAAAAAAAAAACTAATTTTGTCACAAAATAGTCACATTCTGGAAGTTAACCTTTAGTTCTACAACTATTTCCACACAAGGACTTTCATCTCTAGCCAAAGTTCAGTTCACACCAATTGTCAAACATGATGATGCATGCAGATATTATGAACAGCATACATGTTTCTCAAAGCACAGAGCCATTCATTTGCAAAGCAAAGACAGAGAAAACGGCATGCTTTGCTGCTCAAAACTTTTAAATAACATATTTGCAGGTAACTTCTGGGGGTGGCAATAGCCCCTCATTTCGCACGTGCACACAAACGTTTATTTTATTAGGGATTTTTATTTTAAACAATCAATTACGTTATAATAAAAGTTAAACAGAGTACTATAAAGTTTATAACATGGTCATAAATGTTAATACTATCTGTAATGAAGACAATATTTTCCCAAGAAAAACTCTACTTTAAGGTTTAGGATTGTGACAGGCAAAGGAGCTTTTGTAGACACTATTGTGAACACTAGAAACAGGTTTCTGTCTTTCAGAGTGCAGCAGTACACTGTACAAAAGGCAACTCAAAATAGTGGGCCAGGAAACCCAAGGCAGCCATTACCCAGTGCAACCAGAGGCATTTCTCCACAGAAGGCCAGACATTGCTGTAGCTCCTGTACTAAAGCTCATATTATAAAAATATACACCTTTTATCAAATATATTTAAAGGAAGACACAGTCATACACAATGATAATGTCTCTAGGTTTGACACTCACACTTATTGACAACTCAACACAGAACCTTTAGTGTTCCGTAAAAAGCTCCTACAAATAAACAAAATACGAATAAAGCACACAATACACAGAAATGACTGCGGCTCACCCATTGTACTGAACAAAACAAACCGTTATAGATTTGCAAGAAAAGCCGATCGCTGGATCATATTTAGCTTGAAAAATCAGGACAGCGCCATCCGCAGAGCAAGAAAAATTACAGAGAATTTATAGCACTTTGTAACCAAATGTGACCCAACTCAACAAGAACCAATCAGGCCAGAGGATCGCACAAAGAGAACATAACAGAAAACAAATGTTACTATTGTAATACACAGAATCAAATAATCAATAAAACAAATAAATCTTCAGAGTATACAAATAATTTGCTTTCACTCTGGCCCAGCAAACTGATATATGTATATAATTCCCATGTCACTGTCAGAGACGTGACCACCTACTAATGGGAGTAGCAAGTGGGGGTGAGTGAAGGCAACAACCCCAGTGAAACAAATGTAGGCAGCATTACAAACTCAACTCCCAGGTATATATATGCCCAATGAAAAAGGGCTGGAGCAATCCTAGGTGGCAGTTTGCCAAAACAACCAAGAAACGATAAGGAATCGCTAACATGTAGGTCAATAAATACACAAATTTCTTGGCTCTTTAATAGATACTGATCCCCTAGATTTGGCTAGCAGGTTGTGTAATACAAAAGGGCAATCAATTCAGAAATACACATGTATTCTAGAAACTTGCTGTGCAGTCACTTAAATAAAGCAAATACACAATGTGACACTAGCTGCGTTAGTTAAGTAGCTGTACAAATACACATACTACGGTACCAACAGGTATAGCAAGTTTTTCCTGTACTTATCATCAGCACAATTATATAAATGTAGAAATGCAAAAGGTAATCCCTGGTCATCTCAATCTATGCATTTGTACACGATGGACAAATTTGTACACACTCACAAGAAATGTAGTCCTTCATTAAGCAAGAAAAGGACATTTGTCAGCAAAAGCAAGGCTTTGTGTGTTCACAGTGACATCACGTGAATGCCAATTAATGCAATGATGTGAGATTCAGCAAATTTTTACTCCTTCCAAGGAAAAAAGTCTATTCAAGTTTTTCACCAATGTGCACAAGGTTGCGGAGTCATTCCCCTTTCACACTGAAAACCAAATGACAAGGTGAAGCAGTTCTACCTGGAAATTTGCCAATCAACACAGGTCCTTTTACTGTGTGAAAGGATCAACCCGGGTCTCCGACCCTGGAATATACCAGGCTCGAAGACCCGGGCTAACCTTTCACACAGAAGAAACACCTGTGTTTATTCAGCAAATTACTGGGTTGAAATTTTTAACCCGGTAGTTTGCTGTTTAGTGTGAAAGGGTGTCAGACTGCTCCCTGCTAAGTGGATCAGCACTCTAAATGCCTGATTCTGAACTGATCGCACGGCTGCAAATTCGCATGTTGGGCAATTATCGATAGACTGCGTATAAATATGAATCATACCAAGCTCGTGCGAGGCCCTCCTGCAATGAAAGCCTGCTACTTTTTTAAGACGCTGCCGTTTCACAAGGTGACTGCCATGTGGCCAGCGATTGTGGGTGTTAACCAGCCATTTTCTGGGAGTTGTCAGGGAAATCGCAGACATGCCCAGTTGTTTGGAAGGAGGGTGTGCAATGCCAACTCCAGCCACGAACAGTGTGATACTATCGCAGCCGCTGAGCAAGTCATAGGCTACGCCCAGACTGCACACACTAGGAAAATCGTTTGATCTGAGCAGCTTGCAAATGGATTTGCAGGCGAATCCCCGATCCAGCTACTTTTTCGCAAGCTGTGCTAAGCCATTTGCAGCCTTGTAAAGGGTGGGGGGGAATGCGGTCGACCCACAGCAATGTGAATTATTAACGATATAGTGCATACACACTAAACAATATGCATAAAAAACATGGATAACCATAACGTTATCTTGCATATACTTAGAAAAATAGCCCAATCTGTTCCCAGCTTAACAGAGCATCCCTTTCAGGTAAATATACACAATTACCGATTGGCCGCTTGATGCGCGAGTCTTACATTACAACTAGGTGGACATTTGAATCGGCCCACTCAGCTGTGTTATCAACCCCCTGCATCAAGTGTACAGGCAGTCGTCAGACCACCACTACACACGGGAAGATTCACCGATATATCCTTAGAAATGCTGCACAGCCAACGTGATAAACAGACATATTGGGGTACAAAAAGGCAAAGCTCAACAAAGAGCAGTGTATTCCAACCTCAGTCCTCAAGGCACACAAATAGACCAGATTTTAAGGTTAGAGGACAGATGGTTCAACCAAAATAATTGAGGTACTAATTAAGTCACATGTGCTAAAGTATGGCTATCCTTAAAACCTGATCTGTTTTCTAATAACCAGGTGCTTGGCTTGTTTTATTGTGTAGACATGAGTGTTTCGGTAAAAAGTCAATGAAACTTTCAGTTATCTGTTTGAACAATCTCGATAATCTGTTCAAATTTCTACAGTGTATTCTGATTACTTTATCTCCTTGTGGGTGGTCATATACAGAGTCACAATCTGTGCAACGTGTGACACAAATGCTGTGCACTTCCAGTGGCAGAAAAATAGTTTGTTGGTTCTACCAAATGAAATGGCACCGTGTGTATGCTCTGCTTTAGTGTGCCTTGAGGACCAAGGTTGGGCAACACTGATTGGGCATCCCACATCTCAATCGGTCCATTGAATGTAACAGGCTGATCACATGACACACTTGAAAATATGACCATTAGCACGCCAGACATTATATTACCTGGCCAATCATTTACTGGTGTAAATGTTAGGTCAGTTTTAGTGTTATGAAAAAAATGGTAACAAAATAAATAGTGTCTGGGTGACCAGAATTCAAGCTGAAACTACTGATTATATCACACACACACAAATACTTATAAATGGAGTCATTATTTATTTTGAAAGATAAAAATATTATCCAAACATTTCTTGTGGCTGATTCCATTTAATAAAGCGTTTGAACACGGCACCTCCTTCTGTGGCTCACGTATGTAAACAGTTACGCCCTGGGAAAGGCGGCTGCATCTAATCATCAAGCAGACTGTTGTAGTGAGGAGTCTGAAAAAGTCTGTCCCAAGTATAGAGTATGGGTATATAACTAGGTATGCAGTACGGGATGCAGTCACTTTTCCGGCAGCCGGAATCCCGCCGGTCAAAATCCTGACCACCGAAATCTCAGCATTTTGTGCCTGTGGGTGTCCACGACACCCATAGAGGGCGAAAAAATTAGTGTGCCAAGCGTAGCGAGGCACTGGGCCCGCTGCATGGGGGGGGGGGGAGCCACGTCTCCCCCTTGTCGGGATTTCAGCGGTCGGGATTTTGACCGCCAGGATTCCATACCAACTCCTGCAGTACAGGGTATGTGCATGTTGCAAGACTGTCTTACCTATACCAGCATCTTCCAAGTTCGCTGCATTTACCCAGGTGACGTCAGCTCCTTGTGTGCAAAGTTTTTGTTTAAGTTTGTGAAAATTCAGATCTTGATGTTTAAAGACAGGGCTGTTGAGCTAGAATACTATTAAAAAATGCATGAGCGCAGATTTTTAGTGCAGCACATTCTCCTTGACCTCATTCTGACAAAATCTAGGGAACTTCCTTCATCAATACATACTTTGAGCTTTTCTAATGCAGCTGCAGCCCTTTCAACTAAAGCTTCTCTTGAGCCAAAGATAGTTTTTGTAGCTGTGCATTCAAATCAGATAACTCTCGGGCGCTACACATATCTTATGCCGTACTTTTCACGATTACAACAGAACTTCACAGCTTAGCAGAAATTTCAAAAACAAGCAACAGAAGGAAAGCTGTGACTACGTCGGTAGGACCCAACAAGTCCGTAAATTATCGATGAGAGGTTGACAAATTAAGATCAAACCACCCTGCTTAGCAAGTACTCTCATTGGTATCCAGAGCTTAACAAGAAAGATAGAATATACACGGTACTTGTGGATTATCACATCGCCCATCGCATCACATACCACTAAATAAGGTATGCGATTTTCGTGTCAAGATGGAAAAATGTACAATTAAATATCGCATCGCATGCCAGCAAATGGCATGCAATATTTAATTGTACAAGCACCCTGATTGGTGGATACAATGTTAAATTCCCCCAGAATGTTAAATGCCTCCCACCCCCCATTGTCAACCCCACTATGAACATCAACCCGAAGCGTGGCGAGCACAGCGGCGGTACGCGTCGTCCGACTTTTTCATACCCCCACTATCCATGTCGGCGTGGAGTAGATTTTAGATAGTGTGGCGAGCGCAGTGAGCCACTGCGCCCCGCGAGGGGACGCGGAATATGAGCCCGAAGCGTGGGGAGTGCAGTGTGCCCCGCGAGGGGACGCGGAATACATGTGAAGTCATCCGCGTCCACTCGCCCATCTAAAATCAACTCCACGCCAACATGGATAGTGGGGGTATGAAACTGTCGGAGGACGCGTACTGCCGCCCCTCGCTGTGCTCGCCATGCTTCGGGTTGGCGTTCATAGTGGGGGTGGCGTTGACAATGGGGGCGCATTTAACATTAATATTATATATATATATATAATTGGGGGAATCCTCACCCTCCTCTGACAGCGAGGATACCCCTGGAACGTAGAATAGGGTGAGCAACCGGTGCGGGGATTAAACGGCGATGGATCGATAGTTTCTGGTGATCACCACCGTTTAACCCCCTGGCTGGCAGCATTGAATACAACCCACTATGTTCAACTAAACCAGACCATAATAAGAGAGATCAATTGAATTTCGCCCTGTGAGCTCCCTTCACTTTAGCCAAGAGATCTGGAATACAGCCCTTTAAATAACAACATTTTATTTAAAAAAATCATTGGTTTATAGAGCTGCCTAACTGAATTATCAGCCTACAATAAGGTCTAAAAGGGCAGCGGGAGAGAGAGTACTGGAAATAGTGGAAAATGTTTTTATTCTCAATTTTTTTTCCATATGTATTTTATGCAGTTCAAAACACACATTCAGTTTTATATGCATAACTGCTGCTTTAGAAAAAATGTTTCTTGCTGTTTTCTCTTGCTACCCAGTGAGCTGCAATGTTTTATGTACACAGTACCTTCTATTCTAAATCCAACTATGTTACCCATGTAAAGTCATTTGTGTTGAGGTCATATTAGGTAGAGGCCGAGGCCTAAATAACCAGTCTAGGATTTATTACCCTGGGTGTGGAGGGAATACAGTAAAACGCTAATGCCTTAAGCAAAAAACTGTTTGTGATTACCAGTGGTTAAACGCCAGGCTACAAACTGCATTAAACGTCCATACTCAGGGTATACAATCTGTAGAGGTTTAGAAACATTGAAAAATAATAAAATAAAGTGTTCCCTTTATTACCATTCAATATCGCTAAAATAATTTCTCCTGCACATTCCAGAGTCATACTCCCTTTCTAAACCCGGTAAAAGCTTCTGGAAACCATAGGCGCAAGAGAAGCTACCACTCAAAGAAAGAGCTGCTTTATAATTAAAAGACTCAAAGACGAAACATTGAAGCTCACTCAAAGAACAGTGGAGACATCCTACAGCTTAAAATGGAAAGGGCAAAGGGCAAGTATCTGACCTGGCAGTGAGAAAGTTGGCCACAATTAGTTGAACAGGAGTCAGTGCTGTACTCAGCAATAAATGCATCTACTGGCTACTGCCATAAACAACCTCCCAACACCACTGACATTATAGCATGTTGGGGGGGAATTCTATGGGCGATAGTCAACTGTTATATCACACCTGATCAATAGATCTCAATCAAACAAAGTGCATGGAAGATGTAATGAGGGTTCTCAAACTTGGTCCTCAGGACCCCACACAGTTCACGTTTTCCAGGTCACCAGGCAGGTGCATTCAGTACTCATTGACACACGTTAAAAGATCCACAGGTGGAGCAAATTATTTCACTTGTGATTCTGTGAGGAGACCTGCAAACATGCTGTGTGGGCGCCTGAGGAGTGAGTTAGACAACCTATTTATGTAGTGGAATGGAAGATGCAAAGCATCAACATGCAGGCAATTATATACAAGCAGGGCCCTCCTACATCTATGTCTGTTAGTTTCTACCTTGTTTGTTTTATTACTGTTGTTTCCAATTGTAAAGCGGCAACAGAATAAGCTGCGCTATATTAGAAACTGTAAAATATATATATATATATATATATATATATATATATATATATATATATATATATATATATATATCTTTCACTTTGGACACAGAGGAGAACACTACTGCTGGTGATACCGGGAATCTTATTTGTTCCCTTGAAAAATTGAATTTTATCTCTAAAGACCGTAAAATTATCTATCCATTGGAGAAAAAATTCTGTACTAATACCATATTTATACCAGAAATAAAACAATTAATTGATATTCGTCAGTCTTTTCTTAAAGAAGAGTGAATATGGATCAGTAAACAGACCTCATAGTAAAGTTAGAGCACACCCAGTGGAGAGCTCATTCATTCCTGAGCCACTAACAATAATACCAATACTGACAATTATTCATTGTTGAAATAAGGAGAAACCCCCTATACAGATCAATAAAGATATTTGTAAAGCACCCCTGATGAAGTCTTGTAGTGAGACGAAACGCATCAGGCTTTTGTACACATCCACTATCTAAAAGAAAATCCTCTGTTAAGAAACTACTGTGTGAAAAATTACTTGTTTTAAAAAGTGTTTTTTAAAATAAATGTTTTATATTTGAGAAATGTGTCTATGGATGTTTTGAGATAGGAAAGAATTATAATTACAATTACTGGGCGCTATATAGCACTATTGTGGTGGTAATTGATTGTTGCAGCCTTACAAATATATATATATATATATATATATATATATATATATATATATATATATATATATATATATATATACACACACACACACACATACACTCACACACACACACACACACACACACACACATATACGTGATAGATATACAAATAGAGCCATTGTCTGAACGGTTTGTCTAGCTGAGAAAGTCAGCATAAGGCAGTGGTGGAGTGAATATTGATCTGACCTCAAACAAACCTTCATAACAGACATAAGGGGCCTGATTCAGATATTGTTGGAGATACTATCACTGCTGCTTACATGAACGCAGCATCAATAGCACTATATGTTAATGCAGCAGGCAGGATCACGGCTCCTTCTTGCATTAGTGATTCAAGCTGCGGCCAGACAGAAATCTCCATCATCCAACAGAGATCATGGCCCTATCAATCTGCCACATCATTGGCGACAAGCCTTCATTTTGGGAACTAGACCATTGCTGCCCCCCCCCCCCCCCCTCCACCATTAAATCGCCGGAGACGGCCCATCACTAACAGTCGGCTGCTGATCTGTGTCAGACATTGCAGACCCGTACTGCTCCTACCAGGCGCTACTTTTCTGCATGCGCCACTAATCAGTCAGCACCTGAATAAGAACAATGTTGTGCTCTGAGTATATAAAGGTGTGAGGGGATTCTGATTTTTACAGGTATCCTAGACAATTTTCTTTGCCCTCATATGGTAGACCCTTGCTAAGGTCAGAAATACACAACAGCAGGTAACATCAGCCTGCCTAAATTAGACAGGAAAACATACAGGGCCTGATTCAGAGGTGGAGGCAATTGCAGCCACTGAAGCGACTTCTTCTGGGTTTGCATCTGCATTAATATGCAAATGCTAGTTTGAGCCCTCCCACTGTGTAGTTGACTGCACCGCAATTGGCAAGACCTGTGACACACACTTTTAATGCACATGATTGGTATAACACACTACAGCCTCTGGAAAGCGCAGTGTCTCCCGTCTGATAGGATGGCTAATCATAGCCTCTGTGGGTGCAGTACTGCACCTGAGAATGCAGCTGCTTGAACCGACGCTCCCGTTACATGCCCATACAGTAACTTTATTTGCATTCAATGCGGAACACTAAAATTGATTTTCAGGCACCAGCAACTAGGTGACACCCCTAGAGCAGCAATTTAACTGTTCAACCACTGCCGGCGCCAACATTGCTACTCACCGGCTTTTGAGGTGGAGAGCAGAAAGGTGTGAAAATTCCATAGCTAAGGTGCCTAGATGACTTTTCTCATTGTGGGGACTACTTTAGATGGGATTAGCCTGTATTTGCAGCAAAACCCCACCTATTTGGGTACTTAGGAAGTAACAGGTGCGTAGTTAGAGCTCCTCTGATGGGAGCCCAAAAAAGCAACTGAATCGCCCCCTGTGCATGGTGATCCAGAAAAGGGCAAAGAAAATCCCCAAAACATCTACCAATTTAACCTCCTAAGGCAAGGGGTGTAAATAGATCTTTGTGGGCCCAGAGCAAATATGCCAAATTATTCACATTATGCCTCAGTGTTGTGTCCATAATCTACATCATGCACACAGTATTGCGTGTAAAGCACATTAGGCCATTGAGTTGTGTCCTTAATTCACGTTATGTCACAATATTTCTGCCTGAAATACACATTGTGCCAGAGTTGTGTTCTACACTAAACTTCCAGATTGTACACAATATAGTCAAATTTGGCTTGCCTACACAGTGCATTTTATTCTTGATATACCGATCCTACGAGGCCACACGTCGGCATCACAAGCTGTATATACACGGTGTGATTTGTGCTAACTTTCTTCCGATTTTGACTATAGTCAAAATCGGAATCTCAAATTGCGTGTGTGCACCTTATCATTGTATTTTGAATGATCAGCAGGAGAGCTCGTTTGCAAAATCAAGAACAACAAAGGTGACCCTTGTGGTAATTTCAGATCGTCTGCCCAGCCAATAAACCACCAGACACATGGAAGATATGGCCATAAGGACTATGGTCAAACCTACCACATCTACTTATGTTATCATCCAGCAAAATGATGTAATTACTACTATGGGTACCCAAACAGACCTGCCTCACATACAAACAAAAGACAAGCTATAAACTGAAACATCTCAACTATTTAAACAAAACATTCCTTTATTACCTAACTGAATGCATTCATTGTGAAAGCTTCCAAGTGTCTGACTACATGTGACACAGTCATGGAAAAGGAAGTCCGTATCATACATCATACTCTAAAAATTTAAAGAGGAACACCACAAAGTATGGCTTTCTCTGCACATTTCCCAGTGTTACCTTAAGTTACACAAATAGTGCAGCTGAACATTTTTTGACATAATAATATATATATATATGATGTAAAAATAAGTACAATAAATAAAGCACCCACTGAATAAAATTGCTGCAATTACCACCAGCGTAACAGTCTTGTGCGCCAGTCTGTGCTATGTACAATTCAGGGAAGAAATGAGCCACTATTTGGCAGCATCACATGTGCTAGTAAAATAAATAAATAAATGACACCTACTGCAACAAAAACAAATTGACTTTACTTCTCTAAACCAGTAAACAAACAGAACATCAACCCAAGCAGCTCACTGCTTTCAGTCACCTAAATACATATAAACCAATTAGAAGTTTAAAAAGGATGTAAACCGGTAAACAA
Source organism: Crinia signifera (assembly GCF_055691185.1). Classification (NCBI taxonomy): domain Eukaryota; kingdom Metazoa; phylum Chordata; class Amphibia; order Anura; family Myobatrachidae; genus Crinia; species Crinia signifera. The sequence continues at coordinate 119,809,909 of NC_139217.1, read as the reverse complement.
ATATCCAGCAGTGATGAATTTACACAATAATAAAGAGAAACTTTTTTTGGTGTACTTGCATGCTATAATAAACTCAATAATGCATAGAACAAATGACTTTCACCTCAGATAAATCACTTTCCCATGTTGTGCTGTCACACAGATAAGGTGGGATTAACAATAAGGTGGGGTTAATAATGACTACATTACAGTCACTTAGTACTGCAGAGGCAGCTGCCCTGCCCTTTCCTAGCACACAAGACACAACAAGTGATGGGATGGTTTTAGTGGAGATAAGGAGTGATTCACAAGGCAAGTCCCTTCTTGGGGCATACACTGTACACTGTTAAAAGTCTGTTCTGCTTCCTCTCAAGCACACATAGCAGTAAATTGCACACATACTTTCATATTTTATATCAAGTGCACAGGCCACAACACATACTCTGGGATATTTACAACCTGAGGGCCTGCAGGTTTCCCCATGACAACAACGTACAAGTACAGTATAACAAGTAATCAAAACTGTTCCCTGCTAAAACAATAGATGAAACCCTGTGGTCAGTGTTTGCAAAGAAATTCAGGATTTTCTGAAAGCCTCTCTGCAGCAAACCATGCAACATTTCTAGGAAACATTTAAGTTCTATTAATATATGTTGTATGTGGAGATTATTACGGTTTGTGAATGCTGCAGGAGACGTTGAATGGTATCCAGATGGCTGAAAGACAATGGGGTCGCTTCAATTCAGCATGCTGTGAATTGTGCCGGGAGGGAGCTCCCGCGGCTATTCAAATCAGCACGCTGTTGTGTTGGAGACTGCGGTACTCTCGGGTGTTTAGTCACGAGAACCAGCATTCTCACACATAAGGGCCCTACCATGATCCTTTGCACAGGAGGGACGCAAGCAGCAATCAACTAGTAGGACTTAACAGGGCGCTGAAGTTCCCTCCCCGCGCTATTCACAGCCATCGGAATGGAATAGACACCTATGTCTTGGCCGACAGGCAACAGGTCAACACCAAAAATTTAGACCTCCACAAGGTTGGCAAAAAGGTCAACATTTACATGGCTGTCACATGAAAAGGTCGTTTTTCGTGATCGGTTTTCTTTAATCTTTTTTCATACTTAACTATGCGTGTGGACTCCTGGCATGAAGCATGCCAAGTCAAGTGAGCCATGCGAGGAGACGCTGTACACTAAAATGGGGTCTGCGTGCTCATGGGTAGACACTGACCCTCTAAACATGAAAATCAACCTTTTTGTGTGTCAACGTTTCCCATGTCGACCTTCTGTCAATGTCTACTATGTGTATTTCATCCTAATGACTATCGACCTAGACATGGTCTGTGAGTTATAGGACACCCCAGGAGAAGGTCCTCTGGGAAGTGCCTGTTGTACAGGTCCATGTCATTTTCTGGGACAAATCAGCATTAAAGCACACATACCACTTGCGCAAAATGTAATATAATCTTTTGTGTCCGAAAAAATATGCTGTACCTCCTACAGTGGAGAAAGGTTAGCAGTCTAGTATATACGGTTATACAGCCCGAGAAATCAGACATTGATTCCCAGCATGCTCGACTTGCAGGAAGCTTTCAGAGAGCCTGTAAATAGACAGCATGACTGGCAGTCCTGTATTGTGGGTGGACACTTTCCATTCATACTCTTACCAGCAGCAACCCTCCCCTAACCAGTCACCTATACGGGTGGGCAATGAGTAGCAGGCTTGCACTCTTGTCTCTTAAAGTCCATTAAAAGACAAATGAATAAAGGGGAATAGAATGACAATTTTCCTTGTAAGGTAGAACTTAGTCCTCCTATATGCTTTTACAGTACACACAGTCAAGCATTTTGCATGGCAGAATTGAGAGAACCTGGCTACAGCAGGGCGATACAATGGCCTTCCGCACACTTCTGACTTAAGTTGCATACATACTAGACTATTTTTGCTAATGATATATAGTTAATGATATTTTATCTAGTGTATACGCACTATATTGTTAATGAAGCGCACTCCTGCAGGTCATCAATAATGTCCTCTGTACATGCAGGACGAAGGAGGATATCGCTAGGCAGAGTCATGCTCCAGAATACAACATGGCCCCCGCTTGTCGCTTAACGGCATATCAGCAAGTGTGTACGCACTCGCTGATGGCGCCACCCATGCTCCCGATATTTCTGGGTACACAAACCATCATAGATGTACCCAGCTTTACTGTACACACAGCATTGCTGACCATATCAGTGATATGGCACCCATAACAGGTTATGTGACTCATGTAGCACTGAGAAACTGACCGCAAGATTAGGTATAATAATATGGAGCCTACCATGTACCACATTTAATATGTACTTATATTTGTTGTTTAACAGGATTAGATAAGGCAGTAGAGGGAAACATCATTTAGATGTGGACAGAGTAGCGGCTTATGCAGAAGTGCAGCAGTGACTGTGCAGGTCAGCAACATCGGTTGAACTTTGGCATCAGACGGTCAGTGACCGACAGTCTGAATTTGTTTGGAGGTGGAGAGTGGGTCAATAGCTTCCATTTCTCCAAATGCCTGCCAGTTGCTGCTGTTAGTGGGGTGGGATCTCAGTCACAGGATGCAGATAGGTAGGACGCTTGAGTGACACTAAGTTGAGAGCATATTGGATTTGCCAGTATATTTGTGGCATGTCGGAAGGCACCCGAGCACTCCAATCATGGGGAGAATATACAAACTCCACACAATTAGGACCATGGTGGTCATCAAAACCAAGATCTCAGTGTCAAGAGGCAGTAATGCTAACCATTACATGCAGACTAACTGCTGAATAACAGGGTGCAAAAGGAAAACACGTATGGAACCATTAAAAGAACATGAATGCTCTTTTCACAAACCAAACGAGTGACAAAAAACGACAGAATGTGCATTACACTGTATACATTATAGTGTACATAACTGTGCGATGGTCAGGCACTTGGAGTGGTGGCTTATACAATGATGGTGCGCCCATAGAAGTGACAGGAGACACATGCACTTACCCAGGACTGTAATGCACAGCTGCAGGGACTCTCATTCACCTCTTCTTGGTTCCTCTACTGTTCTCCTTTAATAACAAGTACAATGTGTTCCCCGGCGAGAGGCTGCACATGTCAGTCAGTCAGTCTGGCATGCTGCTGGTAATTCCATGGCCACCTCCCAAGCTCCTGCATTACACCCTCGGCCAGTGTGACATGTCAGATCCCCAGCACTCTAGCACACGTATGCGACTCTCTCCGCGCACATCTCCGACAGAGAAAGTTTTCCTTCAGCGACGAGAGTCCGATCCACCGGGTGCAAACTCTGTACACGCAGCAGCAGCAGCCGGTCTCCTCCAGCCCAGCTCTCCTAGACAGGACGCACGGACGGAGCTGTGGTTACTCCCTACAGGAGGAGTGCGGAGCAGGGCGTTGCTGCAGGCTGGCCCGTATTCCCATGGAGTAAGACAGAAGCTCCCGCTGCTGGCTGTCCCTCACTCAGGGCCTCCGCTCACACATTCCTCCGCTGCACGTCAGCCCGCTCCGGAATGTGACTGCTCCGGCCTGGAATGTGGAAGCTGCAGCTTCGTGCCCCCAACCCCCACTCATCATCATCATCATCCGGGGAGGGGGAGGGGTGTCCCAGTCACCTCTCAGCTGGGAGGGACAGGGGAGGGCCGGTCGCACACCTGTGACTGCTGCAAGTGGCTCTGCCTCATCTATACCATCTTCACTGTATTCCTAATAACACTGCCACCTGCTGCAGAACTAATAGGGTTGTACGTAAGGTATACGGTTGTTATGTCGACACCAGTAATGTCAACATGCATTGGGTCCAACACTGAAGGTCGACATGAGCCTAGGTTGACACCTGAAAAGTATTTGAGGGCTTAGGTTGACAGGGTCATTAGGTCAACACAAGCATAAAGTCGGCATGGGTAAGGTTGACAGTCAAAATGTAGACATAGGGTTTTTCAAATTCTTTGAGTGGACATGTGCCAGCAGGCGATATTTCATGCCTTATCATCCACTAGGGCAGTGATTGCTAACCTTGCCACTCCAGATGTTGTTGAACTATACATCCCAGCATGCCCTGCTACAGTTTTGCTATTTGGCCATGCTAAACCTGATGCAGGGCATGCTGGGATGTGTAGTTCAACAACAGCTGGAGTGTCAAGGTTAGCCATCACTGCACTAGGGCATGGAGGGAGAGTAAAATAGTGTGCCAAGTGTAGCAAAGCACCGTACCCAAAGAATGGGGAGCGCAGTGAGCCGTGAGGGGACGCGGTGCACCAATATGGTGTCCTTAGATGTCGACCTTGCCGATGACCTTGACCTTCAGTGGTCGACCCAATGCATGTCGACCCTATGACCCATATCCTTCACAAACAATGTCTAGGTCGACAGTCATTAGGTCAACATGCACAAAGTCGACATTGACAAACAGTTGACATGGAAAAGGTTGATACATTAAATGGTCAACATGAGTCTTTCATTATAATTTGTTCTCATTTTCCTTGAAGCAATGTAGAGGTTGAGTAGTGCATTCAGTGGTCTCACCAGGCATTCCAGGTGTTCAAGAAAGAGAAGGGGGGCCCTGCTTATTTTGTCAGTCACGGGCCCCACAATATTTGATGGCAACCCTACTGACACCAAAGCACATGGACTTAAAATCAGTGTAGTGCGCACACTCACATAGCAAGCAAACTCTGCACACTTTACTATCTACATGAACTCCGATTGGGAATGGGAAAGTATAGAAAAGTTGGAAAAAAATACAAAAGCTCATGTCGACCTTTTCATGTGTTGACCCCAGGTCAACCTTTTGTCAATGTTAACCTTTTGGTGTCAATCTAATCATTGTCTGTCCACCATCCAGATACCACCACAAAGACGGTTAGCAGTATTCAATGCTCTTCGCTCGCGGTTTTTTCCTGTGAACATGGCAAATTTTTGTCGAGATGGCGAATTATTTTGCCAGAAATGGTGTTCGCCATATTCAACGCTCACTGTTCGCCTGGCAGAGAAATGAACATGCTCTCGGCCAGGGGGAGGTTAACCTGACCTCTGGCTCCTGGTCTTGGCAGCCCCAGCGCTGGCATCTACTAACAATCACTGCACTGAAGCAGCAGTACAGGAGCAAGCAGTGTTCCCGTGCTGCTGCTGCTGCCACTTCAGTGAGGTGATTATTAGTAGATGTCAGCGCTGGGGCTGCCGAGACCAGGAGCTGGAGGTCTGCGGGAAGCTTTATAGGCAAGTTTAATAATCTACATTATAGGCAAGTTTGCAGACATTTAAAAAAAAAAAAAAGAATACTGGTCAGTTAAGTGGTTGCCATATGTGAAGTCACTATGGAGCTGTAATATAGATACAGCTGATCTGGTTCTTAGTGAATTTAGGGTACTTAAATGGCTACAAATTCCCCATTCACCAGTTACTGGGGATGGCACTTGGGGCGAGGGGGGTGCACACGTGTGTAGGATATGTCTGTGAGCAGTATTAGCAGAAAGGGGACAGGGTTCAGCAAGGGGGTAGATGAAGGGTGAGTGAGCTGTGATGGGAGTAATGGGAGCAGTAGAGGGGCATTGAAGGAGGAGCAGTTATGTGGGCAATTGAAGTATTGGAGGGGGCAATAAGGTTTGCAGGGTGTAAGTTGTGGAGGACAGTGAGAAGAGTAATGGGAAGTCTAGGGGGGGGGAGGGCAGTGAAAAGGCTTTGGGGGAGATATGAGGGTAGGTAACAGTAATGCCCCATAGACACGGTAGGACGGGAAAAGTGTGCTGAGCGATCTAGTTAAGCACAGATCGCTCAGCACAATCGCCCTGTGTGTATTGGCCCATATGATAATCATTACTTTTTATTATTATTATTTTTTTTTTGGGGGGGGGTTTGCAATATTGTTGTGCATAGGGGCAGCCTAACCCCTAAATCCATCTCTATGGATCCAGCTTTTTAAATATAAATTAGTAAGGTTTTCAGTATGTATTCAGTATGGATCCAGCTTTTAACCTCAACCTTTGTCGGGGTCCTATCCATCTCAGAGCTGGCTGGAGAGAATAGGCCCTTTCTTGTGACCAAGGTCACCTGATGTGCAGGAACAGACAGGCGGTGAAGCAGTGAATGGAGATTGTTTAAGCCCTAGCACAAACTATTGCTTTATGACACTGGACCATGGGAGGAGCAACCCCAGCTAAACTGCTGTCGTTTTCTCATCCTCCTGCTTTCTGCCAAATGTATCTCTGTAATGTCAGTAATAACATTTCCTATCAGTAAAGCGTGCATTTAATGGCTGCTGATAACAATAATCTCCAAAGACATACTTCTACAAACACAAGCTGTTTAACTCCTCGGTTTATTAATATGCTGCTTTAATTGCTTTGAACAGATTTACAGTAAACAAACTTGTAAAGAGATAGTATAAGGCGACAGTGTGTGAAAGGCATGTGATGGCAGTTTCTGTTGATTTTGAATTTCAGTCTAAGTTTAGGCATCTTAATTAAAATGCACACCATCAAAGTGTGATAAGAAATTGGCAAGTGTGTGAGTGTGTGTGTTCACAGACTGAGAACCACTTAGGAACCTGACACACACATTCTCACCGCTGACCTGAATGACTTTTATATTTTAGGCCTTACATATGCCCCTTTCAGACCGCACTTTTAAAACGGTAAATTGCCGTTTTTTTACCGTTTTAAAACGGTAATGTGTGCGGTCTGAAAGGTCCAGTCCCACTTAACCGGTTAGAAAATGCCGTTTTTTCTAACCGGTTAAAATGCAGGGTCCTACCCGTTTCTGAACCGGTATTTTAGCACAAAAATCGGCTCAGAAACGGTATTTAGGACCCAGCCAATGAGCTGGGTCCTAAATTCAGCACAGTGAATACTTAATGAGCGCTCATTAAGTATTCACAGCACTGGAGCCCCCCCCCCCCCCCCCCCCCGCGCGTGTCGACACCCCCCGCGCGCGTGTCGACGGCCCCCCCGCGTGTCGACCCCCCGCGCGTGTCGGCGCCCCCCCCGTGTCGACTTACCCCGTGCCGGTATCTCCGTTGTGGTTCCCGGCACTGCAGCTCAGTATGCTCGGAAAGCACTTATGAAAAAAGTGTCTTTCAGAAAATGGCTGCCCCCCATACGGAAGACAGTTTTTTTAAACAGGGTTTCCTATGGGGCAGCCATTTTCTGGAAGACACTTTTTTCATAAGTGCTTTCCGAGCATACTGAGCTGCAGTCCACAACGGAGGTACCGGCACGGGGTAAGTCGACACGGGGGGGGGGGGGGGGGGGGCGCCGACACGCGGGGTGGGGTGGGGGGGCGTCGACATGCGCGGGGGCGTCGACATGCGCGGGGGGGCGTCGACATGCGCGGGGGGGCGTCGACATGCTCTCGGTCGACACGCGAGGGGGGGGGGAGCTGCACGGAGGGGAGGGCTGAAGGCTGCACTGGCTTTGACCCTGTATTTGGAAAGTTTCCAAAAAAGGGTCTGCCAGTGTCAAAAAATCGGCACTTAAACGGTAATATACCGTTTAAGTGCTGCGGTGTGAAAGGGGTTTTATCTGGCAGACCCGTTTTTGGAAACGTTTCCAAATACAGGGTCAAAGCCAGTTATGCGGTCTGAAAGCAGCAATAATGAGGTATCATGTTATTCACTACAATGGCAGCATGTGACCATTAAAATTAGAGTTTGAGCAAGTCCCACCCCTCTGAATAACTACATTCAGGAGATGCTACAGTATATAATAATGTCATTGGGGCAGTGTGTATGCCCGCTCCTGCGGTCACTTGCAAATTGGATAGTGACACCATGCATGTTAATGAGGGACGGAACACTCCGACTTCCATTAACATTGCTTCAATGTGTACTGGTGACCTGGGATGACATGGATGTCGGTACCCGGCTTTTACTACACTATGGCCAATATCCTATTACCGGTGATCACTGATCGTGGGTACTAGGCTCACTCAGGGTTATCTAATTATCCCCAATAAGCCAGTGTATGCCACAGCTTATCAGAGATTTGTTACTAATGCATGAGGCAGGCAAAACAAATTCCCTGAATGTAGCCCCATTTTCAATGAAAACAGGCAGCCAGGAGAATGAATGGACACAGAAGTTTTTCGCTCACAATGTTTTACTGGGGTTATTGGTTACTGGTTACTGGTTCTGGTTTATAGATCTACAATGTCTAGACAGTCAATAGGTTGCCACCAAAAAAAAGATTGACACATGAAAAGGTCGACATGTTTTTTTTTTTTTTGCAATTTCTGGAACTTTTTCACATAGACATAAAACAAACTCCTTCTTTAATGGACAAAACCATGTGCACTGCAGGAGGGGCTGATGTAACATGTGCAGAGAGAGTTACATTTGAGTTGTTTTGCTTCTGTGCAGGGTAATACTGGCTGCTTTATTTTTACACTGCAATTTAGATTTCAGTTTGAACACACCCCACCCAAATGTAACTATCTGCACAGTACATCTGCCCCACCTGCAGTGCACATGATTTTGTGAACTGCAGGTGGCAGGTTTTTGCAAACCAACCTGCATTGGCCCATATTCACATACATCATGCAGGTAAATGAGACTAGGTAAAACCAGAGAAATATGACACTGCATGCTGGGGAAACTTTTTTTTTTTTTTTTACCTAGATGAACTCTTCCCTCACATGCACCTATGATAGGCTTATAAATTTTAGAGCAGCAACCATTTCTGTATCTCTATTCACAGAGGCATGTTTGGTATCAGAAGCTGGAGGGGAAAGCTAATCCTTTTAGTTTCATATTGAAGGATCTGGGGCAATTCCAAGTGAAATAACGGAATTTAGTGTCTTTGGCGGGGAAAGAAAAGTGTGCTAAACCTGTGGATCAGCTGCCACTATGAGGAGGTATGCCAGCTTCCAGGCACAACAAAAAAACACAATATTCAAGTGACGCTTAATACTACAGAAAATATGCAAATATAGGTATATTACCTATATTGGTTTGTTGAGGATTTCTGTAGTATTATGTGCCAATTGAATATTGTGTAATTCTAGGTGAGTTTGCTCTCAATTTCAAAATACAGAAATGTACAGTATAACTAAAAAATAGTGTTTTATCATGCAGTGCATGGCTGTAGAACAGAAACGCATTGCCATGGCTGCTGGCTTACCACATGTTTACAAATGTACTGTATGTAATGGAGATCTCTGCATTACTATTATGATATTTATTTATTAACAGTTTCTTATATAGCGCAGCATATTCTGTAGCGATTTAAATAGGAGACAGTGATACAACAAACAGGGTATTTACAGACAGTCAAAAGGTAGGAGGGCCTTGCTCGCAAATTTACAATCTATAGGGAAATAGGCATTGATACATAAGGATAGATATTGTATTCTTTATTGCTTTGATTCCACCAGAATGCAAGGTTCTGTGACTGGTTCTGGAATTTGATAAGCTTGCCTGAAGAGATGAGGTTTTAGGGAACGGTTATAGGTTTGGAGACTGGAGGAGAGTGTTATTGTGCTTGGGAGGGCATTCCACAGAGTGAGTGCAGCCCGAAGAAAGTCCTGCAGTCGGGAATGGGAGCGAGTAATGAGTGTAGATGAGAGACGCAGATCTTGGGCGGAGCGTAGAGGTTGTGTTGGACGATATTTTGAGATAAGTATGTAGGTTGGTGTAGTTTGGTTTATGGCTTTGTGTGTAAGTACAAGAATTTTGTATTGAATACGGTAGAATACAGGTAACCAATGAAGTGACTGACAGAGTAGCATTGCAGACGATGAACATCTGGCTAGGAAGATTAGCCTCGCAGCTGCAATCATGATGGACTGTAGTGGTGAGAGTCTGTATTGGTGAAGGCCAATAAGGAGACTATTGCAATAATCAATGCAATGAGAGCATGGATTAGAATTTTTGCAGTGTCTTCTGTAAGGTTAGGGGGGATTTTGAACATGTTTTTTAGGTGCATGTGGCATGATTTTGAGACAGATTGAATGTGGGGTACAAAGGAAAGTTCAGAGTCAAGGATAACACCTAGGCAGCAAGCTTGAGAGGTATAGGATGTATGTCTCATTTGCTGGTCTTTTGCAATATGCTAGAGCACTGGTTCCCAACCTGGGGTACGCGTCCACCCGCTCGGGGGTACGCGGTGGCCCGGCCTGTAATGGCGGCCGCGGCAGTCAGACGCCCCGCCAGCGGAGGAGAGTGTATTGCGCATCTCCCGGAATCCAGGGTGTCTAAAAAAAAGCCTCCAGGCTCCCAAACCCGCCGCAGCCTCTCTGCACTCCCCCCTCAGTGCGTGCCGCCGTCCCCCGGTGCATGCTGGATGTTGTAGTCATCCCTCCCTTCCCGGATTTTACTTCCTGTTGGCTTGATGTCTGTGGATGCCGACGGGTTGAGCGGACACGGCGCCAACCTAATCAGCGGCGGGATAGGACCAGCGGGAAGGACGGAAGCAGCACCATCAGCACTATCAGGTTAGAGTGCACTGCGGGAGGGTACGGGACGCCAGCCCCCCACACCACAGACCTGTATCTGAAATTGTGACTGTGACTGTACCCCCAGCTATCGCTACCCCACCGCCCCCATTGTGCTGCCTGACAGCACAAGTTCTACATATCTGCCTTTAAGGTATCTGTTCTACTGGGACAGGTTAGCGGGGGTGGGGTTGGGTAGGTTACACTTGTACTGGGGATGGCAGCGGGTAGAGAGATATACACACAGGGATACCTCTCCCTCTCCCCCACACCCTTCAAATGAGGCCACACCCCTTTTTAGGCCACACCCCTAAATTTTTCGCAGGGGGTACTCATAAATGAAAATCCTAATCAAGGGGAATGGGAGACAAAAAAGGTTGGGAACCACTGTGCTAGAGGAATTGTTTTGTCTTGTTTTCTACCCTGAAACACATGTATAGTATATGAACTTGTATATACTACAAACAGACAGACACGCACACACACACGCGCGCACACACCCTTATTCAGATTTGATCGCAGTACAAATTTGTTCTCAAAATGGGCAAAACCATGCGGACAGCAGGTGGGGCAGATGTAACATGTATAGTTAGATTTGGGTGAGTTATTTTGTTTCTCTGCAAGGGAAATACTGGCTGCATTATTTTTACGCTGCAATTTAGATTTCAGTTAACACACCCAAATGTAACTCTCTCTGCACATGTTACATCTGCCGCACCTGCAGTGCACATAGGTTTTGCCCATTTTGAGAAATAAGGGCCACAGTGTATACTGAATAATGTATAAGAATGTGCACTTTTTCCCAGCCACCGGCATATACCTAGTACCTCACTGATACACACACACACACTTAATTCACAAACATACTGTACACACACACACCTTCTTTACTCTTTCCACACTACCCTGTCACCTGTGCACAAATCTGTTATTCCAAATATGTTTTGTTCAAAAGAAAATGTATAGAAAACTTTTGTTTTCAAAATGTAAATATATAAAAGATCCTTTAAAAATTGTACTGTGCATATAGTTATAAAAAAAAACGCCTGCTAAAAGCATAGACAAAACTGTAACCTTTACCCTCACTTTTAGTATTTGAAGCATGTTCTGAAAGCTTACATAAGTATACTCATACACACTGTACTTATTTTTTGACCAATTTTGTTGAAAGAAATTTCTATTGAACCCAGTGTCCTGGACGAAAGATGTTGACGAAAGATATTGACGACAGATGAAAGACAAAAAGATCTAGCTACAGTTTATAGGCTCTTTTAGAAAGATATTTAAATTGAGCTGCAGGCACAGTTGACGAACAATCTTGATGAACAACTGGCAGATATGCGCATCATCATTCGCTGTTTTTCACAAATGCACTGAAAGATATTTTGACCAATTTCATTCATAATGGCCGAAATTGGTGAAAAAAAGTTGGTCCAAAAAATTGTACAGTGTGTATGCACCATTAGTAGTGTATTATACTGTGTAGAGTGTTCATGATGGTGCATATTACAGGAAACATTGAGACAGTGAGAACACTTGTCACCTCTTTGGCAAAGCCTTTAGTGTGCCAGGAATGTTTTTTTTTTTCCACTTATCATACACGTGCATACATTCATCTGAGCAGATACATTGTTCTCCCTTATTGGGAGCCAAGAACGTGCCATTTCAATATAGGCTTTGGCAGTATCAAAAATAAACACATAACAACATAATAAGACATTCTTTGTAAAATAGATATAAAAATTACTCTAGAATACTGTTCTCCACATCATAGGCGAATCTAGAATTATGGTAATGGATGGTCCCAAATCCAGACATAACAGTAGGGGGACCTTAGCGCGGCGCAGCCGTGCGACAAAAAGGGGCGTGGCCTCATGGGAAGGAGGCGTGTCATCACAAAAAGGGGTGTGGTGTTACACTTTAGACCATACACAGTAATGCCCATAACACATTTTAGCAAACTCTGTAATACCCATTACACATAAAGCCACACGCCGTAATGCCACTTACACATAAGGCCACACACCATAATGCCCATTACACATTGTGCCACACATCATGATGCCCATTACATACTATATAACAAACCGTTATGCCTATTACATATTTGCCACATAAGTGCTGCTTACCTACGTGCTCATTGCTAGGGGGTTCTTGCTTGATGGCACCATAGTACCCATTACACATGATGCAGCACACCATAGTACCCATTACACATGATGCCGCACACCATAGTACCCATTACACATGATGCCGCGCACCATAGTACCCATTACACATCATGATGCTGCACACATAATGTCCCTTACACATGATGCAGCACACATACAGTAATGCCGCTTACACATGATTCTGCACACCATAATGCCCCTTACACATTAAGCCACACATTATGCATAATGCCCCCACATACCGCTACTTGTAGCGTCCCTTAAGCAATGACCCCAAAAGTGCCACTTACTGTAAATTTTTATATGAGCCTTCGCTGCTGCTGCAGGGAGAGCTGGAGAGCGGTGCAGCTGCTTCTATGGGGAGAGGAGCAGAGCGCAGCGCAGAGCACACTCACACTCCCCTCCTGTTGTCCCCTCTATCCGAGTGGACATTTGAAATATTGTGCGCGCTGTTGTTGTGCATGATGTCGGGGGAGCACGCCAAGCGCATGATTAAAGGGGGGGGGGAGGAGGCTGAGGTGAAAGCGGGAAGAAGAATTGGAGTGGAAGCTGCAGGGGTGACAGTCATTGACAGCTGGGCAGAAAGCAGGGGGCTGCCCGGCTGTATTCAGAGCACTGCAGGTCACGGCTGTTTGAAATAATACCCCTTTCACAACAGAAAATTCAGGGATTTACCCGGGAATATGGACCCAGGATCATGCAGGGACATTCCCAGGCTGACCCCTCATACACCAGCCTAGTCCCTGCATTTTCTGGTGTGAGGGGGAGAGACAACCACTCCCCTCTCCCTACCCCCCTTTAACCAACCAGCTATATCTTCAGAACCAACTGACCCTTTCACATGAGACCAGTATCATATTGAAGAACTTTTGAGTTGGCTTCGAATGATTTTGGTTCCATGAAACTGGGCTGTTTGGTTACAGAGAAATCTGCCCTCAAAGAACATAAACAGTCATGAAATTACATTTAAGAAATGAAAAAAACAAACAGTTTAACCTCAATATCCCTGGAACCAATTAACCCATATGGATCCAGCCTGGTATCAGAAGGCCCAGTGATTTGGGTTCGACTGAGATCAACCTCGAGCTTCAGTGATGCCGAAGGGGGAACTGGCAGCCGTTGAACTGGGTGGGGGTCGGAATTAGCGGGTCCCATGTTATCCTATAGGGAAAATGTTCCAACTTTGCCTGGTCGTATCTCCGGTTCCCATGGGGGCTAGAGACACGGGGCTGGGCTCGTTGGAAAGCTCCATCCCTCAGCTACAAAATGGGCTAATGGGTGGTCCTGTGCACCCCCGGACCACCCCCTAGATTCGCCTATGCTCCACATATATAAGTGTACAGATCTGAAAGGTTATCAGGCAAGGTCGACACTGTATTGTTGACATGGTCAAAAGGGTCAACACACTCAGGTTTTGATTACTGTGGGTTTGCATTTGCTGGTGGTCTTCCTTCCATCTTCTGACTGGGACATGTAGTTCTCTCAGTGGCCAGCTCCAGGGGGTGGGGGTGACACATACAGAAACACTCACATAAACTTACACACACACACACACCACTATTACAGAGGACAGGCTCCTGACGGATGCTGAAGACCCTTCTTTGGAAGGTGAAAAATTAGTTAGGCTAATTGAATGCTTCCAATTCACTAATTAGTCCTCAGTGTGGGTGCAGACAGGGTGCCACAGTAAGTTCGGACAATGATTTCTATAGAAATCACTGTCCCCTAATCGAATAGTTAAAACCCACAGCACTGAATCCTATAGATTGTAAGCTTGCGAGCAGGGCCCACCTACATTTTGACTGTAAATACCCTGTTTGATGTATCACTGTCTCCTTTGTCAAGCGCAACGGAATATGCTGCGCTATACAAGAAACTGTTAATAAATAAAATAATAAATCCCCTACTTATGACTGATGATTTCCTAGATGTCTGCTAATAGACAGCCCAAATAAAAGCATAGTCATTATTACACCATCTTGACCAGTGGTGTCAAACTCATGGCCCTCCAGCTGTTGTGGAACCACACTTCCTAGCATGCCCTGCCACAGATTCTATATAATAGATTGTTAAAACTGTGGCAGGGCATGCAGAGACGTGTAGTTCCACAACAACTGGAGGGCCATGAGCTTGACACCACTGGTCTAGACGGACAGTCATTAAGTCCTGGAAAATGTATGGGGTATACTCAGAATCTGGGCGCTCTCTTCACGGACATAATCGATGGTGTACAAAAAATGAAGATAATGGTATATGAAAAAAAAGATATTTATTCACAATACTCTAAAAGGATTTTTTTTCATTTTATAAAATTTCGACATAAAACACAGAGTGAAGGCAGTGTCAATAATAGTCAACGCACAGGGTTTCTAAGGATCCGGACCTCTACTCTCACACTTACCTCCTTCTCTGAATAAAAGGTCACCTTTTATTCAGAGAAGGAGGTAAGTGTGAGAGTAGAAGTCCACACAGGCTCTAGGTCCGGATCCTTAGAAACCCTGTGCGTCGACTCTATTATTGACACTGCCTTCACTCTGTGTTTTATGTCGCAATTTTATGAAATTAAAAAATTCCTTTTTGAGTATTGTGAATAAATATCTTTTTACTTCAACCAATTGAAAAGATACCTTTATGTGTGTCCAAACATCCATTTGATCATGAGTACGGGTACGCTACCCAGTTTTAAAGAAACCCTGATATGCCTGTTTTTATGCTATAAGAGTGAGTTGGGGTACGTCTTAAGTACACCATTATCAAATAATACAGTTGAAGCTGCTGCAATTTGTAATTATACCGATTTACACATTGGCTCCCCTTATATCACCCATTTTATATTGATATATTCGTTTGGAGAGAAAGAGGAACCACTATTTGAAAACAGCTGAGAGGAGGACCCAACAATATATTGAAGGGGAGTATTCTTCAATTCTATATTTTTCATATACCATTATCTTCATTTTTTGTACACCATCGTTTACGTCCGTGAAGAGAGCGCCCAGATTCTGAGTATACCCCATAAACTTTCCTTTATGTATCCAGGGATAGGGATCTATCCCATTACTCAGAAGAGGCGAACTCCAAATCACATTGGCGCCAAGGATTTTCTCTAAAAAAAATCACGAATTTGTTTAGTCATTAGGTCCTCCCCATATGGTCCAGAGTCAAGAGATTCAATCGGGATCAAAACATTGACATGAGGATGGTCATCACACAAAACTTTTGTCTCATTTTGCAGGTCTAACCATATCTAATCTAATAATAACCTGTTGACTCATGGGATCCCTAGGATAACTCCTATAGGGAAGGAGGCAGACATGACTGACACCACAAGGAGAGTCTGTGTGCCAGGACAGGAGTAGGTGGTTTAGGAGGAGATCTTATAGGCTCTGATAAAGGAAGATGGGAGATCTGTTTTACATTAGATGTTGCTTTGGGCAACTAATCAGATACTATCTATTATCTTCTAGGAGGTGCTAACGAAATAAATAATAAGTAGATTCTGATTGGTTGCCCATAGCAACATCCCATGTGAACCAGAGCTCCCATCTTAGTAAATTTTCCTGAGAGTCTGAAGAAGTAATATTAGAGACTTTATTGAAATTAAGAGTTTAAGAAATGTTCTCTTTTTTTTTGTTATAAATTTTGGCTCTTCCAAGTCACCTTTCGTAAGGACATTTAACATATTTGAGAGGTCTCAAAGAAAAATGGAACTTGATAATGGAGGGTGCTAATAGTCAGAATGCATTGTTTAGTTAAAGAGAAAAGAACTGTACAGCTCTTGTTGGTCTGCACGTGACAGGTAAATACAGAATGGTATTAGGGAACAATCCTGCCTTACCTGTACTGCGGACAATGACAATGTAGACAGGCAGACTCTCAGTAAGAGATTTACAGAGGTTATCTGCAATCTGCCCAAATATGCGCATGCTTAGGACAAGGGTGTGAAGTGACCATCAAAGTGCTGAGGAGTGTTTTTACCTTCATCTATTTCTCTCCTATGTGCACCATTACTGAACAATGTTACCTGTACACACAGACATTTGAAAACAATGCTCTTATCAGCAAGCAGTGATTTCTAGTCATCTACTGCAACTTTTCACGCGGCCCCAATATAAACTGACCACACAGGTTAGCGTCTGGATGTGCATCCCAATTTCTGAAAGGTCAAACATTGCTGTCCCGTTAGTGTGGTACACTACTGCTGCACACATCATTTTCAGCAATCCAGACATCACATTTTCTCTGGCAATTTCAACCTAATTGGCCAAAAATAGATTTGTATGTTCCTTTAAATAATCTATGATACTATTGATTTTAAGAGAAACATTACTGACTATTATTGAATCTGTGATAGTTGTATTGCTATAGCAGATCTGTTGCCCAAGTCCCTTCATTCATGCACAGAACACGCTGTCAGGGCACCTACATGTCAAACAGTGATGCCCATGCCTGATATGCCTTCAGCACATGCACTTTGTGAATGCCGGGATGGCAGTCTTTCTGAAGTTTTCGCTGGGACAGCTCTTTTCCATCCATATATTTAAGCATAATCTTCGTATATTGCAGAGTGATTTGCGATGGTATTATACTGTGTCAAACGCACTAAATTTATGAAAAGAACATTGCTGTCCATCTGTTTTGACTGGTTCGGTATGGTTGCCTCATAGCACTGAGGGTATGTTTCCCACATCGTCCGATCGCATTTTAAGTGCTTTTTTCCAGCACCCTATGCTGCATTCTACCTGCAATGGGAATGGGATCATTCGTCAGACTGCATTTAGGTCTACAGTCATTAGGTCGACCCCACTAGGTCGACTGGCAGGAAGGTCGACCTGACTTAAGGTCGACATGGGCCAAGGTCGACATGACTTAAGGTCGAATTTGCATAAAGGTCGACATGAGGAAGGTCGACTGGTCATAAGGTCGACATGGGTTTTTCACTGTTTTTTTATCCGAATGTCGACACAGTCGACATGGACACAGTTGGCAATGAGAATCGGACCCTCGCATCGCTCGCTTCGCTCGCGATGCTTCGGGCACGGTGCCTCGCTGCGCTCGGCACACTATTTTATTCTCCCACCACGCCCTAGTGGATGGTAGGGCATGAAATACCACCTGTCGGCACATGTCGGCTCAAAAAACAGTGAAAAATCCATGTCGACCTTATGACCAGTCGACCTTCCTCATGTCGACCTTTATGCAAATTCGACCTTAAGTCATGTCAACCTTGGCCCATGTCGACCTTAAGTCAGGTCGACCTTCCTGCCAGTCGACCTAGTGGGGTCGACCTTATGACTGTAGACCTAAGTTCATTCTAATAGATGACCGCATCCCTGCAATGACACATTGGGTGCTGGAAAAGGGCTGGGGGGGCAGGACTGTAGTGGATCGGGATGCAGGTGGGTGGCAGTAATCAGCGGAGCTGCCGGCACAGCGGAAAATAAAAAAAAAAACATTTCAAAAGAGGGCCTCACAGTCTTTTGAATGTTTCTTTCAAATCCTGCTGCCAGCCGCCGAAATGTTTTTATTCCACCATAGCTCTTACTGTATGGGAGTGAGGAGGAGTGGTACAGAGATGGTAAATTAGAAAGTACAGCTGGCTCTTTCTCTCTCCTCCATGTCTCTCTTATCACTCTCCCCCCCAGCCACCCACTCAATCGCCATCTCTCTTTTTTCTCCCTTCCACATTCCCCCTCCCTCTACAGTGTTCCCCTGATCTATTTCCTCTTTTTCTTTCTCCATGCTCTCCACCTCCCTCTCTCCGCCCTCTTTTTCTCCCACCTGTGTTCCACCTACCTCTTTCCCCTGCGCTTCCTCCCTCCCTTCTCCCCTCTTTTTCTCCCTCCCATGCTCCCCCACCCCTTCCTTTACCCCCCGCTCTCTCTCCCCGTCCTCCCTTTCTAACAATTAATTCTCACTCTCCCTCCATCTCACTCACCTCTCTCCTAAACTCTCTCTTTGCCACATAGTTTCTCTTTTTCTCTTTTGTCTCTCTGCTCCCCATCTCTTTCCCCACACTTACTCCCTGTCTCTCCCAGACAACCTCTCTCTCCCTGAAACTATCAGGGATTAACCCTGCTTTATTTTCCCCTTTCTCTCTTTGGATCCTCCCCTCTCTCTCCCCATGCCTGTCTCTCTCTCATTTACTTAATCCCTCTTTTTTTCAAGCACACTCGCTCCTGACCACTCCTCTCTCCCTCGCTTCTCTCACTTTCTTTCCCTGACACCATTTTGGTTGCTCACTTTTTCTTCTGTTCTCTAAAGGGCATTATAGTGAAAACGGTGGGCGAAGGGGGTCCCTTTCAAGATTTTGCAATGGGGCCTTCAAAGTTCTAGTTATTCCTCTCGCTATTAAATGGCCCAGATGGCATTGCCAAATCCACACTGCCAGAAATGGGGACCGTATCGCTTTTGCCATCTATTGATGGAGTAAGGGATACAATGGCAAACAGCAGTAATCTTTATGTGTTTGTTGAATACTGAAACAGAACAGTAACTGGACGATTTGTTGACCACTAAACTATAAGCCGACAGCCAATAGGTCAACATATAAAAAAGGTAAACATGATCAAGGTCAGCGCGTTAATGGTTGACACATAAAAAGGTTTACGGGAGTTATCCATGACTTTTTTTTTTAAACCAACTTACTTCATGATCCAAGTGGGAATAGAGTTAAGGCCCTCATACACTGGTCCCACTTGTCTGAGGCACAAGTCGGACCATATTGAACTTCCCTGGTAGCGCTGACATCCGATTTGGCACTTGATGTGCCATTTCTACATACAATATATCGCATGTAAAAGAACACAATGGAAATCGGATGAGATACTTTGCAGGTGCTAGAAAAAACACCCGCTATGCGCACTGATGGCAGCACATACGACTAATCTTATGTGCAATCTCCCGATCCGATGCATACGGGGCCGCACATCAAATGCGATTTGGCCGCTTTTCACCTGATTTCATGTCCCAATCTTTTCAAATTGGACAATATTGCAGCAGGGAATGGGCACCTTAAGATTAAAGTAGAGTACCCGAAGGGGGGGGCGCACTGTGCACTCATACCGTGTCCATGACAGCCGATTTAACCACAGCCTAAAAAACGCATGTCGACCAATTGCATGTCAACTTTTCAATTATCGATCTTTTTGTCATTGTCGACGCACACCATGTTGACTTTATTCATGTGCCGACATATTCCTTAACAAACATTAACTCTGTTCTGTGCAATGAAAAATGTAACCCTGAATCCAGAAGGTGACTGGTGGGAATATGTGCTATTCTGAGCTCCCCTTCTGCTGATGCACCTCTTCATCTCTTCCCACTGACACGCTCCAGAGTCAAGAGTCTGCCCGGAGGATTCCTCTGTGTCTGCACTGACCTCTTCATAGCTAAGTTGCACTGCCATTTCTCATGTGTTCTCCCGCTGACTGCTCTACAGTATTCAGTCACAACCCCTTTTACCCTCTACTGCCATTCTCTGTGTGTCGTCTCCTCAGATCTTTGAGAAACCAGTCTCCAGAATATGCGCTCCCCTCTCCATTCTGTTCAGTTGGTGGTGTCCTGTGGTTCCTGCTATTATTCTCTTTCTATAATCAGTCACTGGGAGAGTTTATTACCCAAGTACCTTGGCTTAAAAATATAGCTTTCCTTCTAAATGATGAGCTAGTGAAGCACGCCTCACATTACATAGTGGAGGTTATTCTGATCATAGCGGCCAAACATGCGTACGTTCGCTATTAACGTACGCTATCCGTACGCGGCCGTTGGGGTTAAGTCCACCCACAACTCAGCCGCATTTGTACGGCCAGAAACATCGGCAAAGGGGAGTGGCGTACAATTGAGCGTACGCCAACGTACACGGACGGGCCAGCCCTTACACTCCGACAACTGGCGTACAATTGAGCGTACACCACCGTTTACGGACGTCTCTCGGCCGTCTTCCCACCGACTTCTTGCGGCTATCTGAGCGTACGCCAGCTTGCACGGACGGGTCCCTATTGTTTTCAATAGAAAAGTCAGCTTATGTCACCGCTCGTGAGAGTGAGCGTACGTCCGTGTACGCTGACATACCCTTCACATATATGGACCTGCAAATCTTGCCTTTCAACTATAATTATGAAAATTAATTAATTGATTGAATTAATTAATGTGCAAAATAGTGGGCATGGGCTTAAAACATTGCTGAAACATCCTTTGTAGGTGTTAGATGTGGTTTATGTTATTGTATCATAAATACAAAACCTATGTTTGTATTAGAGTGAACACGTTGACACATGTCGATTTGTGTAGATTGAGTGTGCTACTGTGTAAAGTCTATGAAAGCACGTAGTGAATGTGTATAACTGTTTAACAAATACCTACCTTAGCATATATAAGCAGGTCTTACAAAGATTCTTATCTTAAATTAAACAAACCTTTAAATGTCGAGAAGTATAGAAAGATAAGCTTCCAATGTGTTTGAGTGCTGTGTGTGGCTTGCAGGTAGTGAAATCATGGTTTGGACTTAATAGACTGCAGCATTGGTTATTACATTCAGGTGTATGTGTTTGGTAGTAATCAGCGTAAATTAGCTAACCCAGGCGCACGCTGGCATGCGGTATCTGTAGGGGTGGTTTGAGATGGCGGCTGCCTGTTTTGTGTCCGAAATGAACGGTGCTTTAGTCGATCGTGCGGTAGTAGCACCGCTCATTTTTGGTGCACACCCCCGTGTACGCCCATATTTACGCCCATTTTCCCTCATTATTTCGGCCGCTCCCCTCATCACGCCCCTATGCCGCCCCCAATGCCCGTACACTCGCGTATAGGTTTTTTCGCACGTAGAGACCCGTCCGTAAGCAATGTGGAGTGTTCGCGCCTGCGCATTAGCGAATGTACGCATGCGCAGATCATAAAAAATCCCGGGACGTACGCGTACGGCCCGGCCGCACCAACCAGAATAAGGCCCAGTGTTACAGAGCTAGGAGCCACGTTCGATGCAGCAACTAGAGCAGCACTACTGGTTGCTGAACAGCACATAGCAGCCCCAATGCCAGAGAAGTGATTATACTATCTTAAGAGAACAAGGTTTTGACAGGTGCTGTCACGGCTTTATTTTCAGAGCTTCCTTCTGTGCTTCTCAGCCATATATTTACATCCTTATCATTATTTAACCATAGAAATTGTAGTACTCTGGTTTCTGCATGCAACAATAAACTTTTCAAAGGGTATATACAGTAGAGCGGTGTTCTAGTCAGACCAACCAACAAGACAATACAATGCTTTCTGATTACAGGAAGGCATGCCACAAATGGAAGAGCATGTGTAAATTAAGGGTGGGGTATAGCGCGCTAAAAGTCAGGATTCCAACAGTCATTAGTTTGACATCGGAATCCCTAATGCCGGGTCTCAGACAGAGGGGCGAGCACAATGAAGCCCCTTATGGACTTGCCGCACTCGCCACCTATTCTCTCGGGTTGTGGACCCCCCACACGGAGAATAGCACCTGTCAGTCGGGATTCCGACTGTCAGAGTTTTCACAGTCAGGATTCCAACCTAGGTGTAATGACTGTCAGGTGGTCATCTGGCACCAATAAATTAATAGGTACTTATGTAGTATCTGGGCTGCCGATTTCTAAATCGGGTCGGATCGGGAGATCGCATCGCATCGCATGCGACCATGCGATTCGATGCGATGCGATGCGATGCGATGACCCGATTTTTCCATAGGAATCAATGTTAAAATGGACTGAGTCCATTTTAACATGGAATTCAATGGGAAAAATGGGTCCTTTTCATACCCCTACTATCCAAGTGGGCATGGAGTTGGATATAAACCTGTGGCGAGCGTAGCGAGCCACCGAGCCCGAAGCGTGGCGAGCGAAGCGAGCCCCGCGAGGGGACGAATACCGTCCCCTCGCGGGGCTCGCTTCGCTCGCCACGCTTCGGGCTCGGTGGCTCGCTACGCTCGCCACAGGTTTATATCCAACTCCATGCCCACTTGGATAGTAGGGGTATGAAAAGGACCCATTTTTCCATAGGAATCATTTTAACATTGATTCCTATGGAAAAATCGGGTCATCGCATCCGATATCGCATCCGATATCGGATGCGATGCGATGCGATATCGCATCGCATCGCATCTGATTGTATGCCTTAACTTAAGGCATACAATCAAAAAATCGGCAGCCCAGATACTACATAAGTACCAATTAATATATTTACCTGCAGCTGCCCATACGCTCTACTATTCAATCATTGCATATTGCAGACTGCACAGTCTGTGCCCACTCATAAATGAACATTTCTTATGATAATCTAGCATATGTACGTATAGTTTTATTATTATCTTCAGATCCTAATTTACTCGTAATATATGTGAAAATCTAAAGAAATAAAGTCTTCCGTGTTAAATGACACAAGTACACGTTTTCCTGCATCTATGAAGAGAAGTAAGAAGTTAGATTTTCCTCTAAACCTATTTCCTCAATGCAAAAATAGATTTGGTCATTTATTCAAAACCTAAGTTTAGATGACCAGCTTCCGGCAATACGTTTATGTAAAATGTACTTTTAACATCACTTCAAAACAACAAATGCCTTATTCAAGTGCAATCAAAGGGTCAACAGTCAATTGGTTGACACGAAAAAGTTGGCATGCAGGTCTACATTGACAAAAGGTTGATACATAAAAAGTCGACATTGGGGTTTCAACATTTTTTATGTGTCAAAGTCGATACCCAAGCATATTAGCAAGTAATGTAGTGCTGACCGTGCCATGCTTTGTTGTGCTTGACACACTTTACTACAGGTAGAGTCTCAGTATCTGGAGATCTCTTATCCGAAATATTCCCAAAAACATGTTTTTTTATTTAAGAATATTATGGATTTTTTTTCCCTGCCCTTTTTTTCATACTTACCTGGTCCCACGGCTTCCAAAGTGGCCTTCAGGAGCGTCTTCAGTGGTCCCAGGAGTGCATTGCGCGGGTGTGCCGGTGACGACACCGGTGCGCCTGCAAACTCATGCAATGCACCCCTGGGACCGCTGGGACCAGGAAAGTATGTAAAAAAAATAAATAAATAAACAAAAAAACTTAAAAATCCCTTATGCGGAATGCTCGTCGCCCCGGGCATTTCGGATAAGGGATTCTCAACCTGTATTTCCAATCAGAGTATGCGTGGATGTTATGAAAAATTTCCAATTAATGAAAGACTCTTGTCAACCTTTTAATGGCGACTAATAAAGTAAAACTACTAATCACCAGTCTTATATATAGCCTGCATCTTAACCCTATAAATGGCAAGTGAATTTGTCAAAAATAGGTGTGAAAATTGCCATCAAACATTTGTATTCATCATAATGACCTGTAATGTGTACCTTATATAGGAAATATCTTTTTATACACATTTGTTATTTGAATGTGAGTGACGCTGACATTTTTAGCCGATATTTTGAACATCTCTCAGAGAGATGTTGGCACTCAAAGGGGGGTTCTCAATCCCACCAGTCACAGTCCGAATTGTCGAGCATTTGTTTTTCTCGTTTTGCTCGACATGAATATTTAGCTCGACAAGTCGAGTTCTCGCCTATTCAAACTGTAATTTCAATCCCACCAGTAACAGTCCGAATTGTCGAGCATTTGCATTTGTTTTTCTCATTTTGCTAATTGAAAATTTAGCTTGACAAGTCGAGTTCTCATCTGCTCGAAAAGTCGAGTTCTCCCCTGCTCGACAAGTCGAGTTCTCCCCTAGAGAGGAAAGTGGCAATTGTCAGAGATAGGCTTCATTTTTATAGTCAATTATATAAAAGTAGATATCTTGTTAAAAATGAAAATTCTCCTATAAAAACCATTTCCAAATCAGCAGACTGCACAATGCTGGTATCTCCCTGAAGTCTCAGTACAGGAATGAGAGCTCTGAGGTAAATTGCAATGCATTGCATTGTAGAAGTAAACAAAAGAATGGCAACAAACAAACATTGTATCCTGAGTAATGCCCCTTTCCCACTGCAGCCTTAAAACGGTATTTTGCCGATTTTTGAGGGCAAAATACCGTTTAAGGCTGCAGTGGGAAAGCGCCAGAGTTGAAATACCGTTTAAAGTTAAACGGTATTTCAACCCGTTTTCAGAGCAGGGTTTTACACGGTAATCTACCGTTTAAGAGGCAATGGGAATGCATCTTAAACGGTAGAGATGATGGCTGATTTTTTCAGCCATCATCTCCGTGTGTGTACGCTGCCGGGCTGAAAGATTAACCACTTTCACCCCGGCGCTACGCCGCGCTGCCACCCCCCGCCCCCCCTCCCCCCCCTCCTGTTATACTCACTTGTCCACGCTGCCCCGCTGTGTCCATTCATTCACTATTAACAGCCGGCGCTGGTGCACTTGCTTTCTTTATTGGTATTACATTATATCGGGGCTGACAACCCCAGTACCAGCTGCCAGTTAGAGGTGCGCTCCTACCAACCCTCTTTTCTTTGATATTTATCAGAGTAAGCCAAAGATAGAAAAGAGTATAGAGAGGATGGCAGCGCCAGGAGCTGCAGCTGTGTGTATATTAGTGGGGCACTAGCTCCCCTTGGATGGACACTCTAAACAAAATGGTAAATATACACTTTGGCGCTACTCCATAGATGTTAACCATATATGTAGGTTCACTTCCAGATTTTCTTGGTATTCTCTGTATTTCTATGTGACATTTAGAGGGCACCTACTGACCTTAAAATAGGTCCCTATGTGCCCGTAGAGGTTTCTTTATCTCTGCCAGGTAAGTGGTACTCCCAACTTGTAACAAACAAGTTTGTTACAAGTTGGGAGTACCACTTACCTGGCAGAGATAAAGAGTTTAGAGTATCAGAGTAAGCCGTTCACATGTATATGCATAGTGACAAAGTATGGTTATTTATTTCCTATGCCCATATAAAGGTTTCATGTACATGGTAAAAGCAGCATCCTTTTAGCCTTAAATGAATCACCACACGCTAATGAGTCATCTTCCACTGAGAAGTGATTCATATTGTATCAATACTCATGGATGATTTGTACACCTAAAGAAGGAACTCTCTAACCCATAATTTTAGTAGCGGGGAGATGCGGAGCACAGAAATATCACCTTAAAAATTAAGGTGACTAGTTATTAAAGGGAAAAAAAGAAGTTCACAAAAGAATATGGCATCTTATCCAGTCTGCAGCTACCTGTGTGTAATAAGGGGCAGACCCCCCTCCCCCCACCCCCCAAAAAAAGACCAATAAAATAAAAAATAAAACACATGAAACGGATTTTAAACCAATAAATGACCAGAAAATTGTATGAGAAAGAATTTCACTTTTCCAGAATACTGGAATTTCCAACCCCTAAAACTATACCTCAAATATGGACAGGAAATAGAATGTCTTATTTTTTTTTTTTTTTTTTTTTTTATTTAATCTAGAAAACAAAAATAATAAGAGTAGGTACTCAAAAGGAATTCATTTATTTAAAAAATATTGTATTTATTTGTACATTGTGAAACATCAGATACCTTTAAAGTAGTCTCCACTTGAATCAACACATTTGTCCAAATGTTTTTTTCAATGCTCAAAACATTTTTTAAACTTATCTTCATAGATGTCTTTTGTACTTTTGCCTTTTTTTGTTGCCCCTCTTTAATAAAGGCAAAACGTCCTCATTTAACCTATTGAGTGCCAACATCTGTGAGAGATGTGCATAATATTCGCTAAAAATGACAGAGTCACTAATATTTGTTATATAAATTCAAATAAAAAAATGTTGTGAAAATAAAATTCCTATATAAGGTAAAAATTACAGGTCATTATGATGAATATAAATGTTTGCTTGCCATTTTTCACACCTATTTTGACCAATTCACTTGGCACGCAAAGGGTTAAGTTCTCTTTTCATTCATTTTTTTTTTTTTAAGGTTGCACGGGGCAAGATTGGGTATATATACGGTGGGGGAGGCAAAGGGTTTCAGTATGATTTCCTGACATTCAAAATACCGACAAGCGTTGGCAGGCAGACAAAATACTGCTATGTTCAAAATGTCAACATTCATTATGCTGACATGATCAATGATGATGAGCACTGTGTACCACCATCTGTCACATTTAAAAATCCACAGGTTACATGGAAAACATGAACTATTTGGGGACCTGAGAACCTGTGCTCTAGTGTATACCTGGCATGTAATTTTTATAAAACAGCCTGTAACATGGCAGTTTTAGTAAACTGTGCTCTCAATGTGTAGGTCACTGTGGTCGAGCTTGCTCGACCACCGTGACCCTGTCCCGTTCTCGGTCAGCCCGACCGAGAACATGCAGGCGGAATTCAATGGGCGTGGCCACGAGTTGCGGCCGGGAAGAGGCAAGCTGCAACTCGTCACTTCCCGGCCGTTCTTGGCAGAACAAGCCCGACTGTTTGTGAAGTCGGGCTCCTTCTGCTGAGAAACCCTGCTCAATGCTGTCGGGGAAGACAGCATTGAATAGGGCATGGCGGCCATCTCCTCCGTGGGGAGATGGTCGCCGGCGATTGAATACCCCCCTTAGTGGAGGCATATTCCTGTACAACACATGTTTTAATTTATTTCTCAGCATATTAACAATGCCATTACTTTTCATACCAGTGATTCCAATAAGAAACAGATTCTATTGATGGTTAAAATGAAATTTAGACAAGCCCTTAAGCAGTAGCTTGCAGTTACTCAGGTCCCTGTGTAAAGCAGTGACAGCACGTAGCCTAAAGGGTAGTGACAAACAGGCACTTTTCACTGCACATCCAAGCACAGAATCTAATCATTCCACATTGATATTATTTGTTCCTATAAGTAAAATGGAGAGCGTGTCACGTAAGCACTTCAGCGGCTGAAGCAGTGTTCAAAGCGCTCAATAAAAACAATCTACAACTGCAATACATTAAGTCTGAGAAGACCTGGTCACACACAATGTTTGAGATGCTCATTACTGGCTATGATAACAATGCTGTGAATGCTTCTAAAGCTGGATAAATGGCAGCATGAAAAGCACCAGCCTGACGAGCAGCAGTGCTTTTAAGTCCATTGCTGGAACATGAATACCTAGTAAACCAAAAGCCTCAGACATATAGCCAAGAAACGGCATTTGATCTACTGTGCAATAAAAACTGACTATTGCTGTTAAGATTTATCATCAAAAGAACCATAATTCAAAGTGGGAAAAGGTGAGGTAACCCTTAACGACCAGAATCTGTCTGTCTAGAACAGGCCTGGCCAACCTATGGCTGTCCAGCTGTTGTTAAACCACAAGTCCCAGCATGCCTTGCTACAGTTTTGCTGTTAGGGAATGTTAAAACTGTGGCAAAACATACTGGGATGTGTAGTTTCACAACCGTTGGAGAGCCACAGATTGTCCAGGCTTAGTCTAGAACAAGTAAGGAGGTGTTGGTTGCTATGGAACACAGAACCTTCTAATCCCCATAATATGGCGCCATAAGGAGAAATATACTCTAAGCCACAAAGCAAACAATCATCAATGTCCACCATAAAATAATTGTCTATGCTAACAGTAGGCGCAGGTACAATTAGTGGCAAGATTCTGCTATTTATATTGAAGCTGCAATTCTGATTTCTGAAGCTGCTACTACTACTACAAGAAAGGCAGAAGAAGAAACTGTGTTTATTAACCATTTGAGTCCCAACATCTCTGTGAGAGATGCACAAAATATCCGCTAAAAATGCCAGCGTTGCTCACATTTGTTATATAAATTCTAACAAAAAAATGTTATGGAAAAAAAGGTGGTATTTCGTATATAAAAGGTAAACATTACAGATCATTATGATAGATAGATAAATAAACAAATAAATAAATATGTTTGCTTTCCAATTTTCACAACTAAAGCTGGCCATACATCTACAGATCAATTGCCAGATTGGGCTGGTTGGAAAAAAATCCTGCTAATGGATGAGAGCAAATGACAGTTGACCATTTGCTTTGAAATGCTGGAAAACTGCCAAAAACGGTCATTCAGATTTTACCAGGTTTTTGTTACAACCAGACCAATCTGACAATCGATCTGTAGATGTATGGCCACCTTAAGTTATGTTGACAAATTCCCTTGGCACTCAAATGGTTAAAGGTGGATTTTAAAGCAAAATTATGCGGGTAAAATGATAAATATGCAGAGAACATATTACCAAAATACAATCATTAAAACTAATAATTTCTAACTATACATATGCCATTTGCACAAAATGGGAGACATCCATGTATACTGAACTAATCTTTCCAAAATGGCAGCTGTGGAACATATTTCACATTTATTTGCAGAATAAATCCACCTACCTGCTCCTAGGAAGAAACATGGACTCTTTGATAAACACAGAACCAGACAAAAGGATATACCAGCAGGTACCGATATCATCAGGGCTGAAATGACAGAATAACAAATAAATATATATTTGTAAAAAAAAAAAAAAAAACACACACTTAATATAAAATGAAATGGTCATAGAAATATATATAGTGATGATTATTATTATTATTATGGGTACTTATGTAATATCTGGGCTCCCGTTTTTCTTATGAGACCGCATCCGCTCGCCACGCTTCGGGCACGGTGGCTCGCTGCGCTCGCCACACTATATAAAATCAACTCCATGCGTATTTGGATAGTAGGGGTATGAAAAAATGGGGTGCATTTAACATGGGAGCCCAGATAATACATAAGTACTTTATTATGTAATTGTTTTAAGTAACACAGCACTAGACATTATGCATGCTCAAGAATAAAAGGGCAAAAGTGCAATGTTATATTGTAGGTATTCTGAGAACACAGATTACATTACACAAAACCGGTTTTACCAAGGAAAATCTTGGACGGGAAGTGAAAACATGAAGCCGGTCTTTGTGCAGGCATTTCCTCAATTTCTTAATTTCATTTCACCCCAGTGGAAGCTTGCAATTTGCATGCAACCCATAAATGCAATGCTTAACTTAGAAAAACAAGATTCAATTAAAATAAAAAAGTTTGAATCTATTCTTGACCAGACCTTCAAAACATAAAAAGCAGCACAGTCAGGGCTCTTGTCATGTGAGAGAGTTTCCCCACCTAGTGGACACAGATGGCCAGTCTGGGTCAGCCTTAGCCATCAGAGAACAGACGTGTGTTTATGTGAGTGCTCCAGGGGCATTTTCTTACTTATGGTGCTTAAACAATACAGTACTGTCTACAGCTCGAGTATGTTTCATCTATTCTGCTGTGATGGTGCCATTGTACTTAAGAGCATCGAATACGCATATACTCAACGACTGACGTGATTGGTAAACAATGAATCCATGTTTAACACTGCTATCATAATCTAGATTCCAGAACACAAACTACGGATGTTTTAGGGCAGAGGATAATGTACTGGTATACTCCAAAATATTTCCAAAGGGAGAGTCACCTGTATTTTAAAAACTATGGAAGAGATCTATGATACTGGCCCATATTATGCAGGTTTGGCTCTTCCTGTTTCCCCTCTTTACCAAAGAGAAGCACTAGCGCAGAAATCTTGGCTGCTGGGGAGGGGGGAGTGAAAACTTTCGGTACTTGTTTCCTAGCACGGCGCCCGTCGGGTCCCATCGCATACCACAACTTAAGGTATGCGATAGGACCCGATCAGAGCTGACAGACCCGATTTTCGGGTTTTAAAGACCTTCCCATACAATTTAAAAATCGGTCGCATCGCATGCCATTACAATGGCATGCGATGCGACCGATCCGATTTCACATTGTACCCAATGTTAAATGCCCCCCCATACCCGATTTTTAATTGTATACCCACATGATATTTAATTATTATGTGAAATGCCCCCCTTTGTTAACGCAACACCACGATAAACGTCAACCTGAAGCGTGGCGAGCGCAGCAAGCCCGCGAGGGGCGGCAGTACGGGTCCTCCGACCTTTTCATACCCCCAATATACACGTTGGCGTGGAGTTGAATTTATATAGTGTGGCGAGCGTAGTGAGCCACCGAGCCTGAAGCGTGGCGAGTGCAGCGAGCCCCACACGGAGACGCGGAATACTTCACATGTATTCCACATCCCCGCGTGGGGCGCGCTGCGCTCGCCACGCTTCAAGCTCGGTGGCTCGCTGCGCTCACCACACTATATAAATTCAACTCCATGCCGATGTGGATAGTGGGGGTATGAAAAAGTCGGAGGACCCGTACCGCCGCCCCTCGCCACGCTTCAGGTTGGTGTTGATCGTGGCGTGGCGTTAACAATGGGGGGGCATTTGGAATATTAATTACCCATCAGGGTGGGTAAACAATTAAAAATTGGGTCGGGGGGGGGGGGGCATTTAACATTGTAATCAGCCATCAGGGTGGCTGTACAATTAAAAATCGTGTCGATTTGGTCGCATTGCATGCAATTTGGCCGCATGCGATGCGATCTGACCGATTTTCCGGCCCGATGACATACAATAGAAATCGGTGGCGCTGTTCTAGGAAACAAGTACCAAACTTTCCCCTCCGACAATGCACGTCAGAACCCGCAGCGCATCCTAGTGTCGCTGCATGGTATCACCTCCTGTGCGACTCCAGTGCCCATGCGCAAGATCTCACTGCTATCATTAAATCTCCTGTGCACAGCAGTAGCCTCTACAATGGATGTCCATGGGGCAATACCACCCGCAGCTGTCAAAAACAACAGCTGCAGGTGTCGGGCATTGACAGTTCTCACATTTTGCATGGACAAAAATGAAATAGATGTGTGGATTCTTGCAGTTCAATGTATAAGCTTTTCACACTACCATGTTCACAGAATTTTCCATCTATGTAATTCCCCAGAATAGGAGAAAATCAAATTGCCACGGTCTCTGGATCTGCATCTCTCTTATACCCCTTTCACATCGCACTTTTAAAACGGTATATTGCCGTTTTTTTTCCATTTTAAAACGTTTAAGGCTGCAATGTCAAAGTGCCAGAGTTGATTTACCGGTTAAAGTTAACCGGTATTTCAACACGGTTAAAAAGCAGAGTCCTACACGTTTTAAAGCCGTTTTTTTGGCAGTTTGAACAGCTCTATTTCAATGGCTTGAAACGTGTCCCTTGGGGGTTAAACGGGTTGAACGTTTGAATGGTATTAAATGATTTTTAAAAAATTTTCACCTGCAATGTGAAAGGTCTCAAGGCGCATATAAAATAAAATATTTTTAAATGTTTGTTCACCATTGGAAAAAAAACCAGTCCCTAGCTAGTGAGCAGGAAGTGATTAACCATATTGGGTCATCTCTTACGTGGAATACATCTCTTATAAACCTTTTCCATCTAACACCAATGTCTAACCCATGTAACTGAACATGAGCCAAGATCCGGGTTGACCTGGCAATAACCTGGGTTATTGCAACAAGGGAAACGGGGTATTATTTACTACAAAATAACGTCACAATTTATGGAACTTTAATATAATCATCATCCTGTTCTAGCACAAAACTCTAGATAAACTAGGAATCTTCATATTTTATAGTCACTTGCAGAACTTAAGGTATTGAAAAATATATATATATATATATATATATATATATATCTCAGTTTGGACCTTCTGAGTGACACAATTTAATATATTGCCCAGTGTGTATGGTATATATGACCATACTCGCCCCTGCAGGTCGTTAACAACTCTCTCCCCATCCTCTCAGTTTGACATATCAGCAAATGACTTCATGCTCAAAAGGTTACACGGTGACGTCACTGAACGATATTTTTGGTAATATTGTTGAGTGTGTATGCGCTATATTGTGTAACCCGACAGCACCGCCCAGGATACATATTCATTATAGCAACTTTCAAACTCCGTGCAGTCCCCTGTTCCAGCCTGGGGTTTCACTAGCAAAGATTGGTTTGTATTTCCTTGCTGAAATACAGATCGGATTGTAGAGTAGTTGCTTAAGATGCAGCGTATCTTACATTTACTTACTACTGTATTTAAAAAGAGGGAAAATGAGGTGAACTCAGGTACAAATCCCATTAGGGCCTATAACCAGTTTGCCTCTGATTACAGAGACTGGTGCATCACTAATGTCATATTTGTTAACAGGTATAAGTAGGAGACAGATACCTCTCTCTTGTGTTTACTGTATTTCTTACATCTAGTTTTGTATGGCTGTAATTGAAATAAGGATACGTCCATCCCAACAGCAGCAAATATTTATTTATTTACAGTTTCTTATATAGCGCAGCATATTCTGTTGCGCTTTACAATTGGAAACATAAGTGATTAAACAAACTGGGTAGATACAAACTGACATGGAGGTAAGAGGGCCCTGCTCACAAGCCTACAATCTATAGGGATTCAATTGTTCTGCCATTGGGGCACTATCACCATTTCCTCCTGAGGTGGTGAGCAGTGTGCCAAAATTGTTGTGCACCCAAACGGGACTTTACGCACTGCGCTTTGCCACTTTGAATGGCTACATACAAAAAATGTCTGCAGTTAAAGCACATCTTGTTTGGTTCATTTCAAATCCATTGTGGTGATGTATAGAGCCCAAAATATGAGAATTGTGTCTCAATTTGTCTCAATAGTTATGGACCTGACTGTGTATGTGTGTATATATATATATATATATATATATATATATATATATAATGTGTGTCTATGAGTTGAAGTACCACTAAACGGACCAAAGTAAAAGCAATATTTGCAGGGACACACAGGGAGTTGTGAAAACAGATTGGAGGTAGGAACAGATGGGCACTAGGGTGGAGAGTTTGTGGGTAAAAAAACTGCCACTGCTCAAAGTGAAAGTATATTGCAGAAGTCTTAATTTTTACAAGCTTTTAACTAGTAATAAATAAATCATCTTTACTGTAAACTGTTACAAAAGTGCACATGTGCAGTACTTCACTCCTGAGGATGGACTTTTTTTAGCACAATACCCTGTGTCTGATACCACTGCCCATAACCCCTGCATTACCACTGCATTCCTGCTATTTACCAATAAGCCAGCACCAATGGCCTAATTTTCGCTTTCACATCTGCTGTGCACCGGTATCCTGTCCTTGGGTCGACAATGTCTAAGGTCCGCAGTCACTAGATCAACACCTATAAATGATCGACATCCCACAGGTCCACATTGACAGAAGGTCGACACAAGTTTTTCATACTTTTTTTTTGTTCAGCCAGACTTAGTTCATACTTTATCGTCCAAGTGTGTGTATATAGTTAGATTATAATGGATTGCTGAACACAGCGAGGCACCGTTCCAGAATCATGGCGAG
Organism: Crinia signifera; assembly: GCF_055691185.1. NCBI lineage: Eukaryota > Metazoa > Chordata > Amphibia > Anura > Myobatrachidae > Crinia > Crinia signifera. The sequence continues at coordinate 119,776,081 of NC_139217.1, read as the reverse complement.
CGCAACGATACACTTATATGGTGTTCATGTCGACATATGATGACATAGACATCACAAGCCATGAAAAACCTTTGCCAACCTTTCAGTGTCGACCATGCCAATGTTGGCCTTTTTCTTTTTGTCGACCTTGGTCAATGTTGACCTACGATATGTTGACCATTTATAGGCGTTGACTTAGACTTTGTCGACTCACTATCCCAGAAGCCTGTGCACCATCCCAATAGGCTATAGCAACACAATAGATTCCAGTAATAACATTATAACACAAAAAAAAAAAAAGATTTTTGCTTTGAAACCTTTAAAATGAGGAGTGTAGGTAGCTTGCATATGCAACTTACCAGCTCTCTAAAGAACGCACTTCTGTGGCTTGTCCAATGAGCAGGCAATTTCATTTATCTTGGAAAAACATCCAACCTGATCACGTGCATTTTGGGAGCAAAACTGATATTTTTGCTTTAGTGCAATATAAAAAGATTTATCGCATCAGAATGGATTAAAGGGCACGCAGTTTTTAAAAGGGATATATTCCTTAGAGAAAGAATTCAGCACCAAACATCTCTCCCTGTCTGTTGACACCCGTTTAACCATGCACAATGCAAGTCCTTGGATTTGGGATCTCAGCAACCAACAAGCACTTTATAGAAAATATCTCCTCCAAAAGATCTAAAAACAAGGCTTGATTTACTGCAGTGCAGGCCTGGCAGGTCTCCAGCACAACTTTGCCAACTGCCTGCCAAATAGGAGCTATAATACACCTTTGGGGAGAGTGAGAAAGCAATAGAGCGCCCCTTCTGCAGAATCCCTTTGCATTATTAAATATCCCGCTGGATGACTTTCACGCTGTCTTCTGGTCTAGCAAGGAGAAATCAGAGGCCTGTCAGACAATTAGCATGCAGACAACCTCCTCTCCAAACTCTCTCTCACTCACACATTGGTAGAAATGATTTGGCCTCACGTATTTAGGCTCATATTGTGAACATAAAGGAATTAAGAATTGCTAAAGAAAAATAAAGCATCTAAAGCAGAACGTGTGCGTGTTTCTGTATGCTTTCAATTAAAGGAAAACCATAGGCCAGATAAAAGTGGGATAGGATTCATCTGGCATAATTCAGAGTGAATGTTCTGGATAATGTCTTACAATTGTATAATAATGCCATCGCTATTTGTGTAGCCCACTCTATGGGTAAGCACAGAATTAAAATGCTCAATATTGCAGCTTTTCTTTTTGTTTAAAGATGAATAAAAGCCACAAAACATGGCTGAATATTGTCACACACACCCATCGTTTTAATCCAACTAGGGTCCTATCTATGTGGAGTAATGGCCCCTACACACGGGGCGACTTCAGGGCATTTTCACGGTCAGGCCCAGTGTTCTTACCGGAGAACATGGCACTGACAGATCGCTCAGCACACAGCGCTGACACATCGCTGTGCATCGCTGTGTGCTGAGCGATCTTGCCGTGTTGCGCCGTGTGTGGGCCCCATTACATTGTTCTATCTGTATCTATCTTGTGTATGACTTTCACTTCCTGCCTCAGATTCCTCCCGTGGACACAGCTTGCACTGCTAGGTGATTGTGCATTTGTGGGCCTTTGGTAACATGTTTAATAGCTTAGAGCAGTGGTTCTCAAACTGTGGGTCCTGACCCAGAAGTGGGTCCCAACCTACTCAGCATGGGGTCGCGACTCTATGTTGCTGACCATCCGGCTGATGACTTTTCTAATCTCAGTCAGTGATTCAAGGAGTCTGATAAATCTGTTGAATGGTCTGTTATTTTAGACTCCTCCCATCATGTTGTGCCTCCACAATGCTACCATGTATGTGCTGTCTGCTGCCTACACATGTGATGTGATGACCTTCTGCAGTAACTTGCTGGGGTCCTGTCATTATTGTCTGATAGGGTCCCAGAGCAAAATAGTTTGAGGACCCCTGGCTTAGAGCAGTGATGAGCCCTATGGCCCTCTGATCCTTCGCCTTCAGCCCCAGCTACTTTCATTTTCTTTTCTAATTTTTAAAGCTTCTATCACTTGTTTAACGTGTATTCTGAAATGTTTTTATAAAGTTGTCTTCTCATTTCAGTAAACAGATTTTCAATAATTACTGAGATTAAAAGCATCATGCAGCTACTATAGAGAGCCCCACATGCACCCCTGTAGAATGTGTCTCTATCACGGTCTTACATAGATTATATTATGTCATAATTAATAACAAGTGATTTAATAAGTCATACAGTGTTAAAGAAGGTGTTTGCTTTATAGTAATAATAAAAATAATAATTTAAATATTTTGGAATATAATATACTGTATATTACATAATAAAACACACAAATAGCTAGCAAATACATTCTATACAGTACAAAACTACATGTTTCCAGAGCAAGGAGTCTGAAAAGGGCACTTTTGTTTAATGTATACCAACATCTCTGCTGTGATGTGTTGCATAGCAAAGCCTAAAAATAGATCCTTATTTGCAGAGCTGCAGATCTCCTGCCAGAGTGGGCCTACATAATAAGGATTAGCACAAGAGCTGCATAGTAGTGAGCAAGGTCGGCGCACTCATTAAGAAAAGAACACCTGCCTCCTGCTCTGCTCCTGTGTGCACAATACTACTCCAGAGCATAAACCAGTCAGCTGCATACAATGGAAACAGTCATTTTGTTGACTGAATCAATATTCATGAGAAAACAAGCTATTAATTCTCTAGAAACTAATCATATCCCTGAAGCATGAGTAAAGCGACAATAACATTTCCCGGTGTACTTATGGTCTTAATATTACTTCAACCCACAAAATGGCCGACTATGCTGTGTCCTATGAACAGCTCCGTTTACTTGTTTGGTCGTAGGGCAGTATTAGTAGCCTATAGGCAGCACGCCTCGCTATAACAAAGTGAAACTTTTAAATTGATTGGTTCCCTTTATCAATTTACAAGGCGCTAGTTATTTTACGGAACCATGGCAGTGACCTATATCAGCAGGATGTGTAGTGCCAACTCCTTCTCACTGTTACAATGTGGAATTGGGCCATGTAAATGCAAATTGTTGCTTTAGCCATTTACAAATCTAGAGACACAAACTGGCAGACTTGCTGTCCAGACGGAGTCTATCTTTAGACAGTGTCTCTAAATGACCACTTCTTTCAGATTATTGCACAAAATCAGGATAGATCAGGTTCCTTGAATCATTTTGGTTTATGTAGCTTGGCCATCCAAAAGTTATGTTTCCCCTCATTGTACACCTCATAATAGACCCCAAAGATCCACTGGGGAACCTTGTAAATAAATAGGCACCCCGGATGTTTTGCAGAATTGTCCTTGCTCCAAGCAGAAAGCATCACTGCTAGGCTGTTGCAGTTACCCCTAGTTACAACCATAACAGCTCTCATTAATGCTTTGGGGATATAGTCACCAGGTCTACAAGCATTAGGTTGAAATGCATGAAGGTCGACAGGGTCATTATGTCAACACAAGCATTAGGTCGAACATTGGGAAGGTCGACAGTCAAAAGGTCAACATGGGGTTTTTCACTTTTTGTTTGAGCCGACATGTGCAGACAGGCGGCGTTTCATGTCACACCACCCACTAAGGCGTGGTGGGAGAACAAAATAGCATGCCGAGCGCAGTGAGGCACCGTGCCAGAAGAATGGCAAGAGCAGTGAGCCATACGAGGGTACGCGGTGCACTTTTTTAGTGTCCATGTCATCTGCATCGACAGTCTGTAAAAAAAGTGGAAAACCCCATGTCGACCGAATGCTTGTGTAGACCTAATGACCCTGTCCACCTAACCCCATGTTGCCCTTCATACATGTCAACCTGATGCTTGTCAACCTAGTTGTTGGCTATCCAATGATGATTTGTTGAAACTTTGGACAAAGGCTAGATATACTGCCCTGTGTAAGGAGTTTAGCTCTCGATGTTCTTAGATCTTTGGCTCTTACAGGGCCTCTTTATTCTCCAGCTAGGCCTAGATTTTTGTCCCATGCTATATTGTGAATAGTAACATAGTAATTAAGGGTAAATAAAAGCCATTAGTCCATCGAGTTCAACCTATTTTACTTGTAACTACTGACTTGAGTAAGTCATATCTATAGGATTCCCTAAGTGGTCAAAAATATATCCCGTAGAATCCTCTTCTTAATTCAGTACACAATGTATTTTCCTCGTGCCTCAGTACATGCCCGCATGTCCTAAGTATAGGCCTGTGATACCCCTTTTCCATCTGCAAGCCGGGAGCACCTGGGATTTTGTACCCGGCTACAGCCTGCATGTGACCTGGCTTGCAAACCCATTCACACTAGAGTCCCCATCCGGCATAATGCCTGGCTGGTGACGTCATTGGGAGGTGGGGTCCAGGAGGCGCTGGGAGATGAAAGAATCTCCCAGCACCGGCTTTTGCACTGTAGTGAATGGAACCAGGTCGCATTGACCCCGGTTAACCCTTTACACTACACAGTGACCCAGGTTGAACCCATGTTCAACCCTGGTCGCTACCTGGGTAGAAATGCCGGGTCTGGCGACCTGGGTTATTTCTACAGGGAGCGTTTCCACCTGCCTAAAATCCCGGGTTTTGCACGCTCCCATGCAAAAACCTGGTATATTCAGGCTAGTGGAAAAGGGGTATGAGTGGAAAAATCACCTCCCAGTTCCATGATTCCCAATCCTGTATTTGAACATACCAATCATATCACCTCTCAACCTCCAGTGAAAACATATTCAGCCTGGTTAGCCTATCTTTGTACGGTATTCTAGTGATTCGAGACCTTTTACTAGCTAAGTTGCCCTTCTCTGTACCTATTTATTAATGTCCTTTTTAAGGTGCGTAAATGAATTTGAACAGGTACAGAGAAGGGCAACTAAGCTAGTAAAAGTATATGCATGTGCTGCTTTGCTAGGAAGTAATACAACATTTTTACTCACCCTGTTGGCAGCAGATCGTCGAGAGAATATTTCCACCTGCTGGTGCTAGTTGTAATCCAATTTCTTAAAATAAAGTTTGCTGATCAAAGATACAATTTAATTAATTTCTAAATTAGGCCAGCCATAACATCACAATAATCCGGGATACCTACAGTATGATTAAGGCAGGTCCTTTGGCTATTTAAAACCAGGTAAAAATGCAGGTCGCAGAACCCATGTAATTCATAGGTGCCCCCGTTTAAAAGCTATTATGGCAGCCTATTCTAAATTGTTATTTGCTGTCCCATACATCTACGTAATTATCAGCACATGTAAGTAAGTAATCTGCAGAGCTAGGATAGAGGAAGCTTTGCAGACCACTTACGCCACATAATGACGGATCATAGACGGGGATGGTCAGAGAGTTAGCTGAATTTTTCTGATGTCATAACAATGTTCACAGGAAGCACAGTCATCATGTGTAATGTAGGCAATATATGGACAGCACATCAGCCAACTTACAAATCATTGTTTAACATGTGGCCATCTAAAAGATCATTATAGACTGTACCAACCCAATCTGATTAGCCATAAGTGACAATAGCAAATCCTCAAACCGGAAGCTACATTTACCACTTTCTTATAGTTAGATGTACACACGGTTTGATGTAGTCTATTTTTGTATTTGATTTTGCTTATATAAACTAAATTGAATCAAAATCGAACGCATTCAATTTCGATTCAATCCCAATACACGGCCCCACGGCATCAAAATTAAATAGTACAATGGACAGATCTGTACTATATAGTGGCAATCAAATGCGCTTGCTCCGTGTGATTGCATCCTGATCTAATCGTGAACGAATAGCAAGGAAATCGCACATAGACCTTGTTCAGGTCACATAGAACTTATTTAGGCATTCATACCTGGCTGCTCATTCGCACCTTGAACGATGGTGTGCGTATGCGCAGCCACATTTCTACGCATGTGCATAGGCCGGGCGTATTCAGCCACGGCAAACAGACTGTTCACCGGGTGCATGCATCCAAGATTACGGGTGGTAGCGTATAGTCGTGCCGATGAGAGCGCCCAGCATTTCATGGGTGTTCCCATGAAAACACTGGGCGTTCCCAGGGAAATCACCCTGTGATGTGGTTGCTGGGCAGCAGACATCACCGGATGTCAGCTGACCGCCCACTTCCTCCCGAATGTGCACGAATATCTAAGTGACCTGAGAGTAACCTTGGATATGCGTGCATTCACTACATCAATCGATGGTTGTCAACCATCAAAATATGTGGGAGTTTCGCCCTGGCCTGCGAATGGATGTTTATGTTAAACATCCATTCACATGCCTTGTGAACGAACCCAGCGTGTGAGGGGGAGGGTGGCGTACCAGTGTTCGCAGGAAGGCGCCTGGGGGCTCGCAAGGCTGCGAATTTGCAGCCTTACGACTCAATCAGAATAACCCCCCATGTGTACACCCCTTAAGTCTTTAAGTCACATCATATGTTATTTGTATCTCATCCCAAATGTTCAAAAATGACCAGCTCTAAACCACTGCTACTGTTTTTTTTCCCATTAAAGTTTGTATTTGGGGGAAATTTTTTTTACAGACTTTACAAGATAATATGTAACATGTATCCCAGCAAGTACACGGACTAGGTCACTCATTGTACCGTACATGCCAGTTGGTTTGAAAAGTATCACGCAATCTTTGCTTTTCACTAGTTCTCAGCTGGCGGCGCTGTACCATGCACCATAATTACAGTACCTGCAATAGGGACATTTGCATGTACTACACCTAATACCCCATTCACACCAGCCTAAATTCCCGGGTTGAATCCGGGAACAACCCGGTACTAGCGCTGGTGTGAAAGGTTCCCGGGACAAAATCCCGGGCAAATTTCAACCCGGCTAGGTACCAGGGTTGTTCCCGGGTACAACCCGGGGACCTGGCTGGTGTGAAAGGTACAGGGTATACTTATTATTATTATTATAATTTTATTTATAAGGCGCCACAAGTGTTTCGCAGCGCCGTACACAGGAACAATACAGGGAGACAAAACTTGGCATAACATTGAATAAATAACAAAAATACAGTACAAATAGAGAGCACCACAGTTCAATACACATTACAGCTTAAATGTAAGTAGTGAGGACCCCATCAACATACAACTAGAGGCTTGAGGCCAATGATGGAGATGAGTATGAAGATGGTCACTGAGTGTTGGAGTAAAGGAGAGCTGTGAGTGAAATGTGAAGAGAAGTGGGCTTTGACAACAGGAAGGAAGAGGGCCCTACTCGGAGGAGCTTACAATCTAGTAGGAAGGGGAGACAGACAGATTACAAGAGGTGCAAGCGAGGGGGTGGTGGTTAGATAGCAGGATGTAAACAGGCAAGGGGTCGGAGAACCAGCTGGTTTATGCAGTGGAAGGGTACGCTTTGATGAATAGGTGAGTTTTCAGTGCCCGTTTGAAGCTTTGCAAGATCGGGGAGAGTCTAATGGAGCGAGGGAGTGCGTTCCACTGAAGGGGTGCAGCACGGGCAAAGTCCTGTACTCTAGCATGGGAAGCAGTAATCAGGGTGGAGGAGAGACGACAGTCGTCAGCTGACCGTAGAGGGCGGGAGGGTGTATGAATGGAGATGAGGTTAGAGATATATGGAGCAATGGAATTAGAGATGGCCCTGTATGTGAGTGTGAGGTGTTTGAAGAGGATTCTGTAGGGGAATGGAAGCCAGTGCAGATTTTGTTGAAGGGGAGTAGCAGAGTTAGAGCGGCGGGAGAGGAAGATTAGCCTGGCTGCAGCATTGAGGACAGATTGGAGAGGAGCTATTTGGGATTGAGCGAGGCCAGTGAGAAGAGCATTACAGTAGTCAAGCCGTGAGATGACTAATGAGTGGATGATCAGCTTAGTTGCACTCTGTGAGAGAAAGGGCCTGATGCGAGCAATGTTGCGTAACTGGAACCGGCAAGAATGGGCCAGGGCTTGGATGTGGGGTGCAAAGGAGAGGGAGGAGTCAAGAGTGACACCCAGGCAGCGGAGTTGGGGAACAGGGGAGATGATGGTGTTGTTAACAGTGATAGAGATATTAGTAGGGGGCATAGTTCTGGGTGGGGGAAAGATAATAAGTTCGGTTTTGTCCATATTCAGCTTCAGAAATCGCTCAGACATCCAGGTAGAGATGGCAGCGAGGCAGTTGGAAACTTGAGAGAAAACAGTGGGGGACAGATCAGGAGAGGAGAGGTAGATTTGGGTGTCATCTGCATAGAGGTGATATTGGAAGCCAAAGGAGTTAATGAGTGCACCCAGAGAGGAGGTGTACAGAGAGAATAGAATGGGGCCAAGGACGGAACCCTGAGGGACCCCGACAGGAAGGATAGAAGGTGGTGAGGTAGAGCCAGAGGCAGAGACTGAGAAGGAACGGTTGGAGAGGTAAGAGGAAAACCAGTTGAAGACTGTGCCAGAGAGGCCAATGTTTTGGAGTGTGTGGAGGAGGAGAGGGTGATCCACAGTGTCAAAGGCAGCAGATAGGTCCAAAAGGATAAGCAGGGAGAAGTGACCCTTGGATTTGGCTGACAGCAGGTCATTGGTGACTTTCACTAGGGCAGTCTCAGTGGAGTGAAGTGGGCGAAAGCCAGATTGAAGGGGATCTAGGATGGAGTGGTCAGACAGGTAGCTGGTGAGACGCCTGTAAACCAGCCGTTCTAGTATTTTAGAGGCAAATGGGAGAAGAGAGATAGGGCGGTAGCTTGTGGGAGATAAAGGGTCCAGGTTAGGTTTTTTAAGAATAGGCGAGACCAGAGCGTGTTTGAAGGGTGAGGGAAAGATGCCAGTAGAAAGAGATAGGTTGGTACTTGTTTCCTATCTGGGCGCCCACTAAGTTAATTGAGCACCATGCTATTCTCCGTAGTGAAATCTGATCGCATCGCATCGTACACATACACGATATTGAACGATGCGATGCGATGCGATGCGATGCGATCCGATTCGATTTCCCATAGGAAACAATGTTAAATGGCTCAATTTAGCCAAATTATCATAGGAACAATAGTAAATGGGCCAAAAACACCCCTGAACATTGAAATGTCCCCCCAAAAGTAGTTGACGCCACCCCGCCATCAACGTGAACCCGAAGCGTGGCGAGCGCAGCGAGCCCGCGAGGGGCGGCGGTACGCGTCCTCCGACCTTTTCATGCCCTACTATCCACTAGGGCGTGGAGTGAGAATAGAATAGTGTGGCGAGCGCAGCGAGCCACCGAGCCCGAAGCGTGGCGAGCGCAGCGAGCCCCGCGAGGGGACGCGGATACCTTCACAGGTAAACGCGTCCCTTTGCGGGCTTCCCAGGTGTCCGCGTCGCCATGGACACCTGGGAAGCCCGCGAGGGGACGCGTATAACTGTGAAGGTATCCGCGTCCCCTCGCGGGGCTCGCTGCGCTCGCCACGCTTCGGGCTCGGTGGCTCGCTGCGCTCGCCACACTATTCTATTCTCACTCCACGCCCTAGTGGATAGTAGGGCATGAAAAGGTCGGAGGACGCGTACCGCCGCCGCTCGCCACGCTTCGGGTTCACGTTGATGGCGGGGTGGCGTCAACTACTTTTGGGGGGACATTTCAATGTTCAGGGGTGTTTTTGGCCCATTTACTATTGTTCCTATGATAATTTGGCTAAATTGAGCCATTTAACATTGTTTCCTATGGGAAATCGGATCGCATCGCATCGCATCGCATCGCATCGTTCAATATCGTGTATGTGTACGATGCGATGCGATCCGATTTCAGTACGGTGCCGTACGTAGAAAACCTGGGCGCCCAGATAGGAAACAAGTACCGATAGGTTAAAGAGGTGAGCAAGGTGGGAGCAGCCAGTGGGGGAGAGGGAACTAAGGAGACGGGAGGGGAGAGGGTCCAAGGGACAGGTAGAGGGGGGAGAGGATGAGATGAGGGAGCGGACTTCCTCAGCTGTAGTAGGGCAGAAGGATGACAGAGTGGGGTAGTTGGTAGGGGAGGATGATTGGGGTGGGTGGGCAGCAGAGGGGGTATGGAAGGAGATATCATGTCGGATTACCTCAATTTTAGAGAGGAAGAAGGAGGCAAAGTCAGTGGCAGTGAGGGATGAAGGGAGGAGGGGTGGTGCAGGGCGAAGTAGAGTGTTGAAAGTATCAAAGAGACGTCGGGGATTGGAGGAATGGGAAGAGATGAGAGATTTGAAGAAAGATTGTTTGGTATAGGAGAGAGCAGCGCTGTAGGAGGAGAGAATAAACTTGAAATGGAGGAAGTCTTCCAGAGAATGAGATTTCCTCCAGAGGCGTTCAGCAGAGCGTGCACATTTTTGCAAGAATCTAGTTATTTTGTTGTGCCAGGGTTGTGGTTTAGAGCGTCGAAGGGGAACAGTGTGGAGGGGGGCTACAGAGTCGAGAGCAGAGGTGAGAGAAGAGTAATAGAAAGAGGCAGTCTGGTTGGGGCAAGTCATGGTTGAGAGAGGAGAGAGGAAAGTCTCCAGGGAAGACAGGACAGTGGGGTCAAGAGATCCGAGGTTACGTCTGGTGACTGTGGGTCTGGGCAATGAGGGGAGAGGGGAGGATGAGAGGGTGAAAGAGAGCAGATTGTGGTCAGAGAGTGGGAAGGAAGAATTAGAGAAATCAGAGAGATTACAATGGTGGGTGAAGACTAGGTCAAGGGAGTGTCCGAGATTATGAGTGTGGGTGGAGGTCCATTGAGAAAGTCCAAAGGAGGTGATAAGGCCAAGAAGATTAGAGGAGGCAGCATTATTGATGTCAATAGGAATGTTAAAGTCACCGAGGATGATAGAGGGGAGGTCAGAGGCAAGAAAGTGTGGAAGCCACGCAGCAAAGTTATCAAGGAAAGGGGAGCAGGGGCCAGGGGGGCGGTAGATTACAGCCACAAGGAGGTGAATGGGGTAGAAGAGGCGGATAGTGTGTACCTCAAAGGTGGAGAATGTGAGGGAGGGCTCAGGTGGGATGGCGCGGAAGGTGCAGTTGGGGGAGAGGAGGATGCTTACCCAGGTTGCCGTGTCCTCCGTGTCCTGTCCGTCGGGAATTCATGCAGGCGGCGGGCGCAAATGACGAGACAGCCGGTGGATGATGATGACGCAGCTCTCCGGTGGCAGTGAGGACGCCGGAGAGCTGCGTCATCTTCATCCGCAGCCTGTCCCGTCATTTGCGCCGCGGCCTGTGTGGATCCCTGGCCTGCACGGAGGACCAGCAACCGGGGTGAGTATTCTCCCCACCTCCGCCGCCATCCCGCCGACTGCCCGCCTCTTCCCCACCTCCTGCCGGCCTCTTTTCCACTCCCTTCTCACACCAGAAAATGCAGGGACATTTCTGGTGTGAATGGGTCCAAACCCGGGAATGTCCCTGCTTGTCCCGGGAACTGAATTCCCGGGTTTGTCCCTGCATTTCTGGTGTGAATGGGGTATTAATGTACACATACTAGAATAGTAACAAATAAAACAAATGATAACACTCACTTCATCCCCTGGATATCAGTAAGGAGATAAAGAAACCTGATCCTGTTAGGGTCATGAAGTTAGGAAAACTTGGCACACCTTCTGTGTGGATGATGCAGATATCTAAATTGGTCACTGCAGCGTACACAAGTGTAAATGGCAAGGATTAAACTCACTTCACACAACAGCAACGATCTGAAGTAAATCTTATTATAGTAATCTGACTGTCAGACAAGACACAGTGCTGGAAAGCATGCTTTCTGCACACAGTACAAACACACAAAGAAACTGTGTGTACATATGTTATGTAAATGTGGCCAGAAAATTCAGTCAGGAAAACCCCAAAACACATTATTTTGCTGAAATTGAAGAACTAACCAAGGTTTGGTGCAATATATTTTCCCACCAGAGCTTTCCCACACTCGTAAGGCTAGAGAGATTCTTTATAACTTAATATGGATTATTTCCAGAACCAAGATGCTACCGGATGCGGAGGCATCACAATATTGGTTTCTACAAAAAAAGGAGTGTTATATGATGTAGATCAGTGGTTCTCAACTTCAGTCCTCAAGGACCCCCACACAGTGCACGTTTTCCAGGTCACCCGGCAGGTGCACTTATTTTTCACTGACACATTTTAAAAGATCACAGTTGGACCTAATTATTTCACCTGTGATTCATTGTGGAGACCAGGAAAAAGTACAGTTTTTTGGGCGTCATGTGCCCAATGGATTCAATTGCTGCTCCACCTGCGTTTGTCCATTATTACCACTTCCCCTTCCTGTCCATTTTGCACATCTAAACTTTGTCTACAGTATGTGGGCACTATCAGCACAAAAAGTATTGTGCGCACAGCACCGGAACAAACAAATGTTGTGAGCGACATGCCACAACGGCACACTGAAAAATCATTTCAATAACTCCATTTGTGTTTTTGCCTATTTTAGTAGTAATGTGATGCCCATGCCAGCTAAATCTCACATTTGTTTCCTGGAAGGCTAAGGGATCAATTCAGTAATGGTAAGTAGAGCAAAGTGCCGTTGCATTGGTGTGGCAGCACCAGAAATGGCACCAGATCTCTCTACCATGTCAATCTAGACTTACAGACTTTTGTACCAAAAACAAGAACCATCGAGTCCAGGGGATAACATAAGTATGGCACTTTGCCACATTTCCATGCACTGTAAGTTGTCTCACCACTAACATTTTACAAGTTTTAAGTGACAAGCAGATGCTTTTTTTCCCTGCTGACTGACAATAATAACAATTCCTGACACCAAACTGATGCTATTGTGATAATACCAGGCTCCTCGTAATACAAGGGGATAATACCAGGCTCCTCGTAATACAAGGGGATAATACCAGGCTCCTCGTAATACAAGGGGATAATACCAGGCTCCTCGTAATACAGGGGGATAATACCAGCCTCCTCGTAATACAGGGGGATAATACTAGCATACCTCCCAACAGTCCCGATTACCGCGGGAATGTCCCGGTTTTCGGGGACATTCCCGTGTCCCTCCCGCGGCCGGCAGTGTCCAGCGGCGAGGGGGGCTGTTGGGAGTCCCCCTGTCGGCTGCTGAGCAGCGGGGAATAAACGCAGCCAGGGGGCTGGGGGCATGGTTAGAGGCTCACAGAGCCTCTGGGTCATGCCCCCATAATGGCAAAATGGGGGCGTGGCCTTGCGAGAGAGCAGTGCGCATAGGCCACGCCCCAACATTTTCGGCACGCCACCGGTGCGCATCCCTGTGCCCCTCCTTCGTCTCCCTACAAGTTGGGAGGTATGTACTAGCATCCTAGTAATATGTGGGTATAATACTAGCCTCCTCGTAATATAGGGGACAATACCAGCCTCCTCGTAATACAGGGGACAATACCAGCCTCTTCGTAATACAGGGGGATAATACCAGCCTCCTCGTAATACAGGGGATAATAACAGCATCATAATACAGGGGGATAATACCAGCCTCCTGAATATGCAGCAGTGAGGCAATCACAATCCACAATCACAGTGACAGCAGTGTTTGGGGAGGGGGGCTGCAAGGGGGAAGTTTGCTCCCGTAACATGCAGAGCGGAGGAGGGCAGCAGCGGGAGCCATGCATCTCCTGTCCTTGCAGTGCCTGCTTTGCCTCTCCTTCCTCTGGCTCACACAAGGGGCTGGGAAACATAGAGAGAAGGGAGGGGGCAGAGTGGGGGACATACAGTGAATGGAGGCAGTGATGGCCATTCAGAGAAGGGGGAGCAGGGGCAGGCTGGGGTACATACAGTGAATGGGGGCAGAGTGGGGTACATAGTTAAAGAGGGTAATACAGTGAATGGGAGTCATACAGTGAAGGAGGGTCAGGCTTGGGGACATACAATGAATGGAGGCACTGATGGACATTAAAAGAACGAGGGCAGGCTGGGGGACAGAGTGAATGGGTGCAGAGTGGGGAACATACAGTAAATGGGGGACATACAGTGAAGGAGGGTCAGGCTGGGGGACATACAGTGAATGGGGGCAGGCTGGGCCCCCACACATTTACACTTCACCAAATCTGGCCTTCGTCACAAAAAGTTTGGACACCCCTGGTCTAACTAATAGAAAGAAAAGAACACAAGGGGTATGAGCCCTGCTCGATCTTACATTCTAAAGAGAAGGGGCAGACCGAAATGGGTGACACGGATGGGGTAGACAGTGAGAATGGAATAGAGGGTTAAAATGAGAGATGACTGGATTTAATATAGAAGTGGGTCTTGAGAGCTCGTTTGAAGTTTTATAGAGGTGATGAGTTTGATAGGATAAGGTAGAGAATTCCAGTAATAGGGAACTGCACATGAAAAAGGTGAGGTGAGAGGAGGAAGTAATCGAGAGGAGGAAGTAATCAGTAGGCAGGAGCTGTGTATTTGTGAAACCAAGAGTAAAAGTGGGAGTGTGAGTGGAGATGAAGTCAGAGACGTAAATAAAGATGTAATAGGTGAGGGGTTTGTAAGTGAGTGTGCAAAGCATAGATTGGATTCTGGGGTTCCGGATGACTCACCGACAGTCGGGATTCCGTGAGTCTTTTCTCCGACAGTTGGAATCCTGACTTACACATGCTATTTCTCCTCATATGGGTTGACAACCCCTACAGAGGGAGAATAGAATAAGTGGTGAGCACAGCAAGCCACGAGTCCTCAAGGGGCATAAATGCACTCACTCCTACTGTGAGGCTCTTCCGATGTATAAGAAATGACCATCGTAGTCCTGACTGTTGGAGGGTTATACAATACTCAGAATCTGAAGGGTAAACATTGTACGGCCTAGAAGAGAGGTGAGGCAGAAGTAGTATGTTTGGAGCAGAGGTTGAGCCAAGCAGCAGCAGTGAGGACAGATTGGAGTGGAGAGAGGCAGCAGTCAAGGAGGAGGTTATAGCAGTCCAATCTAAAGATGACCAGTAAGTAGTTGGGAGTCTCAGTAACATCCAGAATGATCCTGGAATTATTGAGATAGAAACGGCAGTACAGGTTGAGTATCCCGTATCCAAAATGCTCGGGACCAGGAGAATTTTGGATAACGGATTATTCCGTATTTCGGAATATTTTAATATTTCAATTATGTATTTTGAAGTATCTTGCATGTATGCTGTATAAACACATAAAATACACACAAATATATTTTATTACCACATAAAATAGACACAAATATATTTTATTTGTTCAAAAAACAAGGTTTCAAAACATGAAACAAAATGTGTGTACTATCTCAGATATTGAATTTGAATGCCAAGCAATCATTTTCTTGCACATATATAGTGCCAGTTACATATCTTACATATCATGTCACCAGTAGTGCTGTTACAAATGTCCCCAGTGAGTTTTTAGCAAAAAAAATATTTTTTATTCACTTTCTGGAATGTATGGTTTTCGGAATAATTTGGATAACGGATACTCAGATACGGGATACTCAACCTTTACTGCGAAAGGTACCAAATGTGTAGTTAGAATTAAAGGGAAAAGTCAAGAATAACTCCAAAACAGTGCACTCAGGGGCTAGAGCAGATGGTTGTGCTGTCAATAGATAATAAAATTGTGGGAGGTAAGGCTATGCGGGAGGGTGGCCAGATCTGTTAAGTTTAAGAAAGCACTGGGACATCCAGAAAAAGATGGTAAAGAGACAGCTATAGATAAGAGTGAGTGGTCAGGGCAAGTAAATCTGAGTACCATCAGCATAGATATGATATAGGTCAAAAGAGCTAATGTGTTCACTTAAAGATATAGATATATATATATATATATATATATATATATATATATATATATATATATATATAGAACAAGTTCTCCAATATGCGCTTAAATACAATAAACTAGTCATCGCTGTAGACACTTAGTTCCCCACTAGTAGGAACTACTACTACACATAAACACCAACAATAGTGTCTTCAGCGCCCTATAGTGATGGATGTCTTAAATGAATATAAAATAATATAAAAGCAATATACACTTGAAGCTTCTTGTTTCTTTGTGGAATAAATTTTCTTTATTTTCACAGAGCTTTACAACAGAACCCAACGCGTTTCATCTCTCTTGGAGACTTCATCAGGGGTTTTTTCTTAGAGACATTAAATGCCTTTAAAGGCTCTGAAACAATTGATGTTGTTCTACTGATCGAATAAAGTACTGTTTTTAGTCCTCTACAGTGGTGAAAACCTTGTGCTATTGAAATATAGTATAGATGGCTTTAGATGTTATCACACCTGTACATGTAGAGCCCAAAAAAGGTGTCTTATAACCGTCTTAGTGCATAGAGACATTCAAAGCTCCAGTATACACATCAGTTCTTTTAACCACCTTTTCAGTGTATAGATTCCCGTTCCCGCAAGTGCTCTTGCTGGCTGAATCTCAGAGAGCACACACACTCAGGAGCTACACAGGGAATATTTCCTAATTCCTTGTGACCCTAACGGGAATCTATACACTGAAAAGGTGGTTAAAAGAACTGATGTGTATACTGGAGCTTTGAATGTCTCTATGCACTAAGACGGTTATAAGACACCTTTTTTGGGCTCTACATGTACAGGTGTGATAACATCTAAAGCCATCTATACTATATTTCAATAGCACAAGGTTTTCACCACTGTAGAGGACTAAAAACAGTACTTTATTCGATCAGTAGAACAACATCAATTGTTTCAGAGCCTTTAAAGGCATTTAATGTCTCTAAGAAAAAACCCCTGATGAAGTCTCCAAGAGAGATGAAACGCGTTGGGTTCTGTTGTAAAGCTCTGTGAAAATAAAGAAAATTTATTCCACAAAGAAACAAGAAGCTTCAAGTGTATATTGCTTTTATATTATTTTATATTCATTTAAGACATCCATCACTATAGGGCGCTGAAGACACTATTGTTGGTATATATATATATATATATATCTAAAGAGATAGGGGTTTGTGACCTTTCATGCGCTGTAAAGGTAGCTGCACTTCTATATACCTCGCTGTTAATAGAGGTATGAAACAGAAATAGATGAAAAAAAAATATATAGAGGTGCGCTCGGTCGAAGTTTCACCCAAAGTATATACGTGTTGGTAAAACAATATATATCAAATATTTTTTATTTTACCCAACAATATAAAAACAATTGATGTTCACACAATATTCACATCATAATAAGACCGGTGTTTGATACCACTTTCAACAAAAGACTTGTTGAAAGTGGTATCAAACACCAGTCTAATTAGGATGTGAATATTGTGTGAACATCAATTGTTTTTATATTGTTGTATAAAATAAAAAATATTTTATATATATATTGTTTTACCAACACGTGTATACTTTGGGTGAAACTGTGACCTAGCGCACCTCTATATCTTTTCTTTCATAGATATTATATATATATATATATCCAAAACTGGACCGGCACTCCACTTCAAGTAAGCAATGTCGCTGCGTGCCTTTGTTTAGAAGAGTATAAACAGCAAGGTTCCACTTCCCTGCAGGTCACTGGAACAAACACGTCACTGCAGCCTTTGTAAATAATCTAATGCTTTATTTGACCTCGACGGGCCATTTCGGGGTAACACCCCGTTTTGATCCTCTTGAAAACGGGGTGTTACCCTGAAATGGCCCGTCGAGGTCAAATAAAGCATTCGATGATTTACAAAGGCTGCAGGGTACTTGTGAGTTATCCGGGCTGCCGATTTTGTCCTTAAGTTTGGTTAACTTAAGGACACCCGACCGACGCGATGCCCGCGATTTAGCCCCAAATCGGGGGCATCGCGTCGGTCGTGGCCGTTATAAGGGGCCGCGACGTGATGCCCACGATTTCCCATAGACAGTAATGTTAAAAGACACGATGGACCCGATTTCCCATAGACAGTAATGTTAAAAGACGCGATGGACCCGATTTCCCATAGACAGCAATGTTAAAATAAAATGACCATGTGAAATTGGCCAATATGTTTTTAAAAAAAATGTTTCATGGCCCCCCACCTCCGTTAACGCCACCCCGCTATTGACGCCAACCCGAAGCGTGGCGAGCGCAGCGAGCCCGCGAGGGGCGGCGGTACGCGTCCTCCGACCTTTTCATGCCCTACTATCCACTAGGGCGTGGAGTGAGAATAGAATAGTGTGGCGAGCGCAGCGAGCCACCGTGCCCGAAGCGTGGCGAGCGCAGCGAGCCCCACGAGGGGACGCGGACACCTGTGAAGCCCGCAAGGGCACGCGGATACCTGTGAAGGTGTCCGCGTCCCCTTGCGGGGCTCGCTGCGCTCGCCACGCTTCGGGCTCGGTGGCTCGCTGCGCTCGCCACACTATTCTATTCTCACTCCACGCCCTAGTGGATAGTAGGGCATGAAAAGGTCGGAGGACGCGTACCGCCGCCCCTCGCGGGCTCGCTGCGCTCGCCACGCTTCGGGTTGGCGTCAATAGCTGGGTGGCGTTAACGGTGGTGGGGGGCCATGAAACATTTTTTTTTAAAACATATCCAATGTGAAATGGCCATATTGGCCAATTTCACATGGTCATTTTACTTTAACATTGCTGTCTATGGGAAATCGGGTCCATCGCGTCTTAAATCGGGTCCATCGTGTCTTTTAACATTACTGTCTATGGGAAATCGTGGGCATCGCGTCGCGGCTCTTTATAACGGCCACGACCGACGCGATGCCCACGATTTCGGGCGCCATGAAAAAATCGGCAGCCCGGATAACTCACAAGTACCGGCTGCAGTGACGTGTTTGTTCCAGTGACCTGCAGGAAAGTGGAACCTTGCTGTATATATTATATATATATATATATATATATATATATATATATATATATATATATAGAGAGAGAGAGAGAGAGAGAGAGAGAGAGAGAGAGAGAGAGAGAGAGAGAGAGAGAGAGAGAGAGAGAGAGAGAGAGAGAGAGAGAGAGAGAGAGAGAGAGAGAGAACGAATAGAGAGGGTCGAAGAACAAAACCTTGGGGAATACCTAATGCTAGTGTAAGTGTGGGGGGAGGGACTGGAGTCATGAGAGGAGACAGAGAAGGAACCGACAAAGAGATAGGATGAGATGAGAAGGCAGTATCATGCAGACCAAAGGAGTGAAAGAACTGCAGATGGACAGGGTGGTCCATGGTGTAAAAAGCAGCAAAAATGTCAAACAAAATGAGCAAAGAGTAGTGGCCCTTGGATTTGTCAGTAATGATTTCAACCACTGTTGCTCAGCATTTGCAGATATCTGATAAATAGTGGTTGCTGGAGGAGAAGCAAGGGACATTTCCCATAGTTAACTCTACCATGCCAGTATTTAAAATCATTAAAAGTTGGTGGGTGGGATATATATATATATATATATATATATATATATATATATATATATATATATACATACACATACATATACATACATACATACATACATACACTTAACAACAATACTAAAGAATTACAGTACAGTACAGTACAGAACTGTAATTCTTTAGTATTGCTGTTAAGTGTATTTCATGTTTTTTATCCTCACACGTCACTTCATATTTCACAGCCCCGAATCCATGCACGGAGCACTGAGGCGCTGACCAACACTGGTATACCCTCTACATGGCGCATATCGCATCCAACCCCCGGCCAGCCTGCTACAGTGTCCAGTAACCATAGTAACCCCGCCACTCCAGGCTCCACAGGCCTCCCTGTACATCACAGGTCCGGAAGTTCGGCGCACGGTCCGTAGACAGCCCGCAGCAGCGTCAGGTAGCTATAGCAACTCAGTCACGCCAGGCTTTCCACGCCCACCGGCCAGTTACAGAACCGAAAGTGAGGTTAAACGCCACAGCATACTCCCTGCATCGACGAGGAGGTATTTATATACCTCCAGTATTTAAGGTAGGATCTTACACTATTGTTTTGTCTGTACACCTTGAAAATGGGGTTTCTGTTATGGCCCCGAAACGTCGGTTTTGACATAAAAATGTAATCACTTTTGATAAATCCTGTGGAGTGCTGCTGCTTGCTTGAGATGGATATCTACATCATTGTTCAAGGGGGCACCCAGGTGATTATTTTCATTTAGGGAGAGTGCTTCTCTTTCTTTATCTATCTATCTATGTCAATAGTGTCTAGGTTAACATTCACCTAGGTCTACCACTATTGGTTGACAGGATTTAGGTCAAATTTGGTCAATATTGACTAGGTCAACCACGATTGGTTGATATGCATTAGGTCAACATGGTGAAAAGGTGGACATAAAAAAAGACCGACCTGAGCTTTTCACTTTTCAAAAATAAAGCATGATGAGTACAGCGAGCAATGCTAGGGGACGTGGTATACTACTACCAATAACCTACGTCGACAGACACACAGACCTTGTCAACCTAAGAATAGATGGCTATCATCTAAATATATGCATACTTGCCTACTTTTGAAAAGCAAAATGAGGGAGATTTTAGATGCTATATACATACATTGGTCGAAGTGTAAATGTAGTGATTATGCGCGCACCTTAGGCGCGCGTGCTCTGGGAAAAGGGATGTGGCTACTGGGAAAGGGGTGTGGTCGACTATAAAGGGGCGTGGTCACTTAAAAAGGGGCTTGTTCTTAAGTGTAGTGTACTTCACCATATATGCCTTATACACATTATCCACCACGGAATGAGACATAATTCTAATTATGCCAATGGCCGCTCCTAGACATTATGCCAGGTAAAGCCGCTTATACACATTACGCCAGGTATAGCCCTTTGCATGCGGTACGACAGGTACAGCCCTTTGCACACAGTACACCAAGTAAAGCTCCTTGCTCTACAGTGCCAGATACACATTATATGTCCCCGCATTGACAGATATACATAATATGCCCCAACATTGACAGACATACATGCCCCCCACAGTACCAGATACACATGATTTGCCCCCAGCAGCTCCAGATACACATTATATGCCCTACAGCGGCAAATACACATTATATGCCCTACAGCGGCAAATACACATTATATGCCCGACATTGTCAGATACACATTACGTGCCCTCAGCATTGCCAGATACACATGTCCCCACAGTGGCAGATACATATATGCATCCAGCGCCAGATACACATTGCCCGCACAGTGCCAGATACACATTGCCCCCCCAGTGCAAGGTACACGTGCCCCCCCAGTGCCAGATACACATGCCCCCCAGTGCCAGATACATATGGGGCCACAGTGCCAGATATGCCTGCTCCCCAGTGCCAGATACATATGGGGCCCGCAGGGTGTTTGGTGGCTGCTGCTGGATGGGGAGCGTTGGATGAGTAGCCGGCTCCTCTGCCCCCTCCAGTTGGAGAAGGGTGATACCCCAAAAAGCGCAGGAAGAAGTGTGCTCCATGCTGTAGCCAGAGGCCGTGTCTTAGCATGTCAGCAAGCTCCGGTCTGCCCCTTTTTTCCGGAGATCCAGCGGCAGCGCAGAAATACATTATCCGGCAGCAAGGTGGCTGAGAGGCAGGCTTCTCCTGCTTGCGCACCGCACGGGTTCAATTGCCAGCCCAGCGCTACAGTACCCACAAAGCCCTGCGGTGGCCGTCATAATGACGGCACGATGTTGCACATTTAGACCCCGCCCCAGCAATGACGCGCTTGCGGGAGGAACCAAGGGATTTGCGGGGGGCCGGGAGAATGATTGACAAAGCGGGAGACTCCCGCTAAATGCGGGAGGGTAGGCAAGTATGAATATATGTCTAGTGCCTGATTGTGTGTCTCCGAAACACTGCTATCTGTTGGCAGTGAGTGAAACTACATCTCTCTCCCACACACATGCACAATCACAGGGAAGCAGACGAGCTTAATATATATGTATGTATATATATACACATACACACACATACACACAAAATGTGTGGCTGTAACGAGCATTTTCTCTACTGCATGAAAAATGGAACCTAAAACGCATTGTGCATAGGTATCTCAGGGCTTTTACTGCCACGACACCCTCATTATAATAATAAATATAGGAGTGGATAGCTAAAAGGACATTTGCTATAACCCATAGTGCCAGTGTCATTGCGACATGCATTCAGCTGTGGGATGCCTCCAGGGTTAGTGAATGTTTAAGTATTTCCACCCGCTGAGTGCTCATTTAAATTCACTTCAGCAACAGGAATTCTTCAAATTAAAAATGGTACTTTAAGCACAGGATACCCTGCTGTTTACAATTCTAACATTGTAAAAGTCTGACAGATAAGGGAGGAATTAGATTGGAATGTGAAATCAACACATTCCACTAGTTCATACCCCAATGTACTGTAATTAATAGTCCAGAGGTTATTAGCTTGTATGGCTTCTATAAGCACATATACCATACAGTGCTACTGTAGATAAGCCCAGCAAACATCATAGTCCTACCACCAGGGTTCTTACCGGTATCAGTATCAATTAGCATAACATGGACTGCAGAGACGGAAGCTGTGGGACAATGGGCTGGATTGTTTCTTCTTGCCATAAGGAAGCAATAATAATAAATCATGGCCTTTATAGCAAATTATATTAAGGGGAAAACCAGAAATAAGTAGCAGAGATCAATGTCATATTAACCAGTATACCATCACCTTCCCACAGTGCTTACAGCCGTTCTGGTGGTTCCTGGGAATGAAGTGATGTTGTCAGCATGATTTGCACTGATGACAATGTATGAAATGTGGGTTCAAGAAGAAACCCATTGCCTGACATTATACACATCGCTTTCCTTTTGAAATGCTCATTTCCAAACCTTCATGGAAGAAAAGAAAACTGGCTTAAGCACACAATCAGCGCTACACTTCCCCTAATTACAGTTTAAGCATCTTATATGCGGGGAGACGTTATGTTATATAAGGAGACTAAAGTAGGAAGGCAGCGAGGGTGCGAGTTCTGCAGAAATAATGACTTCTTACATGCTAATAACATTGGCTTTCCAAGGTTTAAAGCACCATTATTACTAAGCTTGAAATTACATATTTTCTGCATGGCAGTATTATAGAACTATATATTAACATTGATACATCGATAATGAGTTCTGTGGGAGCTCTTATCTTAACCAAATGTAATATTTAAGACAGATCCAGTCATTCATGAATTAAGCTGAATTACCAGAGGTGACCATGTACTGTATATACCAAAAGGCACTAAATTAGTGTTATCTGCTAATTAGTGACTATCCAAGTCTTTGAAGGACTGTTTTCTACATGCCACTAGATTAGAACTAGAGCTTCCTTAATTGTATGTATAAAACACACATTTTAGTTATACAAGGCATTGTTAATAAACAGCTGGTTAACTTTTCACCTAGTACTTCGAGGTAAAGAGGGAAGTACTCTATTTTTTCCGACCTACTCAGACATATAAGCTATGTAATAGGGTTAAAAGGGTCAACATTAAACAGGTCTTTCAGAACCGGTCTACATTTTGGTATCGACCTTCTGAATGTCAACTGGATATTACCCAGTTTTGATTATACCGTGTTCTCACTGCGAGTGAGAAATACACGGCTTTTCCCCGGCATTGAAATGCCGGGGACTGCCGCGCTGGACCCCCGTTCTCACTGCAAGGCAAATTCCCGGGTGAAGAAGTTCTACCCGTGAATTTGCCTTTTAACACAGGCTTTTCGGCAGTGTGAACGGGTCAACCCGTGTCTGCATACCCGGATCTCAGACACGGGTAAAAAGAAGGGTTTTACCCGTGTCTGAGATCCGGGTATGGGACCCGTTCACACTGCCAAAAATCCCGTGTTAAAAGGAAAATTCCCGGGTCTACATGTTAGACCCGGGAATTTGGCTGCAGTGAGAACGGGGTATTATTGTGAATCCTGGCCCAGTTCAGGATGGTTAGCATTCTGCTGCAAGAGAGTAAATGTCAGTGCCATAGTGAGCTTGGCACATAGCAGAACCGACACAACCCCATCCAACATGAGCAGGTAGTCAGAGTCTGCCTTTAGCTCAATGCACGGTGCTCTCATGACATCTCTCCCACAGTATTGAATCAGTAGAGGCAGGAGTCTGGTGATTCATCCAGCATGGAGGGTGGACCAGCGGTACTTACAAACTCTATTTGTCAATAATAGCCTAGTACAATTAAACTACACTGAGCTCCGTGGCTCTTGCATCCACCCCCTTTGCTTAACATCCCCTTTGAAGAACACCCGTCTTCCTTTACTGCGCCCTGCAGTTATTCTCCCTCACTGCTTCCAATACGCAGGATCAATCACTGCTCCCCACACTCACTGCTCACTGACCTCCCTGGCAGCAAGCATGTAACCCCTCCCAGTAATGTGCATGTAACCACCCCACGGCAGTGAGCATATTATTTCTCCTGGCAATGAGCCTGTAACCCCTCATGGCATGGAGCATATCCCCCCCCCCCCAGAAAACAAGCATTTAACCACCCACTGGCAGTGAGCATGTTACACATGGAGCATATGACCCCCCTCGCAACAAGCATATAACTACCCCTAGGCAATGAGCATGTAACCATCCCCTGGAAGCGAGCATGCTACCCCTCCTGGCAATGAGCATGTAACCCCCTGGCATCGAGCATGTAACCCCCCCCCCCCCTCCCCAGGCAACGAGCATGTTACTTCTGGCAATGAGCACGTAACCCCCTGGCAACAAGCAAGAAACCCCTGGCATCGAGCATGTAGCCCCTGGCCACGAGCATGTGTGCATGCGACACTAGTGGAGTCATTATGTGTGTAAGCGGCACTACATCTTTTGCCATGAAACCCCCAGCAATGTGTAATTAAAAACATAACTGTGGGTCCCCCTTGCAAATTAAACATAATTTGCAAGGGGCATTTTTGTGTGTAGGCCATAAACTGGGGTCAGTGGCTAAACTGTGTGTGGCACAATATGTAATGGGCATTACGATGTGTGGCATAAATTGAATTAATGATTACTGTGTGTGGCATATGCAATGGGCTTTACGGTGTGTGAAATTAAGTAAAGTAAGCATTATGGTGTTTGGCATAATGTGTAATGGGCATTACTATAAAAAGCATAAATGACTGAAGGGCGGTGTCAAAACATACGCTTGCTCTGGGCACAATATCACCTAGCTACTCCTCTGATAAGGGGTACTAGGCAGCATACTGTATGCAGGTGTACTACTGTTTGGTGTACTGTGTATAAGGTTATTATTGTGCCAAAACATGTATAAGGGGAACTTCTTTTGTGTACTGTAAATAAGGGAAGTGACCACGCCGAGGGGGTCAAACAGCAAGGATTGCAGAAAACCAGCTCGCCCTATTCAACGTTCCGGGGGAATCCTCGCCGGATTCCCCCAAACAGCGAGACCCGCAGCTAATGCAGCGAACCTGCTGTATTTAGCCGTGAGTCTCGCTGCTTCTGCAGCCGCATACGCCAATTCCCCCTCGCTCAAAAGACGGAGCGAGGGGGAGTTGGTGTATGAGGGGGGTGAGTTGAATACTGACAGGGCGAGTGGTGACAGCGAGCAGGAAGCCCTACTCGTTGTCACCGCTCGCCCACGGCATAGAATAGACCCCAAAATATAGGGGTGGAGTACCAGTGCTTTATCTGGTACAGGGCACCAAAATATCTAATTACAGCTCTGGTGACTGTGCATTGGAATATCCACGAAAGGAGTTAGTATGCCCGCACTGCTCATAAAAAAAAGTATTTTAACTAGAAGCTATGTTATTCCCCTCAGTTTGCTTGCCATGCATTCCTATTGTGCTATGTTGGTGAAGGATAAGCCACATTTTATAAATAGGATAGCTATCATGATGAAAGGATTAACATATGTTTAACTATTTTATTCTTTGTGTCATCAAAATAAATACAGCAACAACTGCGTATTAAAGATGGTGGAGGTCATGCTCCACCATGAAAACCCGTCACTTAAGACAAAGGTGCTTCAAACAAGCATAGGGGCAATTGAATTACTAGTAATGTGCAGAGCACTGGCACAATGGTTGGATGTGCAAATATCAGTCAAGTTACAGCACGACCTTTAATGCACATTTTTTTGTGCACATCTATGCAGTGCTAACCAAACCTAGCAAACTTCATGGATGCAATGTGCCATTTCCTATGATAAATTATACACTACTAGACAAACTGCAGAATACCATTGGTTTCTGAGCTATTAATATATGTTTAACAGGTTTCATAAAGTGACTTTATTATTTTCTGTATGCCTTAGAAATCCAGACAAAAAAATGCTGAAATGAGCTGACATGCAAGGCAACTAACGGATATGCAAGAACAAATTGTCCAGCAGAATATCTCAAAATAAACAATTATGACAAACATAATTAATAGACATACTCTGTTAATGACAGGGACACACTGTACAATGTGCAAATGATGCACCTCTTCCATTTATATGATGATGATATAATCGAGAATGGAAAATGATGCCCCTGGAATATGATAACAATGAACAGACACTTTTTGAGATTTTTAGATTAAGGCTCAGACATAATTTATTTAAAAAGAGGTACAACAAGATGCCGGATTGGAATGCTTATTAAAGTGACACTGCAACCTCTAGCCAATGAGAAGAAGTCTGCCAACCAACATTCCCATAGCATGTTCCATTGTTCCATTCAGCTACTGTGAGGAGAGAAACATCAACATTCCCATAGCATGTTCCATTCAGCTACTGTGAGGAGAGAAACATATTAAAGCGTTTTTTATTATATGTATTAGATATTTTATTTATTTTATATATATAGGTACTTATGTACTAACTGGGCTGCCGATTTTGAAATCGGGTCCATCGCATCCGACCATATCGCATTCGATGCGATGCGATGGACCCGATTTTTCCATAGGATTCAATGTTAAAATGGACTGAGTCCATTTTAACACGGAATTCAATGGGAAAAGGGGTCTTTTTCATACCCCTACTATCCAAGTGGGCATGGAGTTGGATGTAAACCTGTGGCGAGCGTAGCGAGCCACCGAGCCCGAAGCGTTCGCTCGCCACGCTTCGGGCTCGATGGCTCGCTACGCTCGCCACAGGTTTATATCCAACTCCATGCCCACTTGGATAGTATGGGTATGAACATGACATGTTGCTATGGGCAACCGATCAGATTCTATCGATTATCTTCTAGAAGGTGCTAAATAAAGTAGAATATGATTGGTTGCTATGGGCAACATCCCATCTTCAATAGAATTCCCATCTAAGTAAATTAAACCCTCAGTAGGATGAACTTAGTACAAAACCAACAAACAGGAGGAGAAATCCATCAGATGTGGAAAAAATAAGGCACAAAGAAAACCGTGTAAATTCTATTCAAAACGATGTGAATAGCGCTAGGAGGGAGCTCCCGGCGCTATTCTAATAAGAGTGCTGCTACCACAAACTGGTGGATTTCTGCTCGCACCTGTGTTCCATGGGGCCTGCATAGCGTTTTCTATGGGTGCGCCCACTGTTTTTGCAAAGACTCCCTCTCTCCAAGGCAAAGTAAATAGACCCCTTAGTCACACACAATGCATATCAAGTACTTATCGGATTTATGGAACGTGCTAATTGAGCATTGAGCCTAAGCTGCGTTTTTGGACAAAACAAAAGACACTCAAGGCTAGTAGATTTGCGAGGGACCTGGTGGGTCACTCATTCCAGGCATTTCCCGTAAGATGGCATATGTAAAACATCCATTTGCAGCCAGTGCAAGCGTACGCGCCTTGCGAATGGTGGGTCCTGTCTCTAACAGGTGTAGCTACATTCCCAATTTTCAGCCTTACTTGTTCCATGCAGGAATCACCAATATCTGAACCCTGTACACAGGTAACCCCAACCTGGACTGTCTGACTGTCCGCTGTCCACCAGCAGCCTGAAGGCATGGTCTCACCTTATTTTTGTTCCATACATGGATGGATCCCTCCAATCACACAATGAATATACTGTTAATCAATGCCATTTATCTTCACACGGTCACAATACGTATGTTATTTCTGTGCACATGGAGCCAAGTTTACAAAATCTCAGACAGAGTGTTAAACACTATTTACATCGCCACATTCACAGTTGGTGTATTGTGCTGTGTAGGTCTGACAAGTTTTCATACTTAATGACCATGTTAAATAAAATGTTGTAAGTGTGTGTCTGTGTGTAGTATTAAGTAGCACAGAATCAGGCATGTGTGTTGTACTGTGCATATTATGTTAGGTAGTGTAGTAGGTGTCTGTTGTGTAGTATCATGCAGTTTGTGGATGTGTAGCATTCTGATGTGTTTCAGAGTAGGTAGAGGAGTATGTGTTGTGACCATTTCATTGGTGCTACACATATGTATGGAGATATTTCTATGTAATCAATAAGTGTGATACAAATCCATTCCCGGTACTAGATGACTAAATCCTTAAAATGTCATGAGCAAGCACCATCGGTATTAAAATAGTCCAATGAGATGATAGCGTCGCAGTAACAGCAAGAACTACCAGTTCTTTGTTGATATCCTGAATGCCTCACAAATGCAAACAAACACACCCCAAATTCTTTGCATAAATATAATTTAAATATTAGTGACTAAAACTGAATCTAGTAGACAATCAAAAACATTCCAGCATAAAAGAAGAGAACTCGGACATCACGTTTGACGATGAATCTAAATATCGGGGCTCATTAACTGATGGAAACATTCCACTGATTGATATAAGCGGCTCTCGTAATATACTGTAAACAAAAACTCAGCATATCGGCAATGTTAGGTTGCACACATTACGGTTTAATATAGTATGTAGTCCTTGATGATGTTCCTGTGCACCACTACTCTTAACACAAACTGACAATGTCTTGTAAGTAAGAAAAAAAAAAGATATGATGTTAATGGAGGGAGAAGATGAGGAGAAAAAACTTACTAGTACAAGACTTCATTAGCTTCATGTCTTTCATATCGTACAGTTTCACACATCAGTCTGTAACAGAGAAAGACAGGTTAGCATAACTAGATAATGCAACACACAGCAAACATGCACAGGCTGAAATATCGCCTACTGCTGGAATTCTACTAGTATCAATACTGTGAGCCATATGGTCATCTGTTCTCCTTTGTATACTGTATACGATTTAGAAATGCATGAATAAACTGTAACGCAGAGTCTTGATATGGTTGGTAAACACAGTCACATTTTCCAAGAAAGGTTTAAAATAAACTAGTCAGAGCTATCACAGCCCGAGCAGGTCCAGTATAACGAATACATGTCTATGCACATTACAGAACTGGAGCTCACCAGGAACTTGGCAAGAGCAACTATTGGACAAACAAATACAGGAGGACCACTTTTTTCAATAATGAAAACAATGGACATTACTGTAATGTAGCTTAATATTAGATAATAAAGATTATGCAACATAGGAATGGTCAGACTCCCCGTCATTGACCTTTTGTATACATTAATCTAATTGTCTTATGATATACCAGGATTCTGCATACCTGCTTATATTTAAAAAAATATATTTATATATAATAATAGAGAGCACTATCAAATCCCACCACCTTTAAGAGATTAGGGGCCAGATTCTCTGAACTTCAAAAGTGTTAAAATGGAGAGTGATAAACAGCCAGCCAATCAGCTCCTACCTGCCAGGTCACAGACTGTGTTTGAAAAATGTCAGACAGGAGCTGATTGGCTGGCTGTTTATCACTCTCCATTTTATCACTTTTGAAGCTTAGAGAATCTGGCCCTAGATCAGCATAGGATCAAATATTTCTCAATCAGGTCAGATACAATTCAGATCAGATATCAATTGAGTTGTTTTATTAAAAAATGAGTACTTGTTTCCTAGCACGGCGCCCATCGCATACCATCGCATACCGTATTTAGTGGTATGCGATGCGATATTCGCGTGTAATTAACCGGAATGTACAATTAAATATCACATATCATCGCATGCCAGCAAATGGCATGCGATGTGATGCGATGCAATTTTCAATTGTATAAGCACCCTTATGGGTGCTTTCAATGTTAAATGCACCCCCACTATCAATTTCAACCCGAAGTGTGGCGAGCGCAGGGCGGCGGTACGTGTCCTCAGACCTTTTCATACACCCACTATCCATGTCGGCGTGGAATTGATTTTATATAGTGTGGCAAGCGCAGCGAGCCCCGGGAGGGGACGCGGAATACATGTAAAGTAATCCGTGTCCCCTCGCCACGCTTCGGGCTCGGGCACTATCTAAAATCAACTCCCCGCCGACGTGTATAGTGGGGGTATGAAAAGGTCGGAGGACGTGTACCGCCGCCCCCTCGCGGGCTCAATGTGCTCGCCACACTTCGGATTGGTGTTGATAGTGGGGGTGGCGTTGACAATGGGGGTGCATTTAACATTGTAGGCACCCATCTGGGTGCTTGTACAATTGAATAGCATCGCATTCATCGCATGCCGCTATATTGCGATGAGATGCACTTCGATCAAAATCGGGGGAGCCGTGCTAGAAAACAAGTACCAAAAAATGCATAAAAATTTGAAATCCGTTTTGATTGCAGTTCACGTGATGGTAAACAACTTAGATTAAACTCCAAACCCTACACGTTTCGTCTCGAAAAACTTCATCAGGGGTAAACGGGTATGCGGTATGCCGATCCTAAATGTAAGATGTCTTAAAATATACAATATATCGAATAAGGTCCAATTAAGAGATGTATCACACTTGACACAATTTTCGGTACTCTTTACCTAGAACGGCACCCATCGCGACCATCGAATGCACTAAAAATCGGGTGCGATGCGATGGCCGCGATTTCCCATAGGGACCAATGTTAAAAATGAGATTGGACGCGATTTTAGTGTTCAATGCCTCAATGCCCGCGATTTTTACATAGGAAACAATGTTAAATGGGCCACAGAGCCCAAATAGTCACCGTGAAGTCTGAAATGGCCCCCACAATTGTTAACGCCACCCCACGATCAACGTCAACCCGAAGCGTGGCGAGCGCAGCGAGCCCGCGAGGGGCGGCGGTACGCGTCCTCCGACCTTTTCATACCCTACTATCCACGTCGGCGTGGAGTTGAGAATAGAATAGTGTGGCGAGCCCGAAGCGGACGCGGATACCTTCACAGTTATACGCGTCCCCTCGCGGGCTTTACAGGTGTCCGTGGCGACGCGGACACCTGTGAAGCCCGCGAAGGGACGCGTTTACCTGTGAAGGTATCCGCGTCCGCTCACCACGCTTCGGGCTCGGTGGCTCGCTGCGCTCGCCACACTATTCTATTCTCAACTCCACGCCGACGTGGATAGTAGGGTATGAAAAGGTCGGAGGACGCGTACCGCTGCGCTCGCCACGCTTCGAGTTGACGTTAATCGTGGGGTGGCGTTAACAATTGTGGGGGCCATTTCAGAGTTCAAGGGCACTATTAGGGCTCTGTGGCCCATTTAACATTGTTTCCTATGGCCAAATCGCGGGCATTGAGGCATTTAACAGTCAAATCGCGTCCAATCACCGTTTTAACATTGATCCCTATGGGAAAATCGCGGGCATCGCGTCGCACCCGTTTTTTATGGACCCGCGATGCCCACGATGGCCGCGATTTTTACCCCCGACGCCCGCGATTACAATCGCGGGCGCCGTTCTAGGTAAAGAGTACCCAATTTTCAATGTGGACAAAGGTAAGTACCAGAGTGGGATAAATCTGTGCATCACCTCCAACTCCTAGACTAGGAGTTGGACCGTGCGCTGTGGTGAGTACAGCAGAGTGATACGGCTTTACATGACTGGAGATGTTTTTCAATTAAATCTGGGAGGTCTCAGTTTTGTTACAAGTGATGAGAATCTCTTCCTGACCCTTCCCCACCAGGGTCACCTGACCGTTACCCATACCCCTTCCTGTGACCTTCCTTATCCTTCCTTGTGCTCTCCGCCCCACATCCTGGGCCCTGAAACAAGGAGGCCATGGCCAATGGGAGAGGTGTGGCGAGGTACCCTCGTTTGCTGGGGGAGAGCAACATTTATAGTTACACCACTGCCTGCTGCTGAGTGGAGTAGGTAAGGAAGGAACGGCTGGTAAGAAAAGGGGGTGGTGCTGGAATGAGGGGAGAGGGGGGATGCTGACATGGAATTGTGTGTGTATGGGGGGGGACTGGCAGATTAGGGGGCATAGCAGGCTGGCATGAAGGGGGTGTTGGAATGTGGAGGGTGGTTGAGGCTGGCATATGAGAGATAGAGGAGGCTGGCATGAGAGGGTGTTTGAATGTGGAGGGTGGGTGAGGATGGCAAATTAGCATAATGTGTGTGTGTGTGTGTCATAATGTGTAATGGGCATTAGTGTGTGGTAAATTATATTACAGGCATTATGGTATATGGTATGTTATGTTACAGTCATTACTGTGCAATAGTCATTAGACAATGTGTAATAGGCATTATGGTGTGTGTGACCATGTGCAATGGGCATAATACTGGTGCAGCGTGCAAATTTTTTTATATATCATTTTTTTTTGTTATCTAATGTAACATGTGCCCTCCCGATACATACAGGGTGGTATTCAATGCTGCCAGCAAGGGGGTTTATTCGCGAGGATGGCTTGTTTTCAGTGAGGATCATTGAAAACAAGCCATCCTTGCCGTCTAACCACCTCGCCAGCTGCTCTTCTTATTCTATGTTCTGGAGAAAACTTTGCTGTCCTTCCCCGGAATGGCGAAGTTCGCCACAAATGCAGCAAACCCGCTGCATTTAGTGGCGAGCCTCGCTGTTTTCACCGCCGCACTTTTACCATTTCCTCCTAGCTGAAAAGAACTTGCGACGAGCGAAGGGGGGGGGGGGGGGGGGGGGGGTCAGTTGAATACTGACAACGAGCTATCAGCACTGCTCATCGTCATAGCTCGCCCTTTGGCATTGAATATACCCCACAGTATAGTCTATTCTTTTTGCACTGAGCTCTGTCAGGGCAAGAGTAAGGCAGGGGGACCTGAAGACTGCTCAGCCCAAACCCCAAACTAGCACATGTCCTGCAGCGGTCATTAAAATAATTATAGTAACTACTATGAACATAAACAGTGTACTTTAAAATGCAATCACAGTAATTGACACTTGCATTGGTAGTAATTAATACTTGTAAATCTGCACTCATGCCACCCATAAACAGTATCTCACACACTGCCCACACAGGTTCAGGGGCAGACCTATTGGAAGTGCTGGGAGGGGAGGTAGTAGAAGTTGTCATTTTTGCTTGCTGCATGTGACCCACTAGTTACTAGACCACTTGTAACCCATTTTCCTCATTAGAAGACTCCGACATAGTTAGATCACCAACATATTAGAACTTGACGATCCCCAGGTTGATCAAGCACAGAAGACAAGGAGGACTGTACGCCATCTACGGGCTGCAAAGTGACTACCGCTGCATTAGAGACAGCCATTTTGTGGGCTCCACCAATATTTCTGAAAATGCATTTAACCAACTTACTAGAAACTAGGGGGTATATGTATGAAGCAGTGACAAGGGAGAAGTGAGCCAGAGGAGGAGTGGCCCATGGCAACCAATCAGCACTGAAGTAACACCTATAATTTGCATAATATAAAATTATACAGAGCAGCTGATTGGTTGCCATGGGCCACTTCTCCTGCCTTATCAATGCTTCATACATCTAACCCCTAGGTAGCAAAAATCGAATAGGTTTAATATTGTTATGCCAACAAAATGGCTGCATTTACTATGCGTGTAAGCAGTCCACTTTACAGATCCGCTAAAGAAATATTAGATTTGGGGTCAGGCATTTTGCAGTAGCACAGTCCCCAGCTCCTGATGTGCAACACAAAATAAAAAAGGTACATTCTGGGAGAGTAGGTAAATAAGAGATCATATTGGATAAATGAATTGTTTACCTCCCACATAAACAATCATAGTTCCATGTTTATTGTCATTGTGGTGCAGGAAAACCTGTAGCAATTTACATATCTCAATAATTTAATCCTTTAATAGTGTTGTATAATTCAATGATCATCTGAATGTTAGGCGCTATAGTTAAACAGGAGGAAATGGAAACATAAGATCATGCAGAAATAGCCTCCGTATTTTATAGTTCAGTATCAGTAGTTGTTTCATTCATATTCACAAAGCAGAACAAAGATCTCTTGTATACATTACATCCAGCAATACCAGTTCTTTCATCACACAAACTCCATGCATGACCTATTTTGAAACAATACTTCACGATAATCAACTAAGTCTATTGAGTACGACTATCTAATGTATATTTATCAATGTTGAGGTTAAGATTATTGTGTTATAGTTGAAAATATAAAAAGCCATATTAAGAAATAGATATCAAAGTTGTATTGATAAGTGCATCTGCTGCTGCTATAAGTACCATCTTCACGTGCGAATACTTACATACGGAGAGGCTAGTTTATTAGTTACATACTTTCCCAAGGAATAAAATGAATTTCTTAAAATCAATGACAGCAATGCTAGCGAATAGGAAGCTATGTTCCAATGGAAGATACAAGAACATTAAAAGATGAATGTTACCTTGAATATGGTATGCTAGTGTGTGTCACAGACCACATCAGGTAAAGATTAGGCACAGCAACATTTTTGGGATATTCATCACCATCACCCAAATACCATCAAGATTATCAGGCGAGCTACAGTCTGTCAACAGCTACATTTAATAGTGGCAATGAATAAAGCATATCAAAACACTAGCATTGTGGTATAAGTCAATCAACTTTAATCACTGTGCAAGTAGAGATGGCACAGTGCCCAAAATTACTAATACAAATCAATGAATCCTTTTTTTTTCATAACACAGCCAGACAAAAAAAAAAAAGTTTAGTTTTCAACAGGGGCGTAAGTTCTCACAAGCAGCACAGACGTAAGATAGAATGTTGCGCCTCCTTCCCCCCCCAAATAAGATAGTGTGTGCGATATAGTTATGGTATACGGCATCGACTATGTTGAGGTCGACAATACCATGGCCGACCACTAGAGGTCGACGTCATCTAGTTTATTTATTTATTTACAGTTTCTTATATAGCGCAGCAGATTCCGTTGCGCTTTACAATAGTAGACAGTGATAAAACAAACTGGGTAACAACAGACAGACTTGGAGGTTAGAGGGCCCTGCTGCAAGCTTACAATCTATAGGGATATAGGCGGGAAACACAAGGACAGACACCAGTAATAGCATAGCAGTCCCACCAAGTTACAAGTCCAGAAGGGAAGCTATATAGTACATAAGTGCCTCAGAGGGTTATGCGTGTAGAACTTAAATAGGATAGGCTTGCCTGAAGAGGTGAGTTTTCAGGGAACGCTTGAACGTTCGTAGACTAGCGTTTGGATCTAGTTTGACGCCTATACTTGGTGTCAGCATTTAGATAGACAGTGACTGGAAATCGACGGACGGTAAGCATTGACGGGAACCTGTTCAACAGTAGCAAGGTTGGCACAGGTTTTTCATATTTTTTTTGGTGCCGGATGTCAGCGAGGTGTATGTGCACAGTGTCCCCCTACATGGCTCGGTGCGCTCTCCATGCTTCGGGCACATTATTATATTCCTACTCTATGTCCACTTGGATAGTAGAGTAGTTACCAAGCGGACCGGCACCAATAAAAAAAAGACAAAAAAACAGTGTCGACCTTGCTACTGTTGATCAGGTTGATCAGGTTCCCGTCGATGCTTACATTCCGTCGATCTCCAGACACTGTCTATGTAAATGCGTATGACCAAGCATAGACGTCTAACTAGATACCATTAACCACGATATTGTATCAGCTGTCCGGATACAGATATATTATTTCTTTGCAAGTAGTGGCACTCATAGTTTTTTCTAACTAAATGAAGGAGATAGATAGATAGATATAGATATAAATCTTCTCCACAGACAGGGCAGTGCATATGAAGACCGCAAGCTCACTTGGATACGCCATCTGGCCCCTGGCCAGAACAAGTAGGTTGGGGGGGCCAGGTACCAAGTATTTGCAGATGAACAGGCGGGGCTGCAAAATACCGCTGACGGCTGCTAAACGGACCGAGCAGGAACATCACAGGCTTGCTGACTGGGGCCCACTGCTTCTGAAAGACCCTGCTTGGAGGTGACAGGCAGTGGAGGAGCCCCTGGAAGGCTTGGAGCCCAGCGGCAGGAGCCTCCATTGCCTCTGGGAGTTCCCCCACTGGATTCCAGTGAGATTTGTATGAATCTAGGGTATTTCTGTATTGTTGAATTCAGTAATGAAATTATTATTATTATTTTTTGGGGGGCTGGTTCTTGAGATAATGGATACCCTCAAACGTCATAGAGACTGCAGCCCTAAAGCATCTCAATGCGAATCTAACAAAAAATTATAGGCAGTGATGCACGCAAATATTCCAGTTATTCTCTCAACAATAAAACATTCACTTGGAAATCAAAACCGAACGATAACTTTAACTTTAAAAAAATGATCCCAGAAAGCACTTAAGAAGGTTCAATAGGGCACACAGCAATCAGAAGCCTTAATAGCACAGGCAACATTGGCACTCTTGTAAGCTTTTCATTCATTCATTCTAGATTTTTGAATAACAAAACTTTCAGAATGAAACCAGTGGGAGAACATGATGTAAAGGTCGGTAATAATCACCCACGGTCAAGTACTGTGGGTGGAAAGAGAAGGAAGCTTTGAGTGTTAACAGGGCTATGTAATTGGCCTTCCGATTTCTTCAAATAGCTTTGTTATCTTGATGAGTTCGCAGATTCGTGCGTTAACAAGGTCACGACATCTGTTAATTTTTTTTCACCTTGCTGAGGTAGGTGAAAGAAAATCCTCGATAACTGCTGGCTTTCCCTGGGGCTATCCAGTTAGCCGCAATCAATCTGGCCATATTAAATCTACCACGGCCAATTGAATTCCCCCAGAAATCTGTAAAGTTGTTGTATAGTATTGAACTATGCTCTAGGAATAATGTAATGTGCCAATATATGGGAATATGTCTGCTGGAGTATATATAACTATTTTATTTAAATCCTCAAATATTTTTTTTGGGGGGGGGGGTTATACAAATCCTTAAATGAAAAAAGGGAAAACATCTGTGTAAATGAGGCAAAGCAAATATATTGAAGACAAAGGACTTCCAGCAGAGAAGGGATGTGGGCTAGGCTGATGGTTGGTATGTAATTACACACAAGAGCAGCTTTTCATCAAATATGGGCCACACAAGTCACATCTACAATATGTAGAAGCCCTTACTCTTCTTAATTATTGTCTTTATTACAGTGTTTACGTTTGGTTTTTCTCCACTACCAAAATCTACATGATGCATACACACATTTAGTACAAATAGCCTTAAATTATTACAAGGAAAGATGTTAGGCAGCAACCACCCTCAGCATGGTTTGCCATACTGAAACGACAAATCCCGACGATTGGCTAATGTGTACATGTGATTGCATGGTACCTCAGGTTGCATGGCCAACCAGAAGATATCGTGTGAGACCCGGTACAGTGTAATGATAGACAGAATGAGACGAGAAATTGTCCCGACCATCGGTCTGACTGATGCTCATCCCAGTCCTAACCAGCCTCAAAGGTGCCCATGCACGTGGCGATTCCGGCATGCGTTTTTGCTACAATAGCATCGCATGCGTTGTGCATGCCATGTGCATGCAATGCGATGCGATAAAGAGACAGTACAAAAAGTATGTGCAGCACATACTTTTTGTACTGTGCGATGAGATGCCGCGGGAGCGCGCATCTCATAGCACACATCGCAGCGGCAGGATCGGAACGTGTATGGCAGCATACAATGAATCTTATGCGATCCTGTCTCCTGGCAGTTGCCTGGTGAGATTGCGTGGTACCGCGTGCGATACCTCACACTAGTGGATGGGGGCTTTTAGGCTAGGCACTACTAATCCAAAAACTAACATTAGATAGGCTGCCCGATCTGCACTCAAAAGAACCCTTATTGGAGCATCTAAACAAATAAATATTTGCATGTTTAGTTTTGCCATTACAATATTATAGTCCATTGATTATACATAAAACAAATACAATTAATAATAAGCTTCAGTAGTAGATAAAGGGATTATGGAACAAAGATTATATCTACAATCTATTATTATTATTAATATTAATAGAATATAGCGCACACATATTCCACAGCACATCAATCTCTGCCCCAGTGGCAATTACAATCTGTATTCCCTATGACATTCATTCTAGGATTCATTTTGTTGGGAGCCAATTAACCTACCAGTATATTTTTGGATTGTGGGAGGAAACCGGAGTACCCAGAGGAAACCCACGCAAGCAAAGGGAGAATATACAAACTCTGCACAGTTAGGGCTAGGGTGAGAATGAAACTCATGAACCCAGCGCTGTGAAGCAGTAATGCTAACCATTACACCATCCGTGCTGTCGCTATTGAATTGTAAACTCTGTACACAGATGTATTAACAGCTTCCAGAAACCACCTCAGATCCTGCAATAAGAATATTATTAATACTATCATGAATACACAAATATTGATATCTGTAACCTAATTGGTGTGCAGGGCTCTATTTAGAAGTGCTAGTTCTCTAGCTTGCCAAGGAGATTGGTCCTCATCTTGCCTCATCACCCATACCAACTTGTGCCCACATAGCTGATCATGTGACTGCCGCAAAGGATGCTGCAGAAAGGGGAGTAATCAGCTATAGTATGTGCTATCATATAACTGTGTGGATCCATTAAAGGAGTCACAGGTTAGAAGAGTGCTGGACAACTGAGGGATGTACAGGTCATAAACGGACGGTGGTCAGTGGACAAAAAAGTTGGTGGTCAGTGGACAAAAAAAGTCAGGACCAATGGCTAATTCCCTACACAGATGAGAATTTGTATTTACTGGCTCTTTAAAATTCAAAGAAATGTAAATTAAGAAATGTAATGCTGTTACAGACTCTAACATGAAGCAGTCCTCTGTTGTTAACATTTTTTTTTTACTCGCCCTGTATAAAGCAGAAAAGAGCTAATAACATCAGAGCAATAAACTGGTGGGTACACAAAAAACGTAGCTCTGGAACACCTCTACTAGAGGCTACCAACTTTTTCCATCTTGGAACTTTTCCCCAACCAATTAAGTCATAGTAAGGGCAGTTTTACAAGCTCCGAACGACATAACTGTGTATGCAAAGTCCCTGCAATTTCTAGCAGCTCAAGGAACTGTTCAGCTGCACAGTCACGTTGCTACATCTTTGCCATATTACTCCCACACAACCACATTCCCTGCCACGTCACTGAGGCCACAGACACTGTGGGCTGCTTACACCCAAGAAGGGAAATAGCAGTATAGTATTAATTATTCATTACCTAAAACTACACTGAATGGAAAATAGGAGAGCAGCATGTGTGTTCCACTGGGCAATGTTAAACAGCATGTAACTTTTCCAGCTCTGGTGGAACTACATGTCCCAGTGGGTATGGTATAGCAAGTCCACATGCACAAGGTCTCAATTTTGACATCTGAGCATGTAGACCCTTAGTTAGTGTACTGCTTCACCCGCCATGCTTTGGGCCAGGTGCCTCGCTCCACTACCATTGCACTCAGAACACTGAATTGGAATGATAAAGTATGAATAAGGCCAAAAAAAGCCAAGAAGAAAAAATTGTGACACTCATGTCGACCGCTGCCATGTCAACCTTTTGCTTGTGTCAAACTTTCAACCATGCCAACTATATGTTTCCGACCTATTGCGCACCAGCCTTCTGGATGCCCGGTATGAATCAAAGGGTCAATAGTCGAGAGGTCAATCATGAATGGTCCACACGAATCAAGTTTAAATGGGAAAAAGGTCACTATGCATAAAGTCAATGGTTGTGACAATGGTTGACACATGAAAATATGTCAATGTGACTTTTTAATTTTTTTTTATTTTTTTTTATGTCGACATGGACCTCCCCCAATTAGTGTAATGCATACGATCGCCATGTTTCAGGCTTGGGGTATTGCTTCGCTTGGCACACTTTACCGTTCAGAAATTTAAGTCCAAGTGGATCTTAAAGCATGAAGAATTCGAAAGGAATAAAAAAAAATTATGAAAAACTCATGTAAACCTTTTCATGTGCCAACCATTGACATATCAACCTTTTGGCTATGTCGACCTTGGTGTCCCTGGGTTGTTGCCCCCCACAAACACACACTTTTACTCTACTTTGGTTGGAAAGCTCTGTAATATCCTGCTCACATTCTGCTTCCTTCTGCTGCTGCACAAGAGGGAGAGCTGATGATGTTAGCGTGCTCCAGTTGCTTAGAAAATGCCCCTACATCGCTCCGTGTAGGGGCCATATCGATAATGATGCTGCCATGCGCCTCGATAATGCACGACAATTAAGATCCAGCACGTTGGATAAATTTAGCAATATCGCCGCCCAGCGCCAGTGTTCTCACCGAAGAACACTGGCCCTGACAGATGCAGCGCTGTGTGCTGAGCGATCTAGTATGAAATGTTTAGAAATGTTGCCTGCTGGCACGGCATTCTCCAAGTTTAAATCATAGCCGTATTTCCCAAATGTTGCTAAAATATATGCAAACTTATTACAAAATTATTTATATAGTGCTATTAACTACACAGCGCTGTACAGAATTAGTACTTGCCCCAATGCAGTTTTCAGCCTACATTCCCAGTACGTCTTGAGTGTTGGAGTAAAATAGCAAACATAGGGAAAACAGAAATGATGCTAGCCTGGAATGTAACCCATGACCACAGCACTGTCAGGCAGCAATGCTGACAATGCACCGTCATACTGGCCAAGTTTGATTGTGGGCTGTAATGCTGATCACTTCTTACAATAAACAAGTTGAACTTTGTAATGTGTCGCTTTTGGCACCACTGTTATATTTAACTTAGTTGATACTAGACAATGTTACATTTGCTATTCTACACAAACCCTGTCTTCCATTATTTGCCACTGTATTCAGTGGTCGTCCCCAGCAATCACTGGGTAGATGTTATTTGATGGTGTACTATTCTCAGCATATCTCACTCTCTACCCACACTGCTGAATGCCTTTAACTTTCTCCTTGCCCCCCAGTACTGCCTCAACTGCTCCCTGACTTAACCCCCAGCTCTACTTAAACTGCTGTCTTCCCTTAACTCTATCCACCTCAACTGTTACCTGCCCCCCGCACTGCCCAAGCTGACACCTGACCCCAACCCCCAGCACTGTCCCAACTGCTGCCTGCATCTACCCCCCCTCCCCAAGTACTGCCTATCCATACCCTCCTCTACCCTTCCTACCCCAACTGCTGCCTGCCCTTGTCCCCCTCTACCCCAACTGACACATCCCTAAGCTGTCACCTGATCCCAGCAATGTCCTACTTGCTGCCTTCAATCAGCCCCCCCCCCCCCCCCCTCCCCTACTGAAAATAATTGTAGACACAGACACAGTGGAGCAGTCCCTGCTGAACCACAATTTTTTTTATGTTTGCTCTGTGTGATTGCAAACCATAATAAAACACATAAAAACACAATATGAAAATAGTTGACGTGCTGTCATGTGTAATTATCCATAGATCAGTCTACTTCAGTCAGTGATAGTGTGTACACACGGTTCGATATGGCTTCCGATGTTGACGATATCGTCAACATCGGAAGCCATATCGCATACATATCGCATACTGATTGTATGCATTGTAAGGGTTTCCTAGCCCGATGCGCGCTCCCGTTTAAGGAGAGATCGGAGGGGAGATAGAGTGGGCAGCACACTCTATCTAGCACAAATCGCAAGCATATCACATGCATCGTATGTGCCTTGCGATATGCTTAAGATGCGATGTGCTATACGATTTCCAGGGCCCTGTCAGTCATCCTGTTGTTAAGTCAAAATCGCTTAGTCAAAATCTTAAGCAAATCTTAAGGCACATAGGAAATCGCATAGTAAATCAAATAGGAAATCGCATAGCAAATTGTATGGTAAAAAGTCAAAATCTTAAGCATATCTTAAGGCATATCTTAAGGAGTAGAGAAAAAAAGGGAAAAGTAAAAATCGGACAAAACATCGAATCGTACATCGGATCGCACAGAACATCGAACCGTGTGTACACACTCTGACAGAATGATCAGTAATCAAACAGCTTCCAAAATGAGCTCTAGATTTACACAATTTTATTGCAAGTTGGGGACATCCTGGGAATACATCTACATAGATTTGATAAAAGTATGACAACTTGTATAACCTGGGCACAGTTTTTAATAAAGTAATGGAATATCAAAGTAGATAATGAACACGATAAACCTTAATATAAAACTGAATTTTGAGGTAATATCTCAAAAGCTGAATAATCAAAAGTTTTTACCTTTTCTTGTAACTGAATCAACTTTACCGTTGTATATTTTAAAGTAACCATATCATGGAGAATTATTTTAGGTTGTTAAATTGACTTATTTCTATGATATTAACCCTAAAATGTAGATATTATGTGATAATTTAAGCAAATACAAACTTTCATTGCTTTATATACTATGTTTTCGTTCAATGAACAGATAAAAGAGCCCTAACATGAAGTACTAGATCACATATCAAAATGATACTATTTTCATTATTAGCAAAATAGAGCACTTCAACAGATAATTAATAATGACAATATTTTGTATCAGTGTTGATTTATTTTTGATTATGGTTTGTATATATTTTGTATACACTCAATATTTTTTATGATATTACCCCTACCAAACAGGCCCTTAACATCCGGGCATGCTGGCACTTGTAGTTCCACAGGATTGCTGGAATCTGTAACCCCATTGTAAAAACTATGGGCCTAATTCTGGTTCACTCCTTCTGGCAAATTCCTTCTTAGATGGACAAAACCATGTGCACTGCAGGTGGGGTAGATGTTACTTGTGCAAAGACAGTTAGATTTGGGTAGGGTTTTACTTCAAAGTGAGATCTATATTGCAGTGTAAAAATAAAGCAGTCAGTATTTTCCCTGCACAGAAACAAAAGAACTCACCCAAATCTAATTCTCTCTGCACATTTTACACCTGCAGTGCACATGGTTTTGTCCATCTAAACAGGAATTTGCCAGAAGGAGTGAACCAGAATGAGGCCTTATATTATGTTCAATAGGTAAAGGGTTGTATTCCCTGGAATACAACCCTTAACCTATTGTACATAAAATAATATCTCAAATTTGCCTCTCAACGAGCCCCAGTTGTATATCACTGGGCATGCATCCTTATCTTAAAACAGGAGGTGCCAGCAAGACACACTGTTGTTTTTACTAAATACCGTTTCAGAGTCATTCTCACTGCATAAAAAACGGCTCTGAAACGTTTTGAAATACCGGTTATCTTTAACCGGTAAATCAACTGTGGCACTTTCCCACTGCAGCCTTAAACGTTTTGAAGTGGGGAAAAAATGGCAATATACCGTTTAACAAGTGCAGTGTGAAAGGGGTATAAGTTATCCCTCTTAAACACAATATAAATAAAAGTTACGTTTTAAATTGCTGGATATGCTGCTGGATATAGTATTTCTCTAAATAATCAGCTAGCTATCAGCTTTTAGTTTTATCTCTACTTTATCTCTTCGCTAGGCTTAATACATCTGCCCCAGTATGTGGAAAAAAGAATCTGGGGATACTGACTAAAGGGGCCTACACACAGGGAGATGTTGCTGCACAGCGCTGTGTGCCGAGTGATTGGTCAGGGCCAGTGGTCTCCGGTGAGAACACTGGCCCTGACCAGCGATTTACTAGATTTAGCCAGCATGCTGGATATTAATCACACGGGGCCACACTGAGTGATGTTGATGTAGATCTAGTGAGATCGCTTATACCCCTTTTACACCGCCTCTAAACTCCAGGTCTTCGGCGGGTCAGATCAAGGTCAGAGGCGGTATAAATGCGACACGCCGTGTCCCTTTACACGGGACTTCTACCCAGGTCCTGACCTGGGTAGAACACTGCCAGGACCTGGGTATAGGGCGGTGTAAATGGGTATGCCGGGTCATCCGTCCCGGCTCCCATTTACATCAATGGGGGACGTCCAACCTGCGGACCGCAGCGTCCGCAGGTTGGGGGGGGGGGGGGGGGGCGACACAGTGACACACAGCCTGCGCTGCTGTCTGCTGTACTCTGTAGACAGCAGCAGTGGCAGAGGTGAATGGATGCCTGTGTGCGGCACCTATTCACCTCCCAGACGGCGGCTGGGGGGTGCAAGGGGACTGGGGGCAGCCCAGCAGATTACCTAAGTGCTGGGCTTGCCCCTAGCGCAGCGGTCCGGGTCCCGGCGGCGGCGATCGGCGCTTGGAGATGATGTCATCTCCAAGCGCTGGCGGGAGGGGGGGCGCCGGTGTAAAAACTGCAAAACGCCGGGTCGCACCCGGCTTGATCCTGGGTCTAAAAAGCCGGGTGCGACCCGGCGTTTTGGTGTAAAAAGGGTATTAGAAAATGTCCTGATATCGCCCCATGTGTACGCCCCATTAGGCTTATTTTGAAAGCTTGAAATAAGTAATGGAAAAGGGAGTGTAACAAGGACCACGTTTTTTTATAGAAGTACCTTGTTTATATACAGTATACCAGGATCACTGATAAAGGAATACATTCTGAAATATTACATCAAACTAGACTAAGGTATGCTGATTCAGAAGTCCTGTGAGGGCTACCATTGTAACATAGGTCTTCAGTAGGCACTTGAGTAAGTATCTATGCAAGTATGTACATTAATGTAGATCTATACTTCTCTATATATCTTTATGGTAAAGGTCGGGCCAGACTATAATTTATCTCCTCCTTTCTAGGCCTTTAATTCATACGTTTAACACACAACAAAAACTGAGCTGCCCATATTATGTAGCTCTAACTTCAGTCGGTCTTCTCCAAGCCAGCGTAGGGTGCATATGTCCATGTGGCTCTTGTAATTACATTTCTGTGTTATTAAACATTTAGAAATGGAATAGAAGTCATTCTGATTAAAAGTTTACATCTGGATAAAATAACCCTCTCGCACACACGTTTTAGAGGATTTACATCATGACAGGCTTTGTTAAAAAGAGAAATGAGCAGGAAAACAAAAAGCGCTCATAGGCATTTCCAGCGAACAGAGAGGTGTTTTAAGCATGTCTTAGAAAAGAATCCAATGTGTCAAAATGATTCAAATGGCTTTAAAAAAAAGAAAAAAAAGTTGGAAGGTGGAAAAGAGAAAAAAGATAGAGAGAAAAAGAGAAAAGGGGGAGAAGCGGAGTAGAGAGATGGGTAG
The DNA here is from genome assembly GCF_055691185.1 of Crinia signifera. Classification (NCBI taxonomy): domain Eukaryota; kingdom Metazoa; phylum Chordata; class Amphibia; order Anura; family Myobatrachidae; genus Crinia; species Crinia signifera. Next base: position 119,731,148 of record NC_139217.1, on the reverse strand, counting down.
CGACGGGGAATGAGAGTGAAAGACATAGGAAAGAGGAGTAAATGCATAGATGAGAGAGATATGAGGGATAGAGAGAGAGAGAGCATACGTGTGCATGTGTGTGTGAGTGTACGTGTTTGTGTGTCTGTAAGGAGGTTGCACTCACCAGTCTGATAATTTAATAGAGTCCTTTATTCAGAAAGCATTATATGGCAACGTCAGCTCAAACTAATTGACATTCCAGTCCTCCCATGGACAAGACTGGTGAGTGATCCCTCCTTCCAATATTTATGCAATATCTCTCTCATATATATATATATATATATATATATATATATATATATATCACCACAATAGTGCTAATTAGCGCCCAGTAGTCACACTAGTCTTTCCTTATCTCTATACCATCCATAGACACATTTTTTAAATGAAAAACATTTATTGTAAAATCACTTTAAAACGATTTGTTTGTACAGTTTTCTCAACAGAAGATTTTCTTTATACAATGGATGTATGCAAAAAGCCCGACGTATTCGATTGGTGTGGCCTCACTAGTAGGGGGCCAAGTGCTATAGCGACCGTTAGATATTCAGGATTAGCGCAAATCTAGGAATTTTGTGTGTTATATATATATATATATATATATATATATATTTATTAATTTATTTATCTTGTGCATCACCTAGAATTTTAAACCTGATCACTGCTATCATCAAAATTAAAGTTGATGGGCCAGGCTGTGTTTGAAAAATGACAGTTAGGAGCTGACAAAAAGGGTAACCAAAAAATAATTATGTATAGTATGGTGAGTGCTGAGCGATTTAAGAAAAAATGTGGTAACATAGTGTTCATTCTAGCACCCGCTATCTTTGAAAACCCATGCAGTTCCTGTTCCCTGCCTGGGGTGTCGCTGTCTACTGTGGTGTTTCTAGCACAGGTCTGGTTTGCATATCAGTGCTGATATACAGACCACACTGTGCTAGAAGCACTACAGCAGACAGTGACACCCCAGGCAGGGAACAGGAACTGCATGGGTTTTCAAAGATAGCGGGTGCTAGAATGGAACACTACAACATATCCACTTGCAGCCCACATACAGGAGTGGCAAATGCAGGTGTGCACACCAAGCCTGGGAAAAGCAAGTGAAGTGGATTGCTGTATGTATGTGTGTGTATGTGTGGATGTGTGTGCACATGCACACACAAAAAATAAGAAAATAGTTAAAATAACAGCGTTTGACAACTCCTGCAATAGACAATTGTGTTTCTTGTTTTGCCCATTTTTGAAGTTTAGTGTCCGTTCAATTCTGTAGCTTGTAACACAAGGTAACACAATTTACTTGCTTTATTGAATAGAATAATGGGTTTCTTCTGTGCTACCACAATTATATTGGTTTCTCTAATAACCAATTAACATTTAAAAATGATTAATTACAGATGAGCTAAAAGAGTGTGCCATTAAGGCACTAGTAATGGCTATGAAAAATGGGGCTTTGCAGTCATAGGTGAATGAGAAATTATATATCAGCCATAACAAGCAGTAACAGTTATTTGTGACATTATCTGTGTCTGGTTCTAAAATCAAATTTATGGCAAATTGACTCAGATTCCTAACTCGCACGTGCGCATGCTTGTGCGTATAGATAGGCAGACAGATAGATGACACAAATGGGGACAAATGCAAAGCGCAACAAATCAACTTTTATTAATTTAAAATGATCATTTGCAATAAATGTGCAATAAATGCAGCAACAAATCTACTATTTACTTAAATGTTACGGTGTCTACACACGGGACGATTTCATGGCATTTTGACTAAGTTTGACTAGATAGTTTAGAAAATGCCCTTATATTGCTCCATGTGCAGGGGCCATAGCGATAATGATGCGTGGCCTCACGCATCACTATCGCCCGGCAATTAAGATACCACGGTCAGAGCCAGTGTTCTCACCAAAGAACACTGGCCCTGACCGATCACTCAGCATGCATCGCTATGTGCTGAGGGATCTAGCATTTCTCAGATCACTCAGCAAAATCTCTACGTGTGTAGGCCCCATTAGATTACAGCATGTTGGTAAAATAATAAGCAGAAAAAGATGAGCATGTTAAGAGATAAAGACTCTGCCAGGTAACCAAGTATAATGCAGCCTGAAAAATTAGTCATGCAACCCACACGTTGCCTTTAATTACACTCTCTGATTCTATATAATTTTCTGTCACAACCAACCCAAATCTGCTCTGGTCTTTTCAGTTTAAGTGCTGTGAGTAAAAAATAAATATTTCAACATATAAATAAGGTTCCATCTAAATTCAAAAACATGTAAGTCACACACTATATTTTTCTTTCAAACACAGGTCATTTTTTTTCCTCATAAATTATCCACAGAACTACAGCTCAGTGCCATCTGCATACAGAATAAGCAATGAGAGGAATGAGTGCAGCCCCTCTATTGAATGATGGTGGATTATTACACTGACTGAGAAATGATACTGGAGCACTGGGCCTCTATCATGTAAATGAAAAACATAGATTGTCTGAGGATAGTGAATGCGGTATAACAACCCAAGTGCCATAATACTAGACATTGTGGGCCTGATTCAGAGTTATGCTGGGTATTTAATGATGTGTGTATGCAGTGAAATAGGGGGTTATTCAGAGGGGATCAATGTTGTGCAAAATCGCAAATGTATTATCGTACAACTATGCATGGGTACGGATCCCGGTACACATGCTCAGGGCTAAACTGAGACAAGAATCAGCAATGAATCTAACTGCAATCCCTTCCCAACTTGACTGACAGGAAGCCGGCTTTTGAAGGTGGAAACATACCATTTTCTGGTAGTGTCAGGAAAAAAAACAGGCGCGCTCAGGCGTTTAAAGGGAGGATGTGTAACGTAAACTCCAGCATCGCTCAGCATGTCTCTGTCGCAGAGTTGTGGAAGGGTCAGAGTTAAGGTGGCCATCAAGTGTGAGCAGTGTATGGCCATCCGATCTCCTTGAGGCACCCGGGAAGGCGACACAGATCACCGCTGCCGGGAGGGGGTCAGAGTCAGCAGTCAGACGTGCAGGCAGGCAGGCCTAGCCTCCGGCTCTGATCCGATGCTCACGGGACTGCACATCAGATCAGATGTGATGTCAAACGCATGATATTTGGCCTGATTTTACATGATTTCTTGGCCCGATCCTTCGGAATCGGGTGAAATCTACCCAAATTGCATAAGTGTATACTCTGGACAATATTTATATTTTTGTCCAATCCGTCGGAATCAGAAAAATCGTAATGCATATCCTCTCATGTGTATGCTCCTTTAGAAGCAAATCAAAAAAAGGAGAAGAAAAGGCACCCATTAAGTAGTTTACGTATTGTCCTATTCAGCGTAGTCAGCGTAGTGTCCTTTCAGCACGGCGGCGGCAGTTACTTGTATATTATCACGGCACCCTTAGTGCCAGCGTAGTTGTACTGTCCAGTTAGGTAGTCAGTGTAGTGTCCCTCTAGTGCAGTGGTAGTCAACCCTAGCCCTCGAGAGCTACCAACAGTTCACATTTTCCAGACAACCTAGCTGCTGCACAGCTGCACTCATTAATCACTGACACATTTTAAAAGATACACAGATGGAGCTAATTAGCTCACTTGTGATTCTGTGAGGAGACCTGCAAAACATGCACTGTTGGTAGCTCTCGAGGACTAGGGTTGGCTACCCCAGCTCTAGTGGGTCAGCGTAGTCAGTCAGGTGAAGCGACTGCGGCTGTATTTCTGTAGCTTCGAAGCGGAGCTTTACGCACTCAGTGTAGTCAGTCAGTGGTGAAGGTGAAGCGACTGTGACTGCGCTAGCGGAGCTTTACGCACTCAGCATAGTCAGTCAGAACGCTTACGCAGTCAGTCAGAGCCAAGGTGAAGGTGAAGCGACAGTGACTGCGGCTGTATTTCTGAAGCGCTTTGTTAAAATTAATTTGGAATGGCTGCTGAACCACTGACAATATATAACCTGCCGCAGACGGAGGAGTTGGCGGTGGCATTTTTTCAAGAGCACCACTTGCTGCCACAGACGCAAACCTGTTTCAATGGCCACCCAATGCGTTTGAGCATAAAGGAGTGTATGTGGTGCTGCCACATTAAAACATTCAGAAAGAAGGTCAGTCTCTGTGCGGCACATGGATGTCCGCCACCCAGACGCATATTGAACAGGGTACCACCACACAACAACTTGAGGAGGCGGGGTACCATCATGCACACGTCAACCACTGCTACAATTTCGTGGACCCAGACACTGGGGTTCATACCCAAAATACTGAAAGGCTCTGGGGATCATGCAAGTGGAGGAACAAGAGACAGAGGGGCACTGCGCGCCAATACCTGCAGGATTTTATATGGCGCAAAACCCTCAGTGAAGAGAACGCTTTCCTGCACATTTTACACGCACAAACTCTTGGACTTGTTATATGCTATTATTGAACATTGTTCACTGGTTTTCTACTTTCTTCTTTATTGTTCACTAAAATCCAGTTGCCAGTTAACACGTCGTCATTACTGTCTCGGATGATATGCCAGGTGTGAATGTTTTTCTTTAAACACCCCCACTATCCACGTCAGCCCAAAGCGTGGCGAGTGCAGCGAGCCCAGCGAGGGGATGCATTACGCGTCCTCCCGACCTATTCATACCCCCACTATCAACGTCGGCGTGGAGTTGATTTGATAAAGTGTGACACGGAGAGGGAAGACAGGTTTAAGAGAAAGACGGGGAGAGGGGTAACAGGTTTAAGAGAACTAGGAGAGACAGGTGAAAGAGAGAAATGGGAAGAGAGACAGACAAAGATTAAAAAGACAGAGACAAACACAGAAGGAGGGGGGGGGGGGGATTGAGCAGTAGACAAGAGAATACGACAAGCTGGGCCAAAGTTGGGAAGGTGAGGAAACATATCAGTCAGCACCTGGAGCTGGCAGTGTCCCTCCCAATAGGAGAAAGGAGCAGAAGGGACAGATCAGAAAAGGGAAGTGACAGAAACAAGTAAAAGAAGGAGGGACATAAATGAGAAAGAGGCAGAGATAAAATATACAAACATGGGAAGTGGCAGAGATAAAAAGAGGCTCGGTACTTATGTATTATCTGGGCTCCCATGTTAAATGCACCCCATTTTTTCATACCCCTACTATCCAACTACACATGGAGTTGATTTTATACAGTGTGGCGAGCGCAGCGAGCCACCGTGCCCGAAGCGTGGCAAGGGGACGCAGTCTCATAAGAAAAACGGGAGCCCAGATATTACATAAGTACCAGAGGCTCTAACAATGCATAAAAGCATCAAAGTGCCAAGAATGTGGCCAAGAGGTTCAGTTTTTGGTCATACTTAACACCAGTTGAAAAAATTTCAGCAACTGCATGATGTCATCATATAAACATTAACTGGAATGTTCCAGCACTAAGATGAATGAAAGACACAAATAATTCATGACGCTTTAAGGTCAAAGAGGACATCCTGCCCGGTGTACATACATACATGCACGTACATACAACACATATACCAAAAAGGACATGTAATTAGGATTGGGCTAGAACTCATAAAATTATTTATCTTTGTGCCTTTCTTTGGGCTGAAAAAACATCAGCAGCACTTGGGGACCAGCTACATTAATTACACAGTGACAAACAACAACATGCAGGTCATACACTATATTTTTCTATCAAACACAGGTCACTTTTTCCTCTTTAACCTCATCCACAGAACTACAGCTCAGAGCCATCTGCATACAGAAAGGAGAATGAGAGGAATGAGTGCAGCACCTCTATCGAATGATGATGGATTATTTCACTGACTGAGAAATGATATTGGAGCACTGGGCCTCTATCATGTAAATGAAAAACAGATTGTCTAAGGATAGTGAATGCGGTACAACAACCTAAGTGCTAATTGACTAACAATATTTTTTTACAATATTGGTGGGAATTTATTAAAACATTTGGAAAATTCATGTACCTGGCAGTTTAAATTTTGTATAAATTAAAAAGAATTGTTACAAAAATTGTTTTTAAACATAGATAGATAGATAGATAGATAGATACATTTACACACACACACACACACACACACACCTACTTGCCCCTTTTGCTTCAGCCTCAATAGGTATATTGCCCCAAAATAATAGGTCCTATTAACTGGCAGGAAGCTAAGAAAATAATTATGTAAAAAAAAATGGGTACTTGTGTACTATCACTGCTCACATGATGGGCATCGTACAGGGAAAAATGGCATTGCATCGCATCGCATGGCTGGCGTTGATAGTGGGGGTGGTACAGTGTGAAAATCACATTTGGGGTGCATTTTACATGATTTCAACTCATGTCCATAATTTTTGTGAAAAACGACATCGCATCGCATCAGATCGTATGCGATTTTATCAAAAATGCATAAAAACATGGGAAAATCGCATCGCATGCCACTACATATGGCATGCGATGGCAAGCAATGGGAGCCGTGAAAGTACACAAGTACCAAAAATTGTACCCCTTTCACCCCCTTTGGGATGAAATTAGGAGAAATCCCTTTTTAGTGGGTGCCAACATCACAAAAGTTACAAGGAATTTGCGATGAGTCAGCCAGTGGTTTTTGGCATATATATATAATATATATATATATATATATATATATATATATATATATATATATATATATATATGACACACTTACCCCCTCAGAGAAAGGATGGATCCGGCACACGGTAGTATAGGTGAAGAAAAAGAGGTTTATTAAGAGTGCAACATTGCACTAAGTGACAGCTGCTGACCTGACAGCCGTTTCAACTGCTGGGTGCAGTTTTCATCAGATATATATATATATATATACACACACACACCCCATAGACAAATCGCGTTGGGCGTGGTTTACGGAGAGGACGGAGTGATGTCCCAGTGTGGGAAATCTGAGTAGCGGTGGAATACTGAAGTGCTGCAATCGGGCGCTGGACGTTTGTTTGACCGTGATATCCGAGATACCGTATGCTGTGAATATCCCTTTTATGCTGGCAAGCTGTTTATCCGAAACCTATATGTATGTGAGCTTATATATTCAGTAAAGAACTGTATTAGTGTTCCCACTAGGCTGTTTTAGCGGGGCGCTGCGCCCTGCCCGATTTTTAAAGGGCAAAATGCGCCCTGCCCCTCTAGCAGCGCCCCGCTAAATCAGCCTGCAGTCTGTCCCGCCGGAGTGCCCGGGCCGTCGCATCGCTGAAGGGGGCTTGCCCGGCCATGGCTATGTCCCGGCAGCTCAGTGACATAGTCATGGACGGGCAAGCCCCCTTCAGCGATGCGGCGGCCCGGGCACGCCCCCATGTGCGATGCGGCGGCCCGGGCACGCCTCCTTTGGTGATGCGGCGGCCCGGGCACGCCTCCTTTGGTTATGCGGCGGCCCGGGCACGCCTCCTTTGGTGATGCGGCGGCCCTGGCACGCCCCCTGTAGTGATGTGGCGGCCCGGGCATGCCTCCTGTAGTGACGTGGTGGCCCGGGCACGCCCCCTGTAGTGACGCGGTGGTACGGGCACGCCCCCTGTAGTGACGCGGCGGCCCGGGCACGCCCCGTGTAGTGACGCGGCGGCCCGGGCATGCCCCCTCTAGTGACGTCGGCGTGCCCGGTCCGCCCCTCCAGCGCCCTGCCTCATTTGGTTCCTAGAAGGAACACTATGTATTAGTTTTAGCTCATTGTGCGCTTTTCTCATTTCTCCTGAATATATATATATATATATATATATATAGTCCAAGATCCACACTCAGTGTGGAAGCAGAGCACTCTCCAAAATCACAAATCAGCCTTGTGATTTAGATAAAAAGGTATTTTAATCCAATAGGTGCAATAAGGCAATATACGTAAGAGTATGTGTGCTCCTGGAGCACACATACTCTTAGGTAGGAGGCTTGCCTGGCTTGTTATATATACATCATGTGGTAACCAGCCCACTGCTGTTTTTAAAACGGTACGAGTACGGATTGACTGTACCGTGGATATTTTATATCTATTAAATCATATCTGGTTTTACACTATGGAGCGCTCCTCCTGTGTTTCTTTTTGTACATATATATATATATATATATATATATATATATATATATATATATATATATATATATTTATATATTTCATATAAAATATGCGGCACTCCACGGGTCTTTGTAAAACGATTAATGGTTTTTATTTTTCAAGCATACAGCATACAATGCAGGTACAGCATAGCACAGCAGCCGACGTTTCAATGTCTGCCTGGCATTTTCCTCAAGGCCTGCTTGCTGTCTGGGTGCTGTATAAATCTAGCAATATACAATGCAGTGCATTGCATATTGCTAGATTTATGCAGCACCGTCGGCCGCTGTGCTATGCTGTACCTGCATTGTATGCTGTATGACCCGTGGAGTGCCGCATAATTTCTACGAACTGTGCATCTTTCATGAAGGCACCCAGGGCAATACTTCAGAGAGACGAAGAGTGCCGATTCTACAACCACAATATATATAAATATATATATCTATATTGATTGATCGATAGATAGATAGATAGATAGATAGATAGATAGATAGATAGATAGATATGTAATAGCAGCATGCAGACAGAACTCACAAGTACTTTAACACGAATATAAGTGACTGAAACGGTGGTCTTAGTCGATGTTTCGGGGGATTAGGCCCCTTTATCAAGACATCTGTAGATCTAGATGTATACAGATATGACCTATAACCAACCATGCTCCCGACCATAAAAATGACTTAACCCCACTAGACACCACATACAAAGCAGCACTAGCTAGCACAGCCTTATCCCACCTACAAGTCAGCTCATCACAGGGCCTTACCTCAGCTGATGCTCCCGCAGATTGGACAGTGCTTCCATCCCATGGAGGTATGAATATACTATCTCCAGGTCCTACAAAACAAGAAAAATAACAGTCTTAGGATAAAGGCACAAAAATAGTTATGTCATGAAACTTATCATTATTTTATAATAATTTTTATTATCATCCTCATCATCACCACCACCACCACCCCCAAGTGGTTTTTATATCTGGCTAGTGTTTTCAATTAACAGTTAGTTATTTTATTATTTAGTTTAAAGTACCATCCAATCAGTTTCGTCTTTACATTTTAAAGGTTGTGTATGAAAAACGGCGGTTAGGAGCTGATTGGTTGGTACTTTATAGCTTTAATAATTTTAGAATACCCCCTATGTATTTTAAGAAAAAAACATTATTCCCAAAACATGTGTATGTGACATAGTCTATACTGATTCTGCAGCAGCCAGCATTTCCAACACTTAGTTCTATGTCTTCCCTGCCTATATCAATTGATAATAACCGCCCCACACTTAACATAACTGACGTAGACAATACGGGTGCTGCCAACACATTTTTGATCGAGCAATTGACAAGTGTATGTAGCATCAACGAGGGTTTAATCATGCAGCTCTTAATTCTTTGATGAAATACCCTGCAGAACGAGTATCAAGCTTGATAGTATGCAGGCTGGCATTCCAGATGGATAGCCCTATTGTTAACCACTAATCATTAGGCATTTGGCCCAGAGGAAGAGTGGGGTGAGGGGCCTTCAACATGGAAGAAAGCAAATCCAAAAATACATAGCTGAATTACAGGTCCGTTTGATAGATTTTTGGTGCAAAGTGAAACAAGTGCTTTCCTCCAGGGGACTAGATAAATGGAATAAAATGATCACTACACTCCAGGAACACCAAGGAGGACAGGGGAAGCTCTACGTCATTACTAAGAATGGGTTAGAAGGGCAGCAATTCCTCGGTGACAGGTAATGCTAACGCTTGGAATACAGAGAATGCTTACTTTGGAACCAGGATTACATGCCAGTGTGACAACTGAATCCATCAGCTCTGAATGTACTAGTGGATTATATACAGCTCCCGAGGTGCTACCGATTACAGCTATAATAGGATTGTACTCCCACACATGTGCTAGGGAGCTGCATAGATCCCAGGCTAGGAAACAGAAACCGAACACATGACGGCACATAGGATCCGAGACACAGCAACACTCTGCGGCTTCTGGAATAGACATCATGTATTAAAGAGAAATCATTCAGAACTATGATCTATTACAACAACCAGTATAAAGTATATGGTCATCATTGTCATGGTTCTGAGACTGCGGGAGAGTATCAGCTGGATCTATCCAGGTCTATACATATTATTTTTCACGTATAGGATTGGGTTTATTCCTGGAATCCTCTGCTGAGATCTAACTGGACAGAAATGATACTATAAATATCAAAAATATATAATTCTATGATAACAAGCCATCCCATTTACTGCCCCTAGCCAGTCATTCTTACAACGCAAGAGTAGCTGCAATAGAAAATATGATATATCTAACCATAATCCATGAGAGATCGTATGAAGAAAGGTATTACAACATTGAAAAATACTGTACGTTGGAACATCCGCCTAACAGTGCAATCCCCACCCTTCCTGACAGCTCAGGCAATCACCTGCATACCAAATCTTCCAGCATCTCTTGTCCTCATTTACTCTGAGAAACCACTAGCAAAATCCTATAGGAAAGGCTGATCAAAAGCACTCACATTCACAAAGTATAACCGTTCTAGCACGGCTGGTTATACAACAGATGACAGTGTCTTCCGGAATTTATTTTCAGATCTCTTCAGTACAATCTAAATCTAATTAACAGACAGGGCTATCAGAATATTATTTGTACAAAGCCAATGTATGTACAAAAAGGGAGAGAGAGAGATGAATCGCAGGACCTTAATGTCCTGGATGACTTCCCTATAGTAGCACATTATAATCAGGTTGCTAGGGGCAACCCTGGCAGTATGATGCAGCCTGGGATCCAGCAGCGCACTTCATCTATGTTCCAGCCACTGAGCCATGCAGCCTGCACACACGGAGATGACATTTCTGCAAACAGAGGCGGTGGAAGACTCGGGGAACCGTACAATATAAAGGTCTACTGAGCTTGTAATTCCATCCCTCTTATATATAAAGACATATCCATGCCTATAGGTAACTAGCTCTGCTGATAGATGCTGCTTGTCTGCTTGGACAAAGAGCAAAGATATTTAGTTAAATATGCTGACATTTGTAGAAACCTAAATGTTCTTTTCACACCATACTCTAATATACCAACAATAATCACTTAAATAACAAAGGTATTCAAAGAAGTGCACTCAAGTAAAAATGAAGATTAGAGAATAAAACCTAAAAACATGTCTCCAAAACGTAAAGATCAGATCATTAATTTAACAAAAATATGGTTTACAATCAGAAGTATATGCATTCTCATTTACTAGAGAGCAGTAAAAAGCTACTGTAGAACATAAATATAACCATCAAAAAAAATGTTGTTTTAAATACTACTTTACTTTTAAGTGGTTCTATATTGAAGGCAGAGTTGACTCCCACAATACTTTGCACTGAGCATTAACTTTCATAGGTTGATGGGGTTCGTACAGTCACTTATACCCCTTTCACACTGAGCCTGGGGATGCAGATACTGGGGATGCAGATATACTTACCCCTTTTACACTACTGGATGGTGCCAAGTCATTGTCATTAACACAGGACATTTGGAGGGTGACATCATCTCTAATCAGTCCTGTGCCTGCCAATCTTTTAGGAGCTGGCAGATCATGTATGAACTGGATCTGCTTTTCAAACTGCCATCAACCTGGTTGAGACCAAGGATGACTCTTTCACACCCAGCCTGGACGTGGGTCTCGGCTCACTGTGAATGGGGTATAAGTAGAGAATAAACTGTAACTGGAAGAATCCAATCGTTTTGTGGTGCTTGTAATCAACGTGCTACATTCAATTGTTCAGCTGCGAGTAGCCATTACCTACACTCCCAAATGTATCAAATTAAGACCCGTAAAGCAGCCAAACCCATGCAAATTATTGCAGCATGGGTGAACTTCTACTATTCACCTAAGGAGACTGCAAGCAGAATAATGAGAGCCCACAAAACTCTTGTCATGGGCACATACCACTGAATATCTCTCATCACTTTAGGCAGGAGCTGCGTACAGCCATATAATTGACATCAACTCTAGCCTGCTTTAGAAGAGCAATATCTCAGTTTCTCCTGGTAAAATCACACTTCTTTACCACATTGGGGGTGAGGATTCAATTAGCCTCTGTAATTTACTGCCAACTAATCTCCACAGCCCGAAGGCAGCCCAGAGGGCTAAAAACAGTCAATAAATATTGTGTGAATAGTTGAAGTGACCCTGTTAATGCATAGTCTGTAAACGTCTCATAGATTCTGTTAACGTGTTCATTTAACAGGTGTTGAAAATGATCTCCAGTGAAAAAGGGACTGGAATTGAATAACCCAAGGCATCAAAGTAAGAAGCTACAGTACCACCCTTTTTCACCATCATTAACTTAAGCATGATATTTGAACTCAGCCTAGTTCCACTCCATATTAGCACCATAATGTGAATTTGACTCTTACACAAGACTTCTATTTAAAAAATAACATAAAAATATTTTTTTTTAAGGAGCAAAGTATTCATTCATTTAATAATTATTTTTATGTAGAAGTAGTATTGCTTGCACACTAGTGCATCTGTAGTGGATACTGCTTAAATTGCTTCAGGTAAAATAAACAGCAAACAAACAGCAAGTGCTACACTAGCCTTGGGACACATTAAAAAAACATAAAAGCAGAAAAAACTTCATAAAAACAAGTTTACTTCCTAACACGCTAGTGTTTAGCGCCTCTCTACTGACACACAGGCCGCAGTGTACTCTATCTGGTAACTCACACATTCTCTTTTTAGCAGACTGATAAAGCGTAGCAGTAATTCTAACAAATATATCTAGAAACCAGCAGATTTTATTCACTGGTAATAAATAACTGCTAAAATACTGATATACCTCAAATCTACAGCTTCTTTCCACAGATGAATTTGCGTTTTACATTCTGAGACCGCACTTCCTGCACATGTGATAATTATAGCAATAAATACGAGCAGCATCAATTAGCATAAGTACAATTCCAAAAACTAAGCAGTATCAGCCAACTACTGTAAGAATAAGAAGTGAAAATGACATTTCTGACCTAACTCTGTAAAAAATAAGGAAGTGGTGAATTCCCATTTTGCACATGTGGCTTAAAAATAGACTAAATATCAAATTCTGTATCACATAGTTTTGTAGGGTCTACTCATCTGCTACTTCTACATTTTCAATGACAGTAGAGTAGCGATACTCTACTTGATACAACTAGAGCTTGTATGTATTTAAACGCATAAACCATACAATTATGATGTTTACATAACTTTGCAGAGAATACCCCATACATTGTGAATAGTCGTCACGAGTAGTCATCATAGGATGGGATAAACAGAAGGGTTTCAAAGTTAAGCTGGGTACACAGCGGGCAAAAAAAAAATCGTTAACGACATGAATAATAACGCGTGCATAACGTCATTTATACGGTCACTCTAGTTAACAATGTGCCCGACCGTGCATCAGTAACAAACACTTCCCCATTCATATATACATGCAGCTCAAACTGACAATATCGCCAGTGACTGTATGTACAGAGCAGCTGACAAGATTGACAGATATCGTGAACAATATAGGTCAGTGTGTATCCACTATATGGTTCTCCCGTGGGAATCGCTGCAGTGTGTACCCAGCATTAGAAAACAGAAAGGCAAAACAATGTGCAAAATGCATTAATGGAGATTGCAAAGTGGAGATACTAGCATGTATCTCTAATTAGAGAATTCCCAATACGTTCCATTATCAGCATTTGCATTGCACAGGAACAATCAGTGCATAAGTAACCATACGCATACCAGTTTGCAGTTTGATTGACAGGAAGCCCGCATTTAGGGGCAGAAACGTGGTATTTTCTGGGTGTGTTTGTGAAAACGCAGGCATGGCCAGGCATTATTAGGGTGGGTCTCTGACATCAGCGATGACCACGTCCAGCCTGGTTCTTTAGTGGAAGCCCTAGACTAGCACAGATGGGGAAAAAACAGTTTGACGGTTTGTAAATGAATCAGCAAAATGCTATTTGCGATGAATTCGGAATTTAGCAAGGGCCAGTAATTCTTTCTGTATGGGCGGCTGATTTTTCTCTAACTAGCGATCCACACTGAATTAGGCCCATATTCCCATAACTACAATTGATAATATGCCTCTGTTTCTGATATTTAGAGATTACGCTGTAAAATACTGTGTGGCCACAAGATGGCAGACTGTGTCTTTTTAAACAAAACATTTGCAGTTAATACATTACCGTGTATGATGTAACGGTTTTTAGCTAGAAATATTTCCAAAATGACTGGCTTAGCAAAGTTGTCGGATTTAGGAAACACAAATCATTTCCAGAAAATACTTGTAGTTCATTCAAGTCACGACATTAGTCATTATGATTCCAAGTGTATATTACCATCCGCGTCTCAATCATTATGTATACAGTAAACAGTGATATGCAGAAAATTCAATAGAGCACCTGTCATTTATGGGAATTCTAGGAAACACTCTTATCCTTGACGACAAATGAATGTGAGAGATCAGACTGCTAACTTTTTAAACTTTGATATTTATATAGAAGCACTGTATAATACTTACTGCACTCTTCACGCTGAAACCAGTACAAGTGGATGATATAGTCTATAATTCGTTGGGCAGTGTGTCAATAAATACACCCTAGTAGGTTTCTTTTTAACTAGGTCAATTTGTGCTCAATGATATTTTAGGTTCTTCTCACAACACTGGTCTTCCAATGCCCTCACTGTAATGGGGCCTACACACGTAGCGATGAGCATGCTGAACAATGCTAGATAGCGCTGCACACAGTGCTGCATAGCGATATGCCACTGAGTGATCTGTCAGGGCCAGTGTTCTCTGTGAGACCCCAGAGATTAACTAGATTTATCCAGCGTGCTAGACTTTAATCGCCGTGGTGATAGCGATAGGGCTGTGCATTGCTATCACTATGTCCCTACACACGGAGTGATTATAGGGGTATTTTTTAAGCGATCTAATCAGATTAGAAAATACCCCTTAATGTGTAGACTCCATAAGTGTAACACCAAAAGGGAAGGCTAACACGGTCACTATTCTCCTTGCACATATGTACTAAAGGTGCCCATACACGCACCGATCCCAGCGTTCGTTCTGGGCTCAAATAGCATCGCATCGCATGCCTTGTGCATGCAATGCAATGCATTGCGATGAAAAGCAAGTACAAAAAGTATGTGCAGCACATACTTATTGTACTGTGCGATGAGATGCCGTGGGAGCGCGCACCTCAAAGCACAGATCGCACCGCCGGGATCAGTGCGTGTATGGGCACCTTTACACACATTATATTACGCCATTTCACATGTGATTTAAATAAAAAAAACACACCAACCCAATGCAGCTTACTAACATGAATGGACACCATTGTACATATCAGGTAGGTAACTAGCTCCTCATCACCTAGTACATTTAGTAGTATTTCCCCATCATGATAAGATGAACATAGAAGCTGCCTGACTGGCACAGCACATTATTAAGGTGTAACAATATATGTGATAATTATAGTAATCAAATACAATGTTTATATGTGTTCTTACAGTAAATTCACACTGAGAATTAATGTCAAGTATACATTACAGCTCTAGTAAGCCACCATGAAATGGTAATCTGACCTGTCCAGGCTGTCTGTGGTAAGGCATTATGTTCAGACAAACCTGGTTTCACCAAGGAATCGAAAAGCAGCTTCGGGACTAAGCATAAAACTGACCGCACGCTGACAGCTGGTATTGATCAACAATATTGTAGTTATTTCCATTTAGTAGAAACTCATAGAATAAGGTCACCTAAACTAAATGACAAGTGAAAGAGAAAAGACTGAATTGTCCGAGTTCCCCCAATTCTCTGATCAGGCATCTACCAATACACCTGTAGTGCTCAGACGGGATGCGGTCAATTTGCCGGCGGTCGGGATCCCGGCGTTCAGAATCCCGACCGCCGAAATCCCGAAACTTTCTCCCTCCGTGGGTGTCCACGACACCCATAGAGGGAGAATAAAATAGCGTGCCGAGCATAGCGAGGCACCGGGCCCGCTGCGTGACGAGCGCAGCGAGCCCGCAAGGGGGGGCGATCCACGTCCCCCCCATGTCGGGATTCCAGTGTCGGGATTCCGACCACCGGGATCCCGACCGCCGGGATTACGTATCGGATCCGCTCAGACTGGTGGTGTCCTCTCCTACTACTGTGTGTGCTGCTGCAATGTCAATCTCCTAGTGTTGTTGGTATGCATTGTGCATTTTTCATTAGGCTGACATAAAAAGGTGAACATGCACAAGGTCAACAGTGACAAAAGGTCGACAAAAGCAAATAGTTGTCAACACAAGATTTTCACATTATTTGGGTGTCAACACCTCAGCATATAGTGCAAAAATAGCATCATGACAGAAAAAATTGACCACAAAAAAATGAAAATATTAAAATGTGGCGCTTCAAAAAGGAAAAAAATAATAGAAATTGTTCAAATAATAAAAAAATAGACTTGTAAACACCAAAAAACAAAGAAAATATTTTTTTATAAGTACTTAAGTTGAGTTTGCCTAAAATAGACTCCTAGAGCAAAATGGAGAGGCATACCAGCAGCGTTGTCCATTTTAGCATTAAATACAGAAATGGTGAGGTACACTAAATTTCCCATAAGAATACAATGGTGAATGGCGAGAGCATTTTTAGAGAACCGGGAGCACTAAATAGGGCAAGGACCATTTTTGGCGAGAGGACTGGCCCTTCTCACTCAAAAGAAAAAGCGATCATCGCCAGAAGAAAACAGAGAACTGGGAGCATGGAATGCTGCCCACGGTGTGCAGGGAACCAGAGACATACAAATATCGGAAGCAAACCATAGACAGCTTACCAAACACCACCTTATACACATCAGAGCAAATGACATAAAGTACAGTAATACAAAAATGTGCTTTGCCTACACTGAGGGCCCAACACAGAGACAAACTACTGCGAATAAGGTAACATGGACTTATTACACCTTCATTGTAATATAAAAGCTAATGTCACCACACAAACTGCGAATTAGCATCAACTAGGCGGACTAAATCATATAAAGTCTCCCACAGGCTGAGACGTTTTAAAATCTATTCTCAAGCCTCAATCATAGGTCACAAATGGGCCTGAAAGAGACTATAGCAAATCACTACACTGTGAGCTCATTAGAGGTAGTAATACTTTGAACATATGCAGAGGCATGGTAAAGAGCACCTAATGATTACATTCAATGTACCCTCTTATTCATCAAGCCTTGCTACTAAAATGAGAGTGGGCAGCTTGCCAGCAGACACACAGGGCAGCCAGAAATTACTGATTCAGAGAAGTCTCTCAAAGAGGAACAAAATAACAATGTCACAGGAACATGGGAACAGATTGTACATATCCTACCTATCCTTATATACACCCAATCCCCAGACAATGATAGAAAAACATTACAGGATAGAGCCTTACTTTGTACTGCCAGAAATGTCAGCATAATGTTAGAAGACAACGGTATAATCAGTGTACAGCACTTACGTAATGTCACCAGCCTGTCAATGATTCAAACCTCTCTTTAACATTGAAAACGATTATGCGAAGTAATGAGTAACAGTAACGGGATTGCTGGCCTACCTGTTGGTGTGTGTCATTAAGCACACTTTGTGTGTGCAGTTTAGCGAAGCATTGACATGTTTCCTAGAAAACAACCATTAAAGCAAAATACACATTGGCTTGTGTGCAATTCTTTATTCCTTGCAAAGCATATAGCAGTGGTTGCAAAACGTTTGTGAATCACGGCATCCTAAAGAATCAGAATTTTCTTCACGGCACCCCTAGGCCAAAAGATTCTTCATTTAATATTTTTCCTTAGGTTTAATTATGTGTTGAGGCACAGGATTCACTTTGGTTTGTCCACCTTTGTTATATATAATGACCATCAGACACACTGAAATGAAATAATATCCATTGATAAACGTAACATAAGCTAATGCAATGTGGCAAATATGTACCTTTATTTTGAAATATGATACAGAACATAGCAGCACAAAGCAGTGTGGTTTATTCTATATAGTGCGCATGAACAAATAAAAATGTTAGTTTGGAGTTACAAATCTCTTCAACTGACTAAAGTACATAATAAAAAAACACTCTAGATTCAAATTATTCAACAAAATAAAAACCCCAGCAATAACCTATATACACTCACATGACGGTAATAACAACAAAACCACTAAGTTCAAGAATCCTCTACTACTCCTTTGTAGACTGATCTTTGTGTATCAATATGCATCAACCTGAGCCCAGCTTATGTCTAAAAGTGTGTACGACCTTGCTCGCTAGCAGGGTTTTTCCCAGGACTTGCCACCTGGGTAGAAGATCCAGTTTAGATCTGAAAGGTGCAACGGAGTAGCAGAAGATCTGGATCACTGGAAGACCTGGTTCCGGTGTTAAGGATGACGATGCAAGAGTCTCCCGGATCATCACCCATGTGGGAAAGGGGTAACCCTGGCTACAACCTGTGCTGTGTGTCACGAATCCAAGCTGGGATTTTATGTCTGGAAGTGGTATTAGATTATATTTAACCCTTTCAGGTCCAACGTCTAGTCAGACTCAACAGCCCTAGCGCTAGCAGCAGATCCAATGGTGAGACACTTTGAAATAAGAATATGAACATCATTCAACATTGACCATTTTTTTTAATTAATTTTTTTTTTAAATTACAATTAATTTAAACCAGACTGTTTGAATTACAAAAAAAAACAAAAAAGATTGGACTACAAAGGGTTAACATCCAGTCCCTTTTGATGTACTGAACATATCAATACTAAAATCTTCTTTACAAAATTGCTGTCACCACTGATTTGATAGAACGATCCATATTTCCAAATGTATTTATATTGTGGAATAAACTATCGGTATATTAAAGCGGACACATGCATACCTCCCAACAGTCCCGATTTTATCGGGACAGTCCCGATTGTCAGGGGCTGTCCCGATGTCCCACCCGCGGGCGGCAGTGTCCCGCGGTGTGGGGGGGCTGTTGGGAGTCCCCCCTGTCAGCTGCTAAGCAGCGGGGAATAAACGCTGTGCGCATGCGCACAGCGTCTATTCCCGCAGCCAGGGGACTGGGGGCATGGCTAGAGGCTCATAGAGCCTCTGGGTCATGCCCCCATAGCGGCAAAATGGGGGCGTGGCCTCGCGGAAGAGCCGCGAGTATAGGCCACGCCCCCGGAATTAGGCCACGCCCCCTGAAAATTTCAGCTTCGTCCCGGTTAGAGAACTTAGAAAGTTGGGAGGTATGCACATGAGTGGCAGCTTTAATATAGTTTATTACTCATTTTAAATTCAGTGCAAACAACAACAAAAAACTAGCACCTGAGAAAACCTTAGCAATCATCATGCAAACAACTAATAAGATTATTTCCCTTTCGTGTGGATATTCCAGAAATCGTACAGCAGGCCGATAAGCCGGCAGGGCACCACATACTTCGTCAGTCACTGGCGTGCTATTTTCTATCCTGTCTCTGATGTGTCATTAAGGTAACTATTGTGCTTTGTCTTATACCCATTAAGCAGGGGATTCATATCACTGTACAATCAGAAACCATGTTCTTCCATTCATGTATAAGATTAATCTATTACAGCACATCTCTTCAGGTTATGGATTGGCCTATAGTGTTCATTCTAGCACCCGCTATCTTTAAAAACCCATGCAGTTCCTCTTCCCTGCCTGGGGTGTCACTGTCTGATGTGGTGTTTCTAGCACAGGTCTGGTTTTCATATCAGTGCTGATATACAGATCACACAGTGCTAGAAGCACTACAGCAGACAGTGACACCCAGGCAGGGAACAGGAACTGCATGGGTTTTCAAAGATAGCGGGTGCTAGAATGAACACTGGTCTACCTTATTATTTCACCAACTATCAGACAAGGGGGTACGGGGTGACGCTGCTGGATGAATGCTGTAATGAATGTGATTTTATAGACATCACTAAATAGCACTCTTGGCACCAGCAGGCAGCTGTTATTTATCAGCTGTACCGTGTCACATACTTTTACTGCTAGTTCAAAAAATGCATTTATCAAAGAATATTTGTATTCTAGTTATATGTCAATGAAGCGCATACCATGTGCAGCCATTAAGGCTTTAAATGGGAATAGTGTCCCTTAGGTTTGATCAGTCTGAGTGGGCTTGATGTGTGCCATGCTTTGGGAAATCTGTAAGCAGACTTTACCTCTGTGATATAATGTAAGGATAACTACATATGTTGTAGACTGGTTCTCCTGCCATAATGAAGGATGTACTGTAAATCAGAGTCCAGGGAATTACCAAACAACTGCTGATCCAGGAAACACTGTGGGATATAGCAGACACACTGCTATAAGAAGTTCACTGCCTCATAATCCCTTGTGCATAATGTAAGAAGATTAGAAAATTGGATGCTGTCACCTTCTGGCTGAGATTCACAGCAATGCCTCTGATAGCAGTTTTAGACAAAGGTGCTAATATTGACATACTACACTGATTGCTGCTGCTTTGTATCACACAACATCCACCTTTGATATGTAGGTGCTCTCTACCTACATACTGCCATATAGCATAGTCCCCTACAGGAACATAGGGTCCAAATCATCCCTGCTCGCTGCTCTGCAGATGACTGCGAGTAGTTAGCCACCGCCCAGACAGAGTGAAAACCCGCCCTGTGTAAATCGGAGAGAGAACTCTTAAAATATTGTAAGTCAGCTTCCTGACGTACAACAATGCGCAATTCACTAACCATCACTTCCCCAGTCTGCGCAAATGTCTGACTCTTCTACAACTCTGTGACAGACAGGCTGGCGCTGACTTCAAACACCCTCCCTTAGAATCTCTAGGCACGCATGAGGTTTTTCTGACACTCCCAGAAAAAGGCAAGTGTCCAACTCCAAATGCCAACTTCCTGTCCGTCATATTTGAGGGGATAGCGATTAGACATATTTGCTATTTCTGACGCTATTTTGTCTCACGCATGCATCTGTACGCATGTGCAGTCATTCGGAACTCAAACGTATTACAAATTGGCACAACAGCGATCAACAGTGCCCAATACTACAAATAGTCCAGTAGATACTGGTGCTGAATATAAATTAAACATCCAAGTAGCTTACTACATGTATGGAAGGGACATAATGAAAATGCTCTATCCAGACAAGCACCAACAGCATTTAGATGATGGCTTTACATGGTTATGTAAAAGAAACAATGTATTTATATACAGGCAAGAGTCCAATAGTACAGGTAAATCTATACTAATAGACAAGACGATTCAAAGTACATTTGTGTTCAGATAAAAGAGTATCTGTAGCATGTGTATAGCAGTGGGGTAATAAGTCATTAAGATTTATAACTAATCCACAGTATAGTCATATTTCTAATATTACTGCTTTATAGCCCAATAAAGTGATTAGTACTACAGTGACAAATATTCAATTTAAGAGACAGCTGTAACTTGAACAATAGTCTACTAGGGGCGGGATGTACTAAAGGGAAAATTTTCCTATGTACCAATACCCGCCCGCCCCGTCTTCGCCTGGCAGGGTATTGCCACCCAGAGGGTGCCTATGGGCTTCTATCGCCACCCGCGCACCCCCCCTCCCGTCCTCTTTTGATCTCCTCCTCCCCCAGCAGGTGTCACAGCCGGAAGGACATCCGGCTGCAGGGGGGAGGACATGCAGGGGGACACTGGCAGCCGCCGGGATGTGACGGAGACCCCCGCAGACCACATCACAGGTATTGCAGGGGTCTCCGTCACCGCAACACGATGCTAGCCACATATGTTAGTACATATGCGGCAGCTGTCAGGCAAAGGGCGGCGATGTATATTAATACATCCCGTCCTAGGTGAGATACTAAGTATACATCCCTTAAAATAAGCTGTAAGTCACAGTATGATTGTAATAATCCAGAAAATGAATCTCTGCTAATTCGTGCAGTTGATATTCTCTTCTCTAGACAAGGAAGTATCAATTGGACAATAATAATAATAACAATAATAATCTTCAGTGAATAAAGCAAAAGACAGCTAGATATTGAGGCCTGCCAGTCCAGTCAGCAGAAGCCATACACTGGGAATTATACATTGCTTGTGAACTAAAACACTGTGGCTCAGGAGAATGGTCTTTAGTCTCTGGAAGAGTCTGGTAAGTAGCCGCATTGCTGCTCTGATGACATGGTGCAGAATGCAGCTTCAAATACCACATCTTAATGACAGCCCTGTATCTATATGGCGTATGACGCAAATGGTCTAACCAAGGACTAAAAAAAACATTGCAAGGCAACTTAAGGGCCCCATACATCAGCAATTAATTGTGACAATTTTCAGATATGGAGATGATTGTAAAAATTAATTTTAGATGTGTGGGCTCCCCCTTTTGGCAATCCCAATCAAAATCGCCAATCGATTGCTTAATCAGGTTTTTAAACATGCTTAATAATCTGGTATTATCTGCAGATCTTTTTTATATGTGTGGGCATTCCCAATTCGTCTTCTTCATCTATTTACATTATGAACAGCTGAAATGACAATCGATTGGGGCAATTTCCAGATATGAAGATGCAATCTTTAGATGGAAAAATCTGCCGATCACTGAAATAAATCTGTAATGTGTGGGCAAAGTCAGATAGATTGTAAAATCCATTTATCTGGCCAAAAAATCCCTGGATCTGGAAATCCATAAATTGTGATTGCTGATGTATGGGGCCCATTACTAAATGCTTACATGAGATATGAAACCTCTCTTCTGTTATGCCAGTTGGAGAACTGTTTTGTCCTTAGTGTCTATTGAAAGTCTGTAAACTGCATTAGCTACTACAAGAAGGCTGATCCAATATTACATGCATACGCAGTCTAGTCTTTTGCCTTAGGAGTGTCTACATCTTATGTTGGGCCTGTATTCATTACAAGTGAGACACCCACATGCAGTAGTGCAGTTCTGTATCGGTATGGCTTTATACAGCAATGGAGGCACCATCCTTATGGCACTGCAGTTTCCACAAGTATGGACACCTGTGGAAGCAGACACTCACCTGATACTTCCCACTAACACCCACTGAATTGCAGGGTTCGCGTTAGGTGCAGAGTTTTGATTTGTGAGGAATATTTTCATTTGGATGTGCCTAACCGCGGATGTGGTGTAAAACTACAGCTACGGCAGCTTTACATGTGCTATTTTGTATTACACACACACATGCGCGCTGTCTCTCTCTCTATTGAATCGGTATCAGCTGCCACCAGATCGAACCGTGGGTACACACCTTAAGCCTCTTAAAGACCATGTTAAAGAAACAGAATAACGATAAAGAAATTGTGTGAAGCAGTAATACTGTACATGGGAATACTATTTCCCAAAGAAGTTAACTATTTTCTTAACCAAGGAGTTGGTTAAGAGAACCCCTGTGACTTCCTCCTCCTCCGAGATCTCTCTCTATAGCCACAGTATTGCACGGTCATGGAACATTTCAGCTCTGCAGCTGGGGCTAATGAGAAGAATATTTAATGCTCTACAGGGAAAGAATGGATCGTACCTTTTCCTGAGCACTTCCACCTCATTCATTTTCTTTTTCCTGGAACATGGCCCAGTGAAGAAATATCACAGCCAACCTTCAGAAACAGCCGTGAGCTTAGTAGTCTGATACCACTATACAAAGAGCAGAATTACTCCTTACTACTGTATTGCGGTTGAAGAAACAATATCAGCAGTCACTATGCAAATCGATACTAAAGGTAAAGTCATAATGATAAACTCAAAACTATTATACAATACAAAGTACTCATAAAAAGTATGTGTTATATATAAATACAATGGACATTTCTCCAATTATCATAGTGGTAACTCAGATCACCACAACATTCTCAGACTTCCTAATAACATTTTGTGCTGCACCTCATTGTGATGTGTACACAAACATCCCCAGCTATGCTGTGTCCACTAATAATGGCCCTTCACAAATATGCTATGGTCATACAAAGAACATGAGGAAAGGAACACGGTC
This sequence comes from Crinia signifera, assembly GCF_055691185.1. Classification (NCBI taxonomy): domain Eukaryota; kingdom Metazoa; phylum Chordata; class Amphibia; order Anura; family Myobatrachidae; genus Crinia; species Crinia signifera. The sequence goes on along the minus strand of NC_139217.1, from coordinate 119,707,095 downwards.
ATTCCCATAAAAAAAAAAAAAAAGAGACCAGGAATAATTTACTCACATTAAATAATAAGATTGAAAACCAGATTTCCCCCAAAATGTCATTAGATGAAAAACTATAAAAGTGAGTGATATCACAGCCAGGCGAGTTTCATCTGCACCAATGAGAATTTGTGGTACTTTCACAGTAATACCCCGTATACACAAGAACACTGTAAACTGTAAGAAGAACGGAAACTATATTTTTCACTGCGAAAAGTACACACATTTTGTTAATGTACAAGTCTCCAACACTCATTTTCTGTAGTGATCCAATTAGAATGAGAATGTAGCCAGTATGGGAACCAAGAAGCAAATACAGGCGTGGTACAAAATATCCATATTGAGCACGTCGATATTGGGAGACTTCAATTGAACACAAGTTTGTTAAGCTCCAGGGAATGAGTGCTGGGAGCTATTTAACTGCTGTAAACCCACAACTATTGCATTTCCTCCTTACATCCTCCTCAGGTGCAAGGAGAAGTCTACTTAACAAGTGCCCTTGTGCTAGTCACGGTGTTACGGTGTGCTCTAACAGCATCACACCCAGCACTTAAGATACAGTTCACTGAGGCCTAGCTGAGGTAATGTGCATCTTCTGACTTACAGTAAGGACCCACTACCAGGGCCGGCGCCATAACTAGGCAAATCTAGGCATTTGCCTAGGGCGCCGGCCACTGGAGGGCGGCATTTCGCCACCCCACCCCCCCGTGCCGCGGGGGTACCTGTCCTGTGGCTGTGTATATAAAGCTCGCTGCGGCGGCAGCGGGGGGTCCCTGCAGTCAAGAAATAACGAGCGATATCCGCCTGGCTACGCGGAAGCGCTTCTGTTGTGGAAACACTGAGATTCAGCCAATCAGCGTGCGCCGTGCGGCCAGTGTTTTCACAACAGAAGCGCTTCCGCGTAGCCAGGCGGATAGCGCTCGTTATTTCTTGACTGCAGGGACCCCCCGCTGCCGCCGCAAGCTTTATATACACAGCCGCAGGACAGGTACACCCCCCCCCAGGCACCGGGGCGCCCCCACCCCGACTCGCCTGGGGCGCTCCGGTGCCTTGCACCGGCCCTGCCCACTACTAGATATCAACAAAATCGTATTCAATTAAATTCTGCAACTGCAGTATAATTAAACAAAAAGGTACTCTTTACCTAGAAGGGCGCCAGCGATTGGAATCGCGGACGTCGGGGGTAAAATCGCGGTCATCGCGGGCATCGCGGGTAAATCGCGGGTACATAAAAATCTGCTGGCCGCGATGACCGCGATTTTCCCATAGGGAACAATGTTAAAAAGGCTGATTGACCGCGATTTTCATGTAAAATGCCTCAATGCCCGCGATTTGGCCATAGGAATTTATGTTAAATGGGCTACAGAGCCCAAATAGGCACAATTAACCCTTAAATGTCCCCCCAAATTTTTAACGCCACCCCACGATCCACGCCAACCCGAAGCGTGGCGAGCGCAGCGAGCCCACGAGGGGCGGCGGTACGCGTCCTCCGACCTTTTCATGCCCTACTATCCACGTCGGCGTGGAGTTGAGAATAGAATAGTGTGGCGAGCGCAGCGAGCCACCGAGCCCGAAGCGTGGCGAGCGCAGCGAGCCCCGCGAGGGGACGCGGATACCTTCACAGGTAAACGCGTCCCTTCGCGGACTTCACAGGTGTCCACGTGGCCACGGACACCTGTGAAGCCCGCGAGGGGACGCGTTTACCTGTGAAGGTATCCGCGTCCCCTCGCGGGGCTCGCTGCGCTCGCCACGCTTCGGGCTCGGTGGATCGCTGCGCTCGCCACACTATTCTATTCTCAACTCCACGCCGACGTGGATAGTAGGGCATGAAAAGGTCGGAGGACGCGTACCGCCGCCCCTCGCGGGCTCGCTGCGCTCGCCACGCTTCGGGTTGGCGTGGATCGTGGGGTGGCGTTAAAAATTTGGGGGGACATTTAAGGGTTAATTGTGCCTATTTGGGCTCTGTAGCCCATTTAACATTGATTCCTATGGCCACATTGGGTCCATTGAGGCATTTAACAGTAAAATCGCGTCGGTCGGGCCATTTAACATTGATTCCTATGGGAAATCTGGTGCATCGCGTCGCGGGCATCGCGGGTACATTTATGGCCGGCCGCGACACGACCGACGCGATTTCCATGTTTAACATGGGTTTCAATGGGAAATCGCGGGCATCGCGTCGGTCGCGTCGCGGCCAGACATAAATGTACCCGCGATCACCACGACGGGCGCCCTTCTAGGTAAAGAGTACCAACAAAAACACTAGCTAAAAAATAGCAAAGATTGTACTCTTTCACAGTGTAATGCTGGTAACGATCTAACCAAAAAATGACAGTAGAAAAAAGGTAAATAATGAATTCCCTTCCCTGGAAACATGATGTAATTGTCGTTCTCTATTTGTGACATCAGTCTAGACAGTGGATTAAGGGTCAGGAGACCAAGGCACAGAAAATACATCATATAAAGACTGGGTGGTTCAAAATGGACATTTTTAAAATTACAAAGTCAAAGTTATTAAGAATGACATATACTGTATATCTTATTGGTTATTTCACTATTTAATTGCAAGAGTTTTAGGACACAGAAGTGTCAGCAAAACATAAAAAAGCTGTCCACTTCAGTGTAGACTTCGGGTGGTATCCAATTATAGTGTTCATTCTAGCACCCGCTATCTTTGAAAACCCATGCAGTTCCTCTTCCCTTCCTGGGGTGTCACTGTCTGCTGTGGTGTTTGTAGCACAGGTCTGGTTTGCATATCAGTGCTGATATACAGGCCACACTGTGCTAGAAGCACTACAGTAGACAGGGACACTCCAGGCAGGGAAGAGGAACTGTATGGGTTTTCAAAGATAGCGGGTGCTAGAATGAACACTACAATTAGCCCCATTAACTTTTCTTCAGAGAAAACAGGCTGAGAAAAACAAAATGTTCATTATCGGGCAATCCAATTATACACAGCCCGTATTTGTCAGGAGAAAGGCATCTCTTTATCATGCGATAATACATGGGATCCAGAATGAGTTCCCGATCCAATGTGTTACCCACAGCTCACCACTGCCTATGGTGTAATTTGCTTTAGGTGCCTGAGGCACCCAAAACAGATTCCCCGATAAACGCCATCTATCGGGGATAATTGGATAGCCCCAGCAAAATCCATTCGCTACAGTAAATAACCTCAGCTAATTGGATACTGGCATTACACAGTTTAGAATGTTCAGAAATGATTTGCCCTATAAAATACACTTTAATCAGCTTTAATTTTCATGTGTGTTATAGTATATATATTGCAAGGTTTGTGGCCAGTTGAGGAAGCCAAGAAATATCCCAGAATCTCTGAGTTTGCATACAAAGGTTATACAGATCACTGTGTTTCTAATTATGGTTGCGGCAAACAATTGCAGGGATCTTTTGTTGAGTAACGGCAGGATTTCAGTCACCACCATACAGTAGCTCAACAGAACGCGGTGTTAGAAACATTGGCGGAAGTGTATGACCTATGCTCTTCATAATAATATAGCAGACCTGTGCCAGCAGAACGTAATGCACTGCTAACATCAACTGATCCAACTCCATATACATGCGCTACAGTAGCCTCCATATGTCTCTGACCCTCCAGCATCTCCCATTACAGCACACACACTTTGCCTTTCTGGTTTATCTTTTTCCATTATAGTTCTGTATCTTGTCTTTTTCTCCCTTATCACAAGCTTTCTCACTTTCATTTTATACTTTGTCCTCTCTTAGGAAATCACTTGCCCTTGTTATCCATAAGGATAGACATTTCTCCCCAGCACTCCTACGAGCCACCACCCACATGCCCTCTCCTCCTTCTCCCAAATAACCTTTTGTTCCCTTGGCTCTGTGGCAACACCACTCACAGAACATCAATGCGCTGCACACAGCATTCCATGGGGACTACCAGCTGATTTTACACAAATTTAAGATTGAGGTTAAAATAAAAATAACTTGTTCCTCAAGTAGCAAAAGAATGTGCACATTTATGTCCTTTACTTTTAGGGCTGTATACGGTCTAGATGGTGTTTTATATGTATGGGAAATAAAATATGTATTAAATGGCAACTTCTATACACATACTGTACAACGTCTTCTATGGTTTCTGTAGAGGCCTTATCCCTCTTATTCCAGCATGAATTGCAGCAGTTTTGTCGTTAAGCTTTGCAAAGCAATAAGAGATTCAATTGGTAAGAAGGTGAGCCAGGTGTGTCCTCATACAATATGGCTGAGGTCACACCTACATTCTTCTCATTGTGCAAGGACCTGTGCAACACTGCTAATGCTTTTAGCATCTTTTTACACAAAAAATGGATATTAGTTGCAACGCAGCATGGACAGTGTAATGGCTAGCATAACTGCCTCACAGCACTGAGGTCATGGGTTCGATTCCCACCACTGGTTTCCTCCGGGTGTTCTGGTTTCCTCCAACAATCCAAAAATATACCAGTAGGTTCATTGGCTCCCAACAAAATTAATCCTAGAATGAATGTGTGCGCGTGTACATGTGGTAGGGAATATAGATTGTAAGCTCCACTGGGGCAGGGACTGATGTGAATGTTCAAATATTCTCTGTAAAGTGCTGCGGAATATGTGTGCGCTATATAAATAAATGGTAGTAGTAATAATAATTATAATGTGGAGACTGTGTGAGCAAGAGTCTCAATCTGTATACAAAGTGCTACAATGCAGTGGCTGTAGCTTTTTTCCCATGGCAAGTTCCATTATGCTGTCCATAAACTTAAGGCCCCCATACACTATGCGATTTTCGGCCGATTTCATCCAATTTCGGCCCTTAGGGCCGATAAATTGGGTGAAATCGTCCCAAAATCGCATGTGTTTGACATCTGATCTGATGCACGGTCCCGCGCGCATCGGATCACGGCGTCAGACCTACAGAACATAAGATATATCGGAATCTGAGCCATCATGGGTGCTTTTTAGCACCCACGATGTTCAGATTCCGATATATCTTTATATACAGCCCCCCTGTCTTACTAGCAGCGCCCCCCCCCCCCCCCCCCCCCCGGGCGGCCGCTGATTGGCTGAGCTCTCAGCCAATCAGCGGCCACCCAGTCTTTTGAATAAGATTTCTTTCTATTCTCCCGCCGCACCGACAGTCTCTGCTCTGCGACGCCTGCGGTCCCCGCCTGCACTACCTCCCAGGTTTACATGTGATAAATCGAGACGATTTATCACATGTAAAAAATGGCACATCAAGTGCCAATCTTATCAAGCTCCCCCGGGGAAGCTCAGGGGGAAGTCGGGGGCGACTTGTCCTCAGGACAAGTCGCCCTAGTGTATGGGGGCCTTTAGTTACATAGATATACAAGTGTCACACATAAAATTATTCAGCACAGTCTCCCCATGCACCCTAGTCCCATTGCGACTAATATAATCCACTGGTAAAAAGATGTGAGAAAGGTGCCCAGCACTAGCAGCGCCCTACAATACCTGGTCACTCACATGCACCAGGCATCTTGTGTCACATGGTGTATTATGGCTAGCTGTATGAAGGCACAACATACCTTACAATGACCAGCATCTGATTGCACTAATAAGCCCGCTCACAGGAAATGCTTCAAAAGCTTGTCTACTACCTTGTGATTGCCTCTGTGTTTGTGCATGTGACAGAAAGATGTAGTTTCACTCGCTGCCAACAGATGGCAGTTTTTCAAGGACACACCGACACAAGCTATATATATATATATATATATATATATATATAGCTATATATATATATATATATATATATATATATATATATATATATATATGATATGGGAGCCAGCACAAATATAAACATGTTCCTAACACTTAATACATGCCAGTCTGTGTGCACCACCACAAAATGACAGTCCGCAAGAAAAGTCTGTGGTAATAAACATTTCCCCCCAAAAATTATATATATATATATATATATATATATATATATATATATATATATATATATATATATATATATATATATATATATATATGCAGCAGGGTGAGGGCACTCCAATGAAGATATAAGGTACCGGGGTGCAGCACTTGGAGAATGGGTAGCAGTGAGACGGTAGTGGCACACACTCGGCTTTTTGAAAAAAGGTTGACAGACACAAGGTGCTGTAGTCTGTCAACCTTTTTTCAAAAAGCCGAGTGTGTGCCACTACCGTCTCACTGATATATATATATATATATATATATTTTTTTTTTTTTTTTTTTTAATCTAGATAACTAAAGGTGATTTGGCCTAATTTCACCCGAGTATGACAGATCGGGCCGAGAAATCAGGTAAAATCAGGCCAAATCACTTGTGTGACATCCGCTCTGACCCGATGCGTGGTCCTGTGCACATCAGGTCAGAGGTCGGACTTGCTGCACATAGGATAAATCGTATATGCAGCCATCAGTGGCACATCGCAGGTGCTTTTCAACATCTGCGATGTATAGCATCCAACTTGACTTTTACTCCCCTCTCATCGGGAGTCCTTTTACATGCAATATATCGCATGTGATTTATCGCATGTAAAAAATGGCACTTCAAGTGTCAAGTCGGATGTTAACCATCCCAGGGAACTGATGTAGAAACTCAACGGAAATCGGATCCAACTTGCCCTTCAGACAAGTCGGACTAGTGTATGGGAGCCTAAAAGACTAAAAATCAACAAAGCATAATCGAATCAAAACAATACCTATCTGCTTCATCCACAGCTTCCAAAATATAGGACTACATATCTAGGTTCCTGTATTCAATGTAATACTCAGCAATACTAGAGCAATACAACCCTCGTATTGGTGAGCCCTTAGTCAATATCTTCTGGCTGGGACCTGAGGATACCATAAACCTTCAATCAAGCTGGCTCTATTCAATAATGGAAGTCTGGGAGGATTAGACTGGAGCAAGTTCCAGTAGTGATTTACAATTAAACTGTAGTAGGTTGGAATTTATGTTTGAAGACAGAAAAACAGTATATTTTAACTTCTCCATTTAAAACAAATTGGGTAAAAGCTATAGTACTCTTGTAACATCCACAGTCACTTCACAGTCCACAAGAAGAGATGTAACATGCTCATTTAGGTTCCCAGGAGACCTCCCAATACTACACATTATTAAAGTAGGAAATAGATCACAGAGCTTGGCCAGTATAACAATGTATAATTATGCCCCAACAAAATGCTGGCAATGGCAATTAGTTAAACTAGAGACACCTTCTATCTAGATTTGGGGTCAGGGAACTTTTTTACCTTTTACCCCTAAATATATTTAGATATCCCAACATTACCCCCTTGATTTGAACACACTGTACCCCCAGAATTTTAGGATATATCCTGCTAGTACGGTACACAGCCTGGCACCATTGATGATGATTATGATTACCATCTATGGCTGTGTGTGGTACACAATTTATACCACACAGAGCCATAAATGGTAATCATCATCATTATCAGTGGATGCCAGGCTGTGTGTGGGATAGCCATTGATAATGTGACATCCAGGAAACTAATAGTGTCAGTATTTCAAGATGATATAGTGACAGTCTGTACAATTTTTTTTACCTAGACTAGAGATGGGTATACCTTGAAAGGCGCCTATAACCAGGCAGAGAAACTCGACGCCGTAGCGCACTGCCCAAATGGTGCAGCATCTAGTCGACTACTGAAGAAGCAGGTGGACTTGGACGCGGGGCCAGGGCATCACACAGTGAAGCGCGTTATACACAAGGGCCTGATGCACTGCACTACGTCAGGTCCTTGTACACTACAGTACTGTAACATACACACAGCCAGGCATGCATATAGAATCTATATATAAATTCTCTATATGCAAATAAATTAAATTACTGGGGGTAATGGACACCAGCACTGCCGAGACACAGGCGGGCATGCATGTAGATGCATATGGGTGCCTACTGTGTCTAGGCATGGCGAACATCCTTTACCCCCAGGAATTTCATTTTTACCCCATTTGGGGTAATTTACCCCTGTTCCCTGACCACTTATCTAGATCATACATCAAGCATAGGACATGACACAGCTGGGTTAATAGCTCCAAACACAATCCAGTTCTAAAACAACTACCCCGGGCTGGTGCTAAAGTGTCTACTTTCTGCAAGTACTGAGCCATTCTCAGAGAGGACATATGTTAAGATGCAGAGCAGGCTTCTATATAATGCACAGCTAACACAAAACAAAATTTACATTTACAACTGTAGGCCACATCACAGAAGTATACTTATTATAAAAAGTAAAAAAGATGCCCTTTATATTAAGGGGGGGATTCTCTAAGAATCTCCGCCCCCCTTCGCCGCCCATCGCATTTATAATTATCGCATATGTTGTAACATATGCGATAATTAAGGCAAAGGACAGCTCTTGCGTTAAGAGCTGTCATTTGCAGTGAGAGTTGCCGGGTCCCAGCAGGTCCTGCTGCTGCTGCTGCGCCGGGCTCTCCTCCTCCCTGCACCCGGAAGAGGATCAGTGCAGGGAGGAGGTCACAGGGCAGCACAGCTCTGTGCTGCCCGGACACAGGTGAGGGGGGAGGGGCGATGCGGGGCAGCGGGGGGTCGGCGCGGGGCGGGGTTGCGGCAGAAGCCCGTTGGCTTCTATGGGGCATCGCCAGATTTTTCTGGTGTTGCCCCCCACCGCGGCAACCCGGCGGGGGATGCTTACAGCATCCTAAAATGCAGTAAAAACCCAGATAACGGGGTTTTTACCGCATTTTTCGCTTAGAGAATCTCCCCCTAAATGTTTAAAAAAAAAATAAACATTTAAAAATACACTAATTTAATCAAAAACTCCCCAAACTCTCACCACATTATTTAGTCTAATATATATATTTATTTTGTGAACAGTAGTGAGACCCATCTTCAGATACAGGAGATTTTAAAGAAGATTGTTTTTCTTCTACAGCTTTGCATGTGAAATGTTGTTTGGTACCTCAGAGGGTCCATACACACTGGGAGACTTGGTGAAAGCAGCATAGATTACTCATTTGAGCTGCATTCAGCTTGAAAGTTGCCCAGTGTGTATGGGGCAGCGGTGAGTGTTTATGCGCGCTCCCGCATCATTGCTGGCCCCACCGCTCATCTGCTGGTATTAGTGTGTATGGATTTCCATAGCGTCCTACTATGGAAAGTCATCCACCCCCTGAAAAATCACCAAAACAGGCGACAAACGCCCAGTGTGTACACACTAAGTGTTTTTCAGCCTAGTGATTTTCCCAATCTTTGGTCAACATACACGCTGGGCAAAACATAAGCATTTGCAGTGAGGGAACCATTACAAATCTACTCTAGAGACATTTTTTGAGGTAAAAGATGTTTACTATATTTAAATTTACCACAAACTTAGGAGGATGTGGTGACTTTTTTACAGCAAAAAGACATTTTACCGCAAATGAGAAAATGTCCCAAGGGACATGAGATGAAATTATATGTCCAGGAGAGTGTATGCCACCCACCCTGGGTCCACGCGCCACGCCACCCTCCTCTGTCCATGCCACCATCTATTACGTTTTAAGCTCAAAAGGTAATAGAAAAGCTACACACACACACACACATATATATACATATATATATATATATATACACATATATACTTTATCAATGTCCTGGAAACACTGAATCCCTACAGCATGATTACATAGGGGAAATCATGCAAAACTAAATTAAAGAATTGTGACAGAAAGTCAAAATCTTTGAATCACTGACCTATAGCTCTCCATCCTACCGCATTGCTTCAACTTCTTGAGAATTTTCCCTGATCGCGGTTACATTTCAGTGGCATATTAAGCCTAATGCTGTAACATACAAAGATGGAAATTGCCAAGCTACACCTAGGAACCAATCCTAGAACAAAAACTACTGGTATGATTAAAATCACTGTTTGTCTGAGTGATAAATCCCATAGAGTATACAGCAAGTGGTGATACCTGCTAATGTTCCAGACCCATCACCATACCATACCAAAATGGACGAGACAGCTCAGCTGACAAAGACTTATGTTAATGTATTAATATACTTACAGATCTCTGTATAGTAGCTAGCACTCAGCAGCTGTGCAGGTGTGACACTAACATGCCAAAGGCAAAACCTGAAGGCTATGTTATAACACAGGGTCCTGTCATCCAATTAGCAGGCGTCAGTGACATACTGTAAGTGCGATCTGTCATCTGTAGCTCTAGAGATGCCCGATGCTTAGAAGAGAAGGAACATCAATCTGCGGTGGTGAGAATAAGGACTGTTGGATGGGTAAACAATATCCTTTATTAAACTGTGAAGCTTTGTTATTGTATTAAATGCATATTAGGTCTACTGATGTGGTGTGTGAGTATTTACAAAACTGGGAGACATGAAACTCAGATTGCGACATCCAATGTAACAAAAACCAAGCACACTGCTGAAACCGAGGTCTACAGGGTAACGTGACTCACTACACTAACCATTTCCCTTTATGTCAGCTATAACCTAGAACGTGTGCTTATGTGTCTGGTGAAACACGGTTACTGATGAGGTCACATTGTAACCACTTGCACCCTGGTACTGTCACGCTGGTCTCATGAACAAAAGCGATACTGAACGTTCCCAAACGTGGGCTACACCACCACAGAGAATTACAGTCAGGCCGGCATGGAGGAAGTCAGAGAGGGTGCTGGAAATCTGGGAAACATTCCAGGGGAATATAATCATTGTCATACATAAATGTACTGCTTACACAGATTGACACTTTATTCATCAACTATGGGAATAGGTTTTGCGGAAGGACATCATTTCTAAAATATGAGACCAACTTCTCAGTGCAAACCTCCTCTTCTAGGAATCAGGTTCCAGGCTGTGCATTTGAATTATACATTACACATATGTAACATTATACTGCACGAGGCTATGGTGTTTTCTACAGTGCATTGCCATTATTAATCTGATATGTTGGCATGCAAGTATTGGCAGTATTTACTATAAATTATGACACTATTTACACTGTAATGTTTAGCCAAACCTCTGAGGCAACTGGCCACACCCCCTCTGGATCCCAGCCACACCCCTAAACATGGGCCCCTAGAACTGCATTCCCTTATGAGCCATTCATACCCCAGTACATCACAGGTGGCAAGTGCACTGCACGATCTAAGCTCTAAAAGGGGTGTAAGGGGTGTACATATGGTGCAAGGGCAGGGAGATTTTGAGTAAGGTGATTTGGGCTAAGCCTATACAGGGGCATAAAAACAGGGGCGATCTCAGACCCTTTTCTAAGCAATCTGACTAGATCACTTAGAAACAGCACGGAACGATCTGTGTGTATGCCCTGCACTGATGCGCGGTCCCACATGTCGGTATCGCCGGCAGGGAAAGCCAGTTCTTGGCTTTCCCTAGATCGCGGGCTTTGCCTCAGCACAAAGCATTGCAGTGTGCTGAGCGGGTGCACCGCAATGTGTGCGGAGGGTTCATCGCTCAGCGAAAAGCCTGGTCGGGGCTTATGGATGATTTTAACTACGGTCACACATCGCTATCGCCTGCAGGGGAAAAGCCCAGTACACACAGTGTGATCCCAGCTAACTTGCTACATAAATATCTATCTAGTCAAAATTACCTTTGCCATGGGTACACAGCTTAACTCTAGTGTCAATTTGGATTTATAGCAACACTATAGCAAAGAGTAGTAAACATATCCTTGAAGAGATATACTGTATTGTTATATGTGCAGAATCACTTCTGCCTTTATGCTACTGACATGGTCTTTAGTTATAATTGGACAAAAATCAGCCTCCTATACATGACAATACAAGATAAGCATAGTAATAAGGGAAAATGCAAGTTTTGCTACTGGCATTTGCTGATAAACAGTTCAGCAGCAGATGATTTAGCTGGACACCAGACAACAGCTTGCCGATCAATACACAATGCAGGTCTCATTATTAGATAGCAGTGTCGGTCCACATGAGAGAACGAACCACACTGGTCTTGTGACCTAACAGCAATGATTCAATGTACAGCTCTCACAGCTTGGCAGACTATTTCAATCAATTCAGATCACGGTAAATCCTCCATTTTAGAATTAAAAAAAAAAAATACAATATCCACTGTGCATCTTGTAGTGTAACTAACCTGTGCATTAAAGAACATACCCAAATCCATTGGTACTCGGGGCCTAATTCATGTTTGTACGCACTTGGCTAAGCAGTTGCACATTTTTAGATGGGATTGCTAATCATTGCGAGTGAAGATGCCACCCAGAAATGATGGGAGACACCCACAAAAGCCAAATGGGAACTCATTTGCAACAGCATACACATACGCAGCCTATACGCAATAACAAGGAACATCGACTGCTAGGGAAGCACAACGGACACAACAGTAGTCAGGCAGGAGCTGTTGATCGCAGCAGACGCCCCTAAAACTGTGGGCAAAGAAGCGCGTCACTGCCCACCCACAACTAGAACTAAAAGGTGCCCACACCCTAAGATTTATACAATACAGACGTTTCCGAACGATCGAAAAGACCAAGCATTTAAAAATGTACCGTGTGTGGGCATGATTACAATCCAATGCGGGTGCCCACTCGTCGTTCTTCGAGCCTGCTGATCCCTTCAGCAAGAAGAAAGATGATGCATGATTTGGCCACATCGGTCAGTGGGTAGGCATGATGAACAATGTGGCATTGTGTGATCATTGTTGATAAGCACTAGTGACAATCTGATCTAAAAGGACAGAAATGACCGTCCAAATGGCTGTGCATTTTGGCTAGCTTTAGTCCTTTCAGTGTTATACATTTTGTCCAAACATGCATCATAAAAAAAATAAAATGTATCCACGCAAAAAAAACCTTTTCTATTCTTGAATATAAATACTTTAACCGATGTTACAAACGCTTTCGGCACAGATTAGTGACATGGAGAACACACTCACAATGACTATTTATAAATAAGTCTGCACAACTTCCGTTTCTTAAAAATGATGACATGCTGTCCCCCTCATCCCTGTCCTCAGAAATTATAATGCAGCCATTTTATCCGTGGCTGCTGGACCGGATTTCCATCCTAGGAACAATTTATAAGATTTTAATTCAGTATCCCAAGAGACTTTATTATAAAATCATAGTTTCAAGGTGCATAATACATAATAACTGCTAGCATAACAGCCACTAGAAATGCTAATTAAAAACGATTACATCCCTGGTAGAATAGAATTTTTTTTTTCTTTTGAGGAATAAAAAAAAAAAAACAATTTGCAGCAAAGAACAAAACTTTAAAGGTCAGATTGCTGTATCATTAGGAAAGTATGAAATACATCTTAAAAAATATTTGCATAAGACAAAACATGCCCTCTTAGCGTCATCATAAGTTAGCAAAGGGTATGTATAATGCATGGTCCCATAGTTATCCACACATGATTAATTCAATACGCCTTGCCCCCAAATCCAAGATACATGATCACTAGAATAGAAAGAGGATGATCACACCCAGTCAGAAAGTGGTCAATATAGCCTACACAGCTATCGTATACTAGTTACCAGCCAATCAGAATGCAAAGAACAACAGAACAGTAATGTCAGTGCCAGCAGCTGTGTGCAGCCGAACAGACCAACGCTTGAGTTACTCTGGCAGTTGCCATCTAGTGGCTGCTGATGCGCACAACACTTGAATTGCCCCCACAGAGGTGAGGAGCAGAATTAGCCATTTCTTGTATAGTATGTGATCAGTATGACTGAGCATAAATTCATATTGTATTAATTTTCATTACATGACCACCATTTAATTATCAGTTGTTACGTGATGCACTCATACAAACTGTCACACTCCTTCCTCGTGTATCATATACTGAGCTGGATGTAATGTGGTGCAAGTCCATTGGTCGTGCAGGATGCTGGATGAACACAGAAGTTTTTTTTAAAGGGGCACTCATTCAAGGCATGGTTTTGCCTTGTGTATGACTGCCCCTGCACGGCCCCAGGACTCGCAACACATTACATCCGGCACACTTTATTCATAAACAAAATGCATTACTTGTTTTCAAGGTATTCATTTTTTCAGTCTAATCAATAGCAATAACAAAAGGCTGCCAGCTCATGGAGAACATGTGCTCACATTTACTTTATCTCGTAAGAAGTGTGAAGGAGGGATTATGACCGAGGGAGGGCAGGTCAGTCTCCCAACAGTACTAGGTTTGTTTGGATGGCAGTGTATTGCATCCAGCCGGCAGAGCCCGGACAGATCGAGGACAATCACAGGTGATGACAGAGCTTGCACACATGAGAACATCCACAAGAGCTCACTGCAAGTCACACATTGCAAATACTGTAATGTCCTAAACACTCTCACAATTGCATGTCTCACAGTTCAAAATGTCATTTATTCCAGGATTTGTAGACAGCATAGTCTCTTACTAAGCAGAAATATAAAGGCTGTGTGCATTGATGGAAAGCACCGCACAGAGGAAGCAACATTCCTATATACTGTACTAATGACAAGATTGAAACTTTTGATGGCTTTATTCTGCCTCTGGGTCTCATAACCCCCCACTACGAGCTTATTACTTCTAGATCTGGTCTAATGCATCTAGATCAGGGATGGGGAACCTTCGGCCCTCCAGCTGTTGTTGAACTACACACCCCAGCATGCCTTGCAACAGTTTTAGTATGGCCAACTAGCAAAACTGTAGCAGGGCATGCTGGGATGTGTAGTTTAACAACAGTTGGAGGGCCGAAGGTTCCCCATCCCTGATCTAGATCATCAATGATTCTCCTACCAAGGGTCCAGGCTAATCAAACACACACACGGGAAAACTACTGTAGATTAAACTGCTAAACACACACACAAATGTGCATTTATACACTGAAATCATATTTAAATAGGAGCGTCTTCAAGTAACTTGAGTGCTGCAGTGTATACACTACTTTTCCATTAATTGTGATGTTTTGATGGTATATGGATGGGTGTATATATCATACACATATACATCCAAATACCATAAAAACATCACAAGTAATGGAAAAGTAGTAAGTTACATGAGCAGCTACTAATCTTTTAAGTCTCTAGGGCCCTTTATCTGGCAGAATGTACACATTCTTCAGCTATTTGCTTGCAGTCACTAAAACTTTGTCTGTGACACACATTAACAGTCATGGCAGCCTTCTTCAACAGTGAGCCTGTGAGTGCAGAGGGCCTATTACCCCTTTTACACCGCTGAAAAATCTGGGTCAGTGGCGTGTCAGACCCGGACCTTCGGCGGTGTAAATGGGGTCAAGCCGTGTCCATTTACACGGGTCCTCTACCCAGGTCCTGACCTGGGTAGAACACGGTTAGGACCCGTGTAGAGGCCGGTGTAAATGTTCCCGCTGCGGGTCCAGGCACCCGCAGCGGGTCCGTGCACGGCATGCAGCGCTGGGGAAGCTGTCCCCAGCTGCTGCAGGAGGAGAGGGGTGTCTGCGGCTGCTAAGGGCCTGGGGTGAACTGTCAGGCTGCTGAGGGGGGGAGACGGAGGGGATGCTCCCCGCTGCTGTAACTCCCCCCTGCAGCCGCGGGGCCGGGAGTGGAGGCAGCGGGAATCAGCAGTGCAGGTGGGCAGGGGACATCATCACCTGTAGAATCATATCATCACCCCCCCAGCGCGGGGTCCAGCCTCCAGGCAGCGGGGTCCGGCAGTGCAGGCGGGGGATCCATTCAGCGTATACGAAGTTGCCGGCGGGGTCCCTCCAGCGTATGGGAAGTAACCAGCGAGCGTCCCTGCGGCGGCTGGGAACTGCCGCTACTAGTTCCCATACACTGGGGGGACCCCGCCGGCAACTTCGTATACGCTGAATGGATCCCCCGCCTGCACTGCCGGACCCCGCTGCCTGGAGGCTGGACCCCGCGCTGGGGGGGTGATGATATGATTCTACAGGTGATGATGTCCCCTGCCCACCTGCACTGCTGATTCCCGCTGCCTCCACTCCCGGCCCCGCGGCTGCAGGGGGGAGTTACAGCAGCGGGGAGCATCCCCTCCGTCTCCCCCCTCAGCAGCCTGTGATTTGATGCTGCAGGGGGGTCATAAGGTGCAGGGGGTGATGCTGCTTCAGGGGGTGTGTGATTTGATGCTGCTTCAGGGGGGTGATGATGTGCAGGGGGGGGGGGGTGATTTGATGTTGCAGGGGGGTGATAATGTACAGGTGGGGGGGGGGTGCTGCTGCTGCTAGGGGGGGTGATGATGTGCAGGGGGGGATTGATGTGATGCTGCAGGGGGGGGGGGGTGATGATGTGCAGGGGGTGATGTAGTGCTGCTGCTGCAGGCCATTTGTAATGACAAGGCAGGGCTGACCCAGGTCCAGTGTAAATGGTGCAGACCCTGGTCCGACCCAGGTCGAAGTGCTGTGTAAATGCAGTATAAAGCAGGGTCAGACCCTGGAAACTCCAGCGTTCAAAGACCAGGGTCGGACCAGGGTTTTTGGTGTAAAAGGGGTAACACTTCATACTGCTGAATTAAAGATGCAGAGACTTCTATTTACTTACTAGAACAAAACAGAGAAACCATCTCATTCTCTGGGCCAGATGCACTAATCTTAAAAAGTGATAAAATGGAGATTGATAAACAACCAGCCAATCAGCTCCTACCTGCCATGTTACAGGCTGTGTTTGAAAAATGTCAGGCAGGAGCTGATTGGTTGTTTATCACTCTCCATTTTATCACTTTAGAAGCTTAAGGTGCCCATACACGGTACAATTGTTGGGTGCGATGAGATGCGAGCTCCCGTCACACATCTCATCGCACAGCTCAAAAAGTATATGCTGCACATACTTTTTGTACAAGAGCTCATCTCATCACATTGCAAAACCTATGCAATGCGATGAGATGAGATGCAATATTGTATACAATAATTGTACCGTCTATGGGCACCTTTAGTGCATCTGGCCCTCTGTCTCTTGACAAGCTCTGACGTGGGCCATTTACTTTTTAGTGGCCCGAAATTATTGTAGCACATCATATAATAATGTGAACCTCTAAACTCAACAAACCAGTGAGTTTTACCTGCTGGGCACCCTAATATTGCACTTAATTGAAATGCTAGAGGATGCACACAAAAGTATCAAATCAGAGCATGTCTTTTCAGATCATTAATACAGTCTGTTTGTATACAGTATATACACGACAATGCTTTTGGATCTGTGAAAAACCTATTACAGCTGCACTGTTTGCAAAACAACTGCTGGGATAAAAAGATATCCAAATAATGATATACAAATCCGCTGTTCAACACAAAAGGAAAACAATTGGAACACAGGTGTACCAGCACTGCCCTTTGAAATATATAATATTCCACCGAAACCCAAAAACACTAGAGGGCGCAAGACATAAAAAGAAATAAAAGAAATAAAAATCTAAAAGCAAATACAGGTTTTCTCCCACAATTACAGTCTTCCAAACACTAGACAGTACAACATATAGGTAGACAACCTTTTATATTTTCATACTGCATACCAGAGAAAGGACAGGATTAAGATGTCATCACTGCAGACAGAAATTAGCACAAATCACAATGAATCCATTTTTTAATGGCTTTATTCAAAATCAAACTATACAGTGCAAAAAAGAATAGTTTATGCTGTTCACATCACCTGTTTTTACAGATAAATAAACTCTGGACTACAAAATGCAGTCAGGGCTTCCGAATGTCGACAGACACCATTTTAACAGGGAAAATGCCGACGTGTTCATAATGTTGATATCAAAATACAGTTTATTGTTTTTGTTGGATTTCAACACTTGACAGGGTTTATTTACTAAAATGGGAGTTCTATTTCAGGTGGGATGTTGTTATCAGAATCTACTTATTTATTTTGCATCTTCTAGAAGATAATAGTATCTGATTAGTTGCCCATAGCAACATCACATCTTCAACAGAACTCCCATCATCGTCAGTAAGCTCGTATATATTAACATTCAGACTGGAACCCCTGATTGGCATGTACTGTGCATACATGAAGCGTGGACACAGAACAATTGCCATATACAGAAAAGTGATAGGGCTCTATCTGTGTATGTTTAAGCAGAGGATATTTTAGATTTCTTAAAATTTCTATTATGGGGAGATTTTC
This sequence comes from Crinia signifera, assembly GCF_055691185.1. Lineage (NCBI taxonomy): Eukaryota > Metazoa > Chordata > Amphibia > Anura > Myobatrachidae > Crinia > Crinia signifera. Next base: position 119,689,007 of record NC_139217.1, on the reverse strand, counting down.
TCAAACCATTTATTTACACATAATGAAATTGCATAATCCTTAAAGACATGGCAAGTATTATTAGCTTTATGCCAGGTTGTCAATCCAAATCCTTAATCCAAAACAAAATTAAAAGATTTACTATAGAAAATAAAATGATACCTTGAATAAACCAGTCCAATCAGGATTCTCAAATCGTTTCAACCGTCATTTACCACACTAGTTTAATACTAGGTGTGTATCAAAAATGCAAAGAGGAAGTTGAGGTAGGGAATTCTGACGTGTAAAACTACAACTCCCTCAGAGGGAGTACAACTACATTCAGATGAGCGTTCACAGATACAAGCACACTATGCGAAACGTATTACATTTATATTTGCCTCAAATTCACGCCACAAACTCACTCTATACCAAAGACACCACGCAGAAATTAGCTTTAAATATGTAATAAGTCAGAAATGGCTAACAATGGAAAACAACAGCACAGTAGCACTTCATATACAGATTCATCCACACACAGATGTACAAGTGTCACATATCAAATTAAGGGCCTAATTCCGTAAGGATCGCAAAGCACATTTTTTTCTCTAATGCACAAAACCATGTTGCAGTGCAGGTGGGGCAGGTGTAACATGTGCAGGGAGAATATGATTTGGTTGGGGTATGTTCAAACTGAAATCTAAAGCAGACAGTATTTACCCTGCACAGGAACAAAATAAGTGCCCTAAATCTATCTCTCTCTCTCTGCACATGTTAAATCTGCCTGACCTGCAGTGCAGCATGGTTTTGTCCATGTGATCCGTGCTGAATTAGGCCCTATATACAGTCTTTCATTACGACCAAAATGCACATCGGAAAGCGACTGTTTGGTGCAACTGCTGCAATAGTGTAGGAGAGCACATACTGTATGTGAGCTATAGTGAGCTGTTACCTGAGCACACTGCAAGCTGACCACAGCATTACTATAGAGCTCTGCTGAGGTACTAATAACACCTGTCTCTCCCAGCTCTCCTGTTTAGTGTTGAGATTGAGTCCTGTGGTCTGTATTTGAAATATGTGAAAGGCATTATTGATTTAGAAGGATTGTTCAAAAATGGATGACTTCCAAAAGCTTTCTACAAACAAATGCATTCATTGCTAAATGTTGTGCCTGGTGTCAAATACAACAATAAACATACAGTATTTCTTATTTAAAGCCTCAAAATACATAAATAATACCCCTTTCAGACCGTACTCTCAACACAGGTTATTGCTGGGTCATTACATCATCAACCCAGGTCAAGGTGCGGTGTGAACGGGTAACCAGGGTTGAGCGACCTGGCTCCCAGTCACACTATGGAAGTGGTAGCACTGTCAGCTCCAAGCCCTTCCTCCCCCGCCTCACAATGATGTGCCACCCATCGGCCCCGCCACCATGTTATGTCAGTGACCCGGCAATAAGCCAGGATGGACACGAAGCTTACATACTGCAAATGCCAGGTGGCTCATGGGATGGGCCAGTGTACTAATCCTGGGTGTGACCCAGAATTTGCGGTCTGAAAAGGGTATAAATCAGGGTTCCCTACCTGACCCTCTCCTCCAGGGAGAATATGCTCTGTTCCTGGACTTCCCTGGTAATGTACGATTGCCATTATCTGTGGTGAAACACCTTTCTTAACAATTACCTAGCTCCCCACAGGTGATGGCAATCCTACATTACCAGGGAAGTCCAGGAACAGAGCATTTTCTCCCTGAAGGAGAGGGTCAGGTAGGCAACCCTGGTATAAATATAAAAGTTTTTTGATTTTTTTCTGAGTTCACAAATAACGCAGGGAAGATGGTCTCAGAGCTATTCAGTTAAGCACTCAAAGGATTTCTTCTTGCACTCCAGAAATCCAACTAAACTAGTGCCACGATACGGTTCTGTGCCTGTACCAAAGTGCAAACAGCATTGCAACAGGTGCTTATGTCAGCGAATGCCGATTCTCAAGACTAAACAACTGGTTTAAGGTGCAAGGACCGGCATTCTTCAAGATAACAGCTTGTCTATTTGATAGTTATATTGTCTATAGCAGGGGTGGGGAACCTTTTTTGTGCCAAGGGCCATTTGTATAGGGAAAAAATCCATTGGGGGCCATATGTAAAAATTTCTCTTACAAATTGTCCTGCTGCAGCCGTCCCACGCTCCGATGGCTGCCGCTGACTAGAACTGACAGTCTCCGGCTGCTGTTGATTATGAGGAATCTCGCGAGAACTACCAACCTCTCGCGAGAATTCCGCTGTACTTGACTCCAGGCAAAGCCGCTGGCAGGTGGGCTGGCCACTCAGACCGGCTACGAGGGCCGCATAGGGCCCCCGGGCCTGAGGTTCCCCACCCCTGGTCTATAGCAATAGCTATAGTCATACCGCACTGAATTGAATTGATCCCACTGTCTGTAATCTAAAAATTCCATTCTTGGTGGAAGCAAACATTTTTGAATTTTTTATTTAATACAACAGTGTTTTTTGTCATCTTCATCTGCAAAAGATGCTAAGAAGATTACACAGGCACCATCTAAAAGTGTTTCAAAAAGATTAAAATATCTGGTACTTGTGTAGTTTCATAAACTTGGCAGCCTGCCAGAGGCTCGCGTGCCGCTCTAGCTAGAATGTAACGTGATGTAACGTAGCGCTGCGCGTGCCACTCTGGCTGTAATGTAATGAAATGTACCGTGTAAAAAGGACACAAACGGGGCTTCTAAATCGCACACCCTGGCACACCGCTACCACAGGGGGTGTCCCCAATGTAGACGCTAACATTTTATTCGCTTTGAGACGCATTTAGCGTCTCAATTCCAGTCTGCTGCTTAGCCCCGCGCGGACAGCGTTACGTAGTCAGTCAGAGCGCTACGCAGTTAACGTAGTCAGTCAGTAGTAGCCCTGTGTGAGAGACGGAGGTGCATAATGGCAGTGGCAAACCTGACTACAGCGATGGAGCGTCTGACGCTGTTTAATCTGCCGCAGACGGAGGAGGAGGTGGTGGCTTTCTTGCAGGCCAGTTCCTGCCGCAGACCATGACCTGCCCCAATGGCCACCCCATGAGGCTCAGTGTGAAGGAGCCACATTCGCAGCTGCCGCAAGAAGGTGAGCGTCAGGTCTGCTCAGTGGTTTCGGGGGTCTCACCTCAGCTTTGTGACCCTCATCTGCTTCCTATATTGCTGGGCAGAAGAGCTGACCAGCATTAAATTCTGCGACAGACAGATGAATATTTCGCAGAAAACAGCCTTGCAGTACAACAACTTGATGAGGGAGGCCTGCACGGTGGACCTGCTGGCGCAGCCTCAGCGGCGAATTGGAGGCCCGGGTCATGTCATCGAGGTCGACGAGAGCCTCTATGTAAAGAGAAAAAGTAATGTCGGACGGCTCCTGCCCCAGCAGTGGGTATTCGGGGGCATATCCAGGGAGACCGGGCAGTGCTTCATGACTGCGGTGGAGCGGCGGGATGCGGCCACCCTGATGGATGCCATCGAGGCCCATGTTGAGCCCGGCACCACAGTCTACACGGACTGTTGGAGGGCCTACAACACCCAGCAGCTCCAGCAGGCCCGTTACATCCACGGAAAGGTGAATCATAAGTTTAACTTCGTTGACCCGGACACTGGGGTGCACACCCAAAATATAGAGCGCCTGTGGGGCAGCTGCAAGTGGCATAATAAGCGCCAAAGGGGTACCGCGCGCCATCACCTGGACTCCTACCTCCAGGAGTTTATGTGGAGGCAGAGTTTAGGTGCCCAGGACCCCTTCCTACGCGTCCTACATGCTCTGACCCTGCTCCCCCTGGTCGAGAAGGAGGATGAGAGCGCCGAGCCGGCCGACTCCTCTGAAAGTGCTGGCGGTGACGTTGACGCAGAAGCTCCTTCCTGTGCAAGTGCTGGCGGTGACGTCGACGCAAAAGCTCCTTCCTGTTCTACCGACCAATCATGACTTTTAAATTAATGTTGGACTTTTTGTTACGCTGATTACTTACATGTTATTCGAATCATTTATATTCTCAAGTTATCTTCCAGTTAAATTTCAACTAAAAAAAAGTTAACAGTTGCCGAAAATGTCGTCATTACTGTCTCAGGTGTGTGAGTGTGCAGGTGTAAATGTGTTCCTGAATTAGCACCACTATCCACACCCATCGTGGCGGGCGCAGCTAGCCCCGCGAGGGGCGGCGGTATGCGTCCTACGACCTTTTCATACCCCCACTATCCACGTCGGCGTGGAGTTGAGAATAGAAAGCGTGGCGAGCGCAGCGAGCCCCGCGAGGGGACGCGGACACCTGTGAAGCCCGCGAGGGGACGCGGATAGCTGTGAAGGTATCCGCGTCCCCTCGCTGTGCTCGCCACGCTTCGGGCTCGGTGGCTCGCTGCACTCGCCACACTTTCTATTCTCAACTCCACACCGACGTGGATAGTGGGAGAATATAAAAAGGTTGTAGGACGCGTATCGCCACGCTTCGGGTGGGCGTGGATAGTGGGATTTACAAGGTCGACAGCTGTTGCGTCGACTAGTGGCACTGAGGGCGGGTTTTAATAGTGTACCCCTAGACCCAGCTAAATTTAGACGCTTTAGCGTCTGGATTTAGATGCCCCAACACCTTAGCGGCTTGCAGGGAGCCTAGATTCAGACGCTTAAGCGTCTAAATCCAGACTCCCCGGCTTCTTAGCGGCCAGCAGGGGGCCACCTGGATTCAGACGCTTTTGCGTCTGAATCCAGGCGCCCCCCTCCTTCTTACGGGCTTGCAGGGAGTGTGAATCCAGGCGCTTTAGCGTCTAGATCCAGACTGCAAGCCTTCTTAACGGCTTGCAGGTAAGGCTGGATTCAGATGCTTTTGCGTCTGAATTCAGCGTGTAAATGGGGGACACAGCGGTGTGCCGGGATGTGTAGTTTAGAAGCCCCGGCACGTCAGCGTTGTGCCCATGGTGTCTCCACTTGCCCCGGTTGTCAGTGGTGCCCAGGCGCTGCCTGTTTCACTGTGGAACTACAAGTGACCTGTCAGCGCCGGTGCAGCGCGCTGCTGCTGCTGCCCGGCCGCTATGCTGTTAACGTAGCTGTCAATACGTAGCTTACAGCTAGAGTGGCACTAGCACAGTCAGACAGAGCTAGAGCGGCACGCACACAGTTAAACAGAGCCTCTGGCAGGCTGCCAAGTTTCTGTAACAGACTGTGCGCGCGGTAGCGCCGTGAAACTACACAAGTACCAAATATCTTTCTGCAAGTAGCATCTATGTGGTGTGGTCTGTATGATAACAAATCAGTACCCTACACAGAAGGAGATAATGGTATATGGTCTCCTAGGGCACCGGTGCAGTATGTAGTTTAATGCACATGAATATAATCTAGAAAGGTAAAAATTCAGGAAGATGGCTATATTATTCCCAGACCCCTGCATTAAGCATGATGTGACATTTCAAGAACGCTGGCAGTGAATCAGTTAACTCACAGAAGCTACGTCACATCTTTAATTCATAGCTAAACAAAAGGCTGCATGAAGGAAAATCAATCAGGTATTTGAAAAGTTAAGTTGCCGAGAGGCGGCTTTATTCTTGGCAAACAAAGCACAACCTTCAGCCCTCGCCACCAAATGAAGGTACTTCCCTCAAATCTCATTTAGACCAGGGGAAAGAGATCTCCCTGACTCTCCCATGGTATTTGAGTCCAGTAATATCTCAGCACACCATTAACCTGGCCCGAACAATAGGGGGCCTTTCATGTGCAGCAAGAGGATGCATCTGCTTCCATTTGTGATGAGGATATGCTATGAGACAGCATCAGGCCATTGTGTCCACGGCAAATTCCATTCATATTTAAGGCTGCAGCAATGCTCAACAATTTTTGGTTCTAGACTAGACTAGACATTACAGTGAGACCATGGAGGTTTTATTAAAATAAAATATATATTTACCAATAGAGGTCACAGCGCCTAACAGGTAAATTCAACATCCCTCTGTTACAATTCAAGTTATGCAGAAAGAAAAGCACATGAAGAAGTCTGTGACCAAAGTGGACATTGGATAGCTGTCTTCAGAAGAGAAGAAGGAATAAATAAAGGAATGATAAAGATACAGTACATGGTGGCCCAGGGGCTTGTGGGTGATGCTGGAATCCTCAATCAGCTGTTCTGAGTTATTTATTAAGGTAAGGTGAAATAAAGCCAACAGTATGATATCAATGGTCACCACCACCCACAGGTGGAGCAGTGTGAGCCTGCTGAGGGCTTGTGGCAGAGGTGCATTTTATTTGCTGAGCACTAACCACGTGTCTAATGCATGTGAACTGCCCATGATTTAGGATTATTCTGCCTTATGGTGACCATATCTACCAGCTCAGGATTGAAAATCCAATATTCAGGTTTCTCTGATGAGCACAGAATCATTAATCATAAGATGCCTACAAACCAAAGCAGCAAGTTTACAATGTGTCACAGTACAGGAAATGTGCATCTTAATAAGCCATGTGTTTCATTTAGATGTGCATCTGACACCACATCAGTATGACAGAAGCCTGAAATGACTGCTCTGTACTAATGATGAGTTTCCTCCTCCCACCATCTAACGCTCAGGCCGTGACTTCTCACATCATTATACAGTCTCTGCCACTTGTAGCCTGGTCTCCAACTCCTGCTAAACAAAGGCAGTTCTCTTAAGTGCTGCAAATTCATGGTATGAAAAATAAATACGTCAACTGTTTAAAATTGAAAGCCCATATAAAATTCAAGTAATTCTGAATATCACCATGCAGGGAGAGATGGTTTTCCCCACCGTCATTCACTAGTGGGATTAATTCAATTGTAGCTCCATTCAGGCAGGATTGCCATGGTTGGAAACATTTCTGTTTACAGCCTTCTGAGGTGGCAAGCAACAGTGCACAAATACTCTGTGACTTTGGCACCATAACAGGAGTTTATACAGGTTAAGCATATATATGCGGCTAACTCCAGCTTATTGGGTTCGACTAATGCGATAATTAATGAGAGCCAAGAACTTTATGTGTCTATAATCCCAACAAAGTGTGCAGTGCTATACAATGTGTAGTCAATCATTTACATCAGAGCCTATAATTTTTGTTAAATTAACCTAGGAGTAGGTGAAAGAAAACAAGACGACCCCGGGGTAATGCACAGAAAATGAAGAGAACATAAACACTGCACACCAATCGTTATTCATATGAAAACAATGGTACATTTTTACAGAAATGCAAAGGGATTACCCAAATCACACTCCCATCTGTATCTATAGGTAATGGGGGGTATGGCAGGATAATCGTATATGACTGGTGTGTGTTGCGCACGCTTCATTTGTGAGCCTTCCTCGCATCAGTGACATTTTTAGGGCAAGACGTATCATGAATATTTCATTTTTGATTAAAATATTTATATGCCAAGTAGACATAAAAGTTGAAAAACAGAACTTAACACATTCACTACCATTATGTAGCTATCCAGAGTAGTGCTGTATCATGACGTTTTAATGCCTAGACACCAAACAAATGCAGTTTATAACAACGGGAAACAACGGGATTAACTGCAAGGGAAAATATTTTTAGTTTCTTTTAAAGCAAGTAAGGGGTTGTCCACACCCATCCAAGCCTGCTTATTGTTGCTACAGGAGGGCACAGCCCATCCCAAGTTTTACATTCTGCTTCAGTAGAATATGATGGATATGATGCATAGGAGGAGGATAACGATTGCATTATTATTATTATTCATAATAATTTGAACATTTTTGTTTTTATTTGTGCAAATAATTTCAGTTAAACATTAACTGATATTATATAATCTTAATTATTTAAAATAAGATGGCCTATTCTAGCAGTCAGTTGCGTAGAGAAGTATTTTACAGTCCCTTCTGTCATTGTCAAAAAATGCTGCTTACTGAGCTGCTACCCTAATCAGGAGCGAGAACCAGGGCCGTCTTTTCGTATGGGCCCCAGGTGTATAAGCTATCCTGATAGCTGAGGATCCCCTTTTTCCAGGGATACCAGAATTTTGGAAATTGGCCCTGGGGAACTGGAGATATCGAACTTCAAAGCAGCAGGCCACATCCGACCTGTTAATTGCAATTCCCAGTCATATTTCTTAGGTTCTCTCTCCCCTTTCTGTCGACACTAGCGGCTTGTCTCTATCATGCCCAGAACCAGAGATATCAGCCTTCCAGCCCTGCTCCAGCTCCAAACGTCTGGTGTACAGTTTTATATTTTTGTCAATGGATTGCTCTGGCTCCTGATCTCTGATCCCCAAGTTCCCAGCACCTCCTGAAAGTTGGGACTCTAGGTTTTTATACTATTGAAGGCTAAGAAATCTATTTCCAGATAATGGCAATATCTTCAGTCAAACAAGCTGCCCTTCCCCTGGAAAATGACGAATATGAAGCCCACTCCATTATCCAACCCTCCCCTGCGCATAAAACACCCCCTACCTCCCTGGAAGTCATTTACAAAGGTCACTTCTTTCAGCTCAATACCCCCTTCCACACGTTATTGTTCACCCTCCCACCACCTGTGCAGTAAAGGAGTAATTAGCAGAAGTTACTGCTCCAGGTCCTACATGTTGAATGGAAGATAGAGTACATCCTGCCACCGGTGGGACATCAAAGCTGCTGCTGATAGCACCCCCCACCCCTAGGAGGGCCCCAGTGCATTGCTTTACCCAGGGGCCCACACTGCTGTTAAGATGGCCCTGGTGAGAACAGCTTTCCTCTGCCAGCTGACGAGGGCCCACTACCTTACCATGTCATACTGCTGATGTCTTTGGTCAGATATCTTGTTTAATAAGGAGCAAGTTTGGGGATTCATTTGTATTGTCCGTGCTCAAAAGTCATTGGTGCTCATAGCAGCAGTTCAATTGTCCTCCTCCCTCTTGGGAATGCATGGCCATTAGTACTGGGCTTAGCTGCATAAAACAGCTAAACCAGTGGTTCCCAAAATGTGTGCCGCGGCACTCTGGGGTGCCGCAGCGCTCTCACTGTGGTGCCACGGGCTGTGGCCCTAATGAGGCTGTCATGCAGCTGAATTTTTGTTTTATTTCTTTGCATTGAGAGCAAGTCGGTGGTAAGTTGAGCTTGCTAACCAGGGGGAGGAGGTGGCAGGAGTGCACAGCGGTATGCAACAGGCAACTAGGTGTCCAGGCGGCTGGCAGAGGAGCTGAGCAGGGTGACGCTGGCTGGCTTAGGATCACTACTAAAGTGAGTAAGGGGAGGTGCTGCTAAGGGAACTAAAGTGCGGGGGTGGAGGGGACTTGCTATGCGTGGCTGTTATAGAATGCTATAGGAAGGAAGAAGTGGGAGAGGGGCAGGCTGGTGAGTAGGGAGTCTATATGAATAGATGCAGAGGTAGGTACAGTGTGCATGCGAAAACAGATTTCTTTTCATGTAGGAAAACATACTCTTATTCATACAAAGCATGGGCTGTCTTTTCTTTTTTTTTTCTTTATTAAATTGATGCACTGCAATAAGAAATGTTGGCAGTCAGCATACCGATGCCAGCATCTTGATAGGGAGAATCCCAACAGAGGTCCAGGTAGTAGTAGTAGTTTGTTTATTTATAAGGCACCACAAAGTGTCCGCAGCGCCGTACATAGCAAACAAAAAAAACTAATTACAAGGTAATGTACAGGGTGTGTTGATAAAATACAGCATAAATAGGGCTATAGCTGGTAGAACTAAAATCAGCATCAGTTCTGAAGTAGGTGTCGAAATTGTCAAGGAGACTGAAGATGGGAAGAAAAGAGCAGGAGCGCTGGTGAGGTAAAGAGGTAGGGTGAGTACGTGAGGAAGGAGGGATCTACTCATAAGAGTTAACAGACTAAAAGGAGGTGGGTGGACGAACGAAAAACATTAGGATAAGTAGGAACGGATGGGAACGGATGGAGGGGTAGGGTAGGCAGGATAGGAGGAGCGAAAGAGGTTAGGAGGAGGAGGGATAGGCTAGTCGGAAGAAGTGGGTTTTGAGGGAGCGCTTGAAGGAGGTAAGGGAATCAGAAAGCCTGATGGGTGGCGGGAGGCTGTTCCAGTGCAGGGGGGCAGCGCAAGAGAAGTCTTTTAAACGGGAGTGGGAGGAGGTGATTAGGTGAGAGGTCAGGCGGCAGTCGGCGGAGGAGCAAAGAGGACGGGAGGGAGTGTGGATAGAGATCAGTGAAGAGAGGTAAGGAGCGGTGGAGGAGAGAGCCTTGTAGGTGGTGGTGAGGAGTTTAAAGAGAACTCGGAAAGGAATGGGGAGCTAGTGAAGAGATAGACAGAGGGGGGAGGCGTAGGTAGAACGGCGGGAGAGGAAGGTGAGCCTAGCAGCGGCGTTAAGAATGGATTGGAGAGGGGCGAGGCGGGTGAGAGGTAGCCCGGAGAGAAGGATGTTGCAGTAGTGAATGAGAATTTTGGTCGCGTCAGTGGAGAGGAATGGGTCTGATGCACGATAGTGGGGTTATGAACAGGTAAAAAAATCGCATCCGATCGCATGCGATATCGTATGCAATATATCTGCCTCCGTGAAACTAAACAAGTACCCTCTGCACAGTTAGGGCCACGGTGGGAATCGAACCCATGACCTCAGTGCTGCGAGGCAGTAATGCTAACCATTACACCATCCGTAATGCCCATGCTACAGTTGACTCTGATCCACAATATATTAATGCAGTGGGTCCCAAACGTTTTTCAACCCCAGCACCTTTAAGTATAACAATTGTTTTCATGGCACCCTTGCTGCAAAACATTCTTAAGAAATTTAGCAGTAAAATATTAAACTAAGTAAATTTAGTTTATATGTCATCCTTAGGTTCAGTTATGTGGTGAGGGATAAGATTCACTTCTGTTTGTCCACATATTTAAATATAAACAATTAGAATTGGTCCTGGGACACCAATCCGAGGCTATGCATATAATATTAGTGCCACTTCAAAATTTCCAGGTCAAAGCTGCCACATTGTACATATACCCCATTAGAGAGAAAGAAATACATATCCAGAGGCATCAGAGAGAAGTTTGCAATAAAATGATTAAAACTATATTTATATCATAGCCGATATCTTTCCTAACATTTCAATGAGCGCCCTTAAATTTTAACACTAAAGTAAAACCATTTACTCAAGTTTTAAAGCAATCATGTTTTAATTACATAATGACCTCAATTAGAAATAATGAGGTGAGAGTCAAAAACAAATGTGTTATACTACTATTAGATGATCTCATATATTGCATAGTCTGCATTTGTGACACTTCAAATAAATCTTGCAATCCGCAAGCACCGCTCCTCCCTACATTCACTTTACAGCAATGACTGAGTGGGAGTGCTGGGTCACAAAAGGTTGACCATGAGCATTTATGCCAAACATAACATCTTTCTGCTGGCTCAAAACTACAGATAATTTACCTTCTAAACATCAGATTCAATCTTGCTGTCAGATACAGAGAAGATTCTTTGGGCAGCACATTTATTGCAGCTATTTTGGTTGTGGGAGTTAAGCTAATAACAGGGGAAAAAAGAAAGTACACAGAAAGAATAGCAGACAAGTGCAAAATGTGTGGACGAGACAACACAAAAAGAAGAAATGCATTTTCATTGCTTGATCTTAAATAAAGGGCAACTTAAAAAATGCTTCCGTTAAAGAGTCAATTTTTTAAAAATATTTAGATGCTAATTTCACTGGTGAAGTTTGGAATGTTTTCCTGCTAGTCAAATTATACACAATATATCAGAATTAATTGACCGTCATGATCCCCATTAATTCCATAAAACAGCATGCAATGGTATTCCACAAAGTAGCAAAACAGGTGTTAACAGATATCTTTCACTAAAACATCTATACTTCTATGGAAAAGCTTGTTCTTTCACAAAGGGGGGTATTTATCCAAGCTTGGACAGAGCTAAAATTGTGAGAAATAAATGACCATCCAATCCGCTCCCTTTTCCAAGCACAGTCTGTAAAATGTAATTGGGAAGCGGTTTGGCTGGTAATTTATCTCTTTGCAATTTTTCTCTCTTCAAGCTTTGATAAATAACCCCATAAACACATAACTAAATTAGGACTAAGGGGCATACAAACAGGGCAATAATAGCATCTAAGTGATCTGTCTAGAGCGCTTAGAAAATGAGCACGGATCGCTCTGTGTGTATACCCCATAGCAATGGCGATAAGGGATACCCCATGTTGCCATCGATCGATCAGATATTAAGCACCTGCATTCAAGATCTAGTAAATGGCCTGCATGTGCATAACACTGGGTTAGCACAAATCGCATACACACATCGCTATGTGTGTGTGTGTATGTGTGTGTGTGTGTGTGTGTGTGTGTGTGTGTGTGTGTGTGTGTGTGGGCAGTCTAGCCAGCGATGTGTGCTGAGTGATCTGTGCTAACTAGATTGCTCAGCAGCACGGGATACGGTCACTAGGTAGAACCAATTTAGGTCGACATGCATTGGGTCCACCGAGGCTCAGGTCAACACATGAAATAGGTAGACATGGCTAAAGTTGACAGGGTTGGAAGGTGGACATGAGGTTTTTATAAAAAAAATTAAGTTAACAGGCAGTATTTCATATCCTACCATCCACTACGGTATGGTAGGGGAAGCATGGTGAGCGCATCGAGCCATACGAGGGGATGTAGTACACTCTCCCGGTGTCCATGTCGACCATGTTGACAATCGGTACAAAAAAACCTTGAAAAACTCATGTCGATCTTTTGACTGTCGACCTTTCCATTGTCGAACTATTGCGTGTGTCAACCTTCCAACCCTGTCTGCAGTGGTCAACCTAAATTGGGTCAACTCAATGACACATACCCCAGCAGCACAAGTCACACCGTGTGTGCCGAACTTAAGACATGAGTGTCATCCTGCAAGGACAAGCAAACTGTCCATAAAGCCAAAGTGCAACATATTACCCAAACAAATGGACGTGGCTCTTTCCGAAATCCATATACCTACAACTTTTCATAAAGAAAAATATGTCAGTGCTCGGGTATCAGGTGTCCCCGGCTGTGGACGGTTGTGGAACAACGGACGCTTTAGATAACGACAGTTCATAGGTCACTGTGGACACAGCAAGGTGGAGGAGTTGAAGTGACTCTGATCAGAGGCACGGAGTCTATCCCCACCGATGGTTTTCACCAGGGACCTCTGCAAGGAGGTTTGATCTTCGCTGCAATCGGTGGACAGATCGCGGCCCTCTGTCAGAGTTCCCAAACCTAACTGGCCTATCACCGATGGCTGAGTGGTGATGGATGAGGACTTGAGACTGTGATATATACTCTTGGCTTGGAAACCACTGACTACGTCGGCCTGGGAGTCGTGGACAGTAACGTCCGGTAATCGCCCATGTCGACTAGGGAGTCGATGACTGGGTAGATGGCTTGGGAGACAGTAGTGATCTCTGCTTGGTGATAATTGAAAGGCACAGACTACTTCTAATAGAATCTGTAGATGGAGATAGCTGGAAGATGGATGGAAGGGACACGGGCGCAGACGTGCGCTGCAATTCCTGACAAAATTTAAAAAATGTCCATCTATTCTAATGTTTAGTTCTCTTTTATTGCTGGATTGTGTTAAATTGTATGGGTATTTCTAATTACCAGAACAAAATTAGATACCTGGAATTACAATGTCTGGTTTAAAAAGCAGACTGCTGAAATTTGGCACAGCAGCTCCTGCCTGGGCTGCCTTACAGAACCCTTTATTTACTTCATAGAACCCTCCTGCTTAGCACACTGAGTAGAATCAAAGACCCAGGATACACCACATACAGACTTTGTGTGATTTTAATCCCAGAATAAAATACATCAAATAAATTATACCAAGACATTTTCTTCACTTCCTCCGCTACACACTTACCATCCATAACCAATTCAAGTCGTATCTTCTTTTGGTTTGGTCTGATCACCCTCATTCTTGCACTACCCAGCACAAATAAATTTCCACATCTATAAAGGTAAGATAAATGAGATATATGTATGGCCGTGAGGCAGCAATTCTGGCTGCAATAGATACATTTCTATAGTACCACTGTGCTGATCCCTGGCTCATCAAATTCCTAGCAGTTGGCAATGACAGGTGATTGTTGCTGACTCCAAGCTGTTCGTAACCAGATATAGTTACAGTACCACTACTACTGCAGCTACTTTCTGGCTCCAGCCAACTGGTAACTGCAGGCAGGGCACCAGCTCATGGCACTGGACAATTAGTAATCACAGGAACTGTGCCAGCTCCAGCTTTGGGCAGATGCTAATTACAGGCACTGTGCCCCTAATCAGTCTCTCTAATCAGTATAGTGGAAAGGAGAAAAGAGGAGGCGGAGTTCACACTGGCTTAGAAAAGCTATGTGGTAAAATTGTTTGTAAACTAATATACACCACATATTGGTGGTACTACCAAGGTTGCATATGGACTAGGTACTCCCAAGGTTGCATACGGACTTGTTAATTAGAATACATTTGCAATTCGTTTTAGTACGCAAATGTATTCTAATTAACAACCCTATCATGTTGGGTAACTTGACTCCCTCTTTTCTTCATTCTCTCATTTGAGGATGACCACTGATGTCTGCAATGTCCAGGTAACAGACAGATTCAGCTCTCTGACTTAAAAAGTGCGACTGCTGTTTATTGTTTCTTTCCTGGCAAATTGATTAAGCCATACTCTCATCACTTGTTCCAATGCTTGCAAAACCAGTGGCAGTAGAAATGATTGTCAACATCCCAGGTTACGATTTAAAAACTGTGGCAATTTCTGACGGTTATTAGATAGAGCTATTAACTCTTCCCATGATCTCAATGTGTTATGTCACCAAGGTCATATATGTTCTCCACTTAGAGACCAATTTCCTGTGTTCATAGGTACCGTCATAGGTCATTTAACCTGAGACACACTGGCGCATTCTTTTATATTTCCCCAGGGGCAAAAATGTACCCCTCTGATAACTTGATTTAACGTTACATTTTTCCTGTTGGTTGGAGTTTCATCTCTGTCCTATTACTTATTCTATGATGATTAGTGAATTATATTATATATAGGTCTGTGTCGATTTGTGAGTTTCGTCTTAGGTTTATTATTAAAAGTTACATTTTATACATTATCATTATTTCAAGCTAAAGAGTGCCCCAAAACTACAAATTTTTGTCTACGGATAATTTTAGTTTTGGCAAGGAAGGTCATCCACATTCATTAGGGTCAGTCAGTGGTCAGACCGATGGACTAATCACACAGGGCTCATTCATGGCCACACACACTTTTTGAATTTTTTGACATTAATTATCAAAATCTGATGGACTCTGACATTAATTACCCCATTCCTTTAGGCACACATTAAACACTGTATGCTCTATTTTAGGGGTGACAAACTTACCAAAAAATGCCTAAAAACCGTTACATGTGTGTGCGATGGTGCAGCACTGCACGGTACTACAGCTTCCGCAAGAAATTACCGTTACTTTTACACAGGGTAAATAAGAAAGCAAAGTGACTATATGACATGAAGCTAAGCTTGGTCAAAGTATGTAAACCCACCATCATTATCACATTAAAGGGTATACAAAAAAAAAAAGCCTCTTTATTTCTAAAATACCTACTAAATAATACATAATGAAAGCCAACAAAGACAAGCTCTGAGATAACATTTCCACTATCTTATGGGAAATGCATAATTCATGATCAGAAGAAAAGTTACATATGCATTCTCCAGTCAAACTGGGCCCTAGGAACATTTCCCTAAGAAGAACACACTTGAATTTCTCATATTCAACAGCCATTCCAAGATTTACACCGCACCTTAAAACCCAATACACCCCACAACTGTTTTTTTAAAGGAAGATTGAATAGTAACTTGAATTTGTAAAGCAACTATTTTAAATAGTATTTCCTCCCACTCCTTGACAGCAACAGTTGCCTCCCCCACCATATATATATATATATATATATATATATATATATATATATATATATATATATATATATAAATGCATCAATATGCATAGAAAATATCTGAAAAGCCAGTTTGCAGACCTGCCAATCATCCTCTAGCTGCTGAGACACACCTCCTTCCCTATGTGGCAGCCTGGTGACCTTTAGCTGCTTCATGTTTACAAACCAGTTCTGTAATCCGCACAATACAGGTTGAGTATCCCGTATCCAAAATGCTCGGGACCAGGAGAATTTTGGATAACGGAATATTCCGTATTTCGGAATATTTTAATATTTCAATTATGTATTTTGAAGTATCTTGCATGTATGCTGTATAAACACATAAAATACACACAAATATATTTTATTACCACATAAAATACACACAAATATATTTTATTTGTTCAAAAAACAAGGTTTCAAAACATGAAACAAAATTTGTGTACTATCTCAGATATTTAATTTGAATGCCAAGCAATCATTTTCTTGCACATATATAGTGCCAGTTACATATCATGTCCTCAGAAGTGCTGTTACAAATGTCCCCAGTGAGTTTTTAGCAAAAAAAAAAATTTTTATTCACTTTCTGGAATGTATGGTTTTCGGAATAATTCGGATAACGGATACTCGGATACGGGATACTCAACCTGTATTTTAAATGTAGATTTATGTTAAATCTGCAAAACGTATTCAGATATACAGATTGCAAACGGCTAAAGGAGACAATGCTGCGTTCCTGAAGAGAAACCTGCAGGTTTTAACAAAAACACAAGACTATGGTTAAACTGTATAAACAGTTTCTACAGATAGCAAACAATGTAATGACCCAGAGTGGCAAGGCTGGCATGTAATACGCAAACAATAAAAAACTTAAATAAAGTAATTCATTATTTCCTGAACATATTTGCATGTCTATTCCTGAATACTTGTTTATGCAGAATACATTTTGCAGGCTGTGTATGCCAATAAATATTTATAACAATTTGGAAGCCTTGGAAATGCTATTTAAAAGGATTATACCTTAACATCCAGGAACAGCTTTAAAACTACACTGCTGAAAACTATTTGCCGGGTAAGCCCTGGTCACAAAACACCACTGTAACACATATTATTGCACTTGTCATGTTTCAGTTTTCTCCCTATTCTTTTTGATGAATAGGTTACCCTCAGAGCCAGCTGAAAAGCAGCTGCCCCTGGTTTTTTTAGTACTGCACAAGCTCACCACTGTACAGCACACAGAGTCTTCACAATGCCTGCAGCCCTCTATCCACTTATCTGTAATTGGTGCACTCTGGACAATAGCCTTGTTGTCATAGCAAACTGTTTAAATGTGTGGTCCCCTCTTCCTCCTCACTCAATTTTGTGCATCATGCGTGCTCTTAAAATGTTATTTTTTCTCACATGAATCGGTTGATTTGAAATAAAAACGTTATTCATTTAAGGAATACTATAAGTGGAACAAAAAAAAGATTTGTTTTCAAATGATCTGGCGGCGTATTGCCACGCAATTCACAGCATTGTAACTGGTCATCTTAGGCCACTGCTGTTTGTTCATATAATAGTGCACGCTATTTTCCCATAGGCCTCTTATACACAGTTATAAGCAACAATTCTGCGGGCTTAACACCTATCAAACTAGCTTTGAAGTGGTGGCCTCAACAATTAGGTAAGTTACATTCTAACAAGGGTTTACTTACTTCCCACTGCACTGAATTCACCCAATAACATTTACATTTTAGAACAAATATAACACAGTTATGCTGCTTTCCCACTGCAGACCAGTTTAAAGTACTGGTAATCTTAACTGGTATTTAAAACGGTATTAGCATTCCCACTGCAGCAGATTACCATTTTAAATACCATTTAAGTACCATTCCCATTGCAGTGAACCGTGTAAAATGTAGAGTGCCTAACCCCCCCCCCCAGTGTAAAGAGTGCCTAATCCCTCCCCCCCCCCCCCCCCCAGTGTAAAGAGTGCCTAACCCCCCGTACCTGCCCTGTGCCCCCACCTCCCCTTGTTCTTACCTGCACGGGGATGCAGGGCAGTGGGGAGGCAGCGGGGGTCCATGCAGGGTCTAGGGTCCAACTAGTAGTTGTCACTTTGTGCATGTGTAATGAGTGCACATGCATACTAATGAGCCGCTCATTACATATGCGCATATGTAATGAGTGGCTCTTTATTATGCACGTGCACTCATTACACATGCACAAAGTGAGAACTACTAGTTCTCATCAGGCACTGGGACTACCTGGAGGCTAAATAACATCTAAGAGGCATTCCCACTGCCTCTTAAACGTTATTTTAACGTGTAGGACTCTGCTTTAAAAACGGGTTGAAATACCATTTAGCTTTAAACGGTATTTCAACTCTGGCACTTTCCCACTGCAGCCTTAAAACGGTAAATTGCGCTGAAAATCTGCAATTTACCGTTTTTTAGCTGCAGTGGGAAAGGGGCATTAAGGAGATTACATATTTAATATATGTTTATTTAATATTGTAATAGGTCAGGGACTACAACTTACAAAAGGATTATATAAGTATGTAACTCGCCTGCGTGCCCATCTCAGAAAAGGGGGAAGTTCTCCAAATACAAATGTAATAAACGAGGCACCACTCCGGGTATTTGAATACCAGTGCAATTTACTGCTCGTCAACGGCGTTTCGGGCCATAGCCCGTCTTCCTGAAGACGGGCTATTTCTAATATCTTGTAACAATGGCTAATGGCCACACACACATGCCATCCCTCCCTTCCTGCCAGCTAATGCTGGCACCCCGCCAATTGCGGATATCGGGTCGCCGAATTGGCCTGTGGGTACACACCTTTACTTCCTATTGTGCAGGGCAGTGCTGCTTAAAACCTTCTAAAAATAGAAATCCAATAAGCTTCTATTTATGGAATGAACTTCTCCACTTTCTCTTTAAAAGGTTTCATAACATGAGTAACATCTCATAGTGGGCTGCAAGTGTGGCCCTTGAAGTGTATCGGCAAACGCACCTTTGAATTACATTTAATAGCTTTTTATTTGATCATGTACATTAAAGACAACCCAAGGATTTAAGGTTTGGTTCACAATTACAAATATTAGATTGTATTACTAAAAAGCTCAGCACATGAAAAGCAAACAGAACAAGTTAAGACTTGCAAAACATCAGCGTCTTTCCTTTTTTTTTTTGGGGGGGGGGGGGGGGTTAAACCTATGTTGGCGTACATATGTGTGGCTATGGAGTGACCAAGAAGGGGTAGAAGTGAGGATAAACAGAAGGTATAATGATGAAGTGGGTCTTGAGAGTCTAATTAAAGTTTTGTAAGGCGGTATAACTAAGTACAGTTTAATATACAAAGACAATATCATTATATTATTTTATTTAAAGAGCTAAATGTTTAATATAAAGATAATATTTGAAATGCATGACCAATAATCAAATACATTATGTTGTATAACGGCTAAAATGAATATAATCTTTTTATTACATAGTTGTTGTTTTTACAATAAAAGAGTTCTTCATTCATAACAGCTACTGTACTATAAAAAAAAGAATTCTGAAAATAGCTGGATGTAAGAAACAGTGTAGTGTTTAGAAACATTATTACATTAAAACTTGTTTATTGGTTTCAGAAACGCGATTAAACCACATTCAAAGCTTCCTGATCCCGATCTTTGTTCCCAATTCAGACAAGGCTCAGACAGCGTCTCAAGTGATTTTTGAACATCATATATTACATAACCCCTGTTGGGGAGATTTAGGTAAAGGGTAAGCCCAGTATAAAAGGGGTCATTGTTTTGCAGCAGGAAAGCTTTAAGAACTGGCTTAATTTGAGTTTTCCACTTTATGAAATGCCTGTAACAGAGCAACATTGTCATGTGGTAGTCTTCAGCTGAGAGGAGGGAGCTTGATTACTGGGTAGACAGTCTCCATGGAGACAGGAGACTCTGCAAGTGAACATATACATGGCGGGCAGCAGGCATGCTACAACCTAACCTTATCCAGCCAGTGCCCTCAGACTAGGACGACTCTAACTGCAAGCTGACCACAATAATTGTACCCCAAAATGAAATGTGCCTGAGAATAGACTAATTATATGTGTGTGTGTGTGTGTGTGTGTGTGTGTGTGTGTGTGTGTGTGTGTGTGTGTGTGTGTGTGTGTGAGTATACCCCCCACCCCCCAATAATCATGTTTTAAACTTAGCCTATAACTTGGCAGTTAGGAGCTGAATTGCTGGTTCCTTAGCAACTTCCACTTTATCACTTCTCCAGGCTTCAAACAACTGCCCCCCAAAATGCTCTGTTCCTGGAATTCCGTGGCAGTTGCAGTACAGTACAAAATTAAAATAGGGGATCGACACCAACTGTCAGTGAGTCCCTGTACTGTGTGCCTGTTGGTGTGACTCCCCTATTTGAATTTTGCACTGCTGCATTGACATTAGGAGGCCCTTTTTGAGAGGATATACAAGTTCTTTATATAATCTCAGCAGATAATAAACTCCTACACACCAGATATGTTGCTAAAAGTCTTGCCCACACTCTGCTCCTTCCCGACACAAAAGTCCTAACAGTCTGCGCACGTGCTTATGTCGCGACCACCCACAAATTCTCATCATTTGACGGTGTCCGTGGACTAGAAGAAACCGCTGCCTGGTTACAGAACACTACTGCCTGCTGCACAGCATGGTAGTGTTAAAATAAATACCACTGCGAGCAGGAGCTATAGGTCACCCATTTTTTTTGCACTTGCTAAATAGGGCCCTATGTACTGTAATATACTATTTTGAACCAGTGCATATGCAAATATTGAAAGAAAAAGAAATCCATCAAATTACATTCTGGGACTTTACAAACATTTAACGCCATACAGAACAGAGAAGGGTGGCCAATTCTTTAGCATCCATAAATACCGCAAATCTTGTTTCTCATTAATTACACCAAGCATTTAGTTTATCCCCATATACAAAGGAGTAAGCAGAAAGCAAAGCAGATTTGTATTTATGATCCTATTGTTCAGCTTTGCTTTCAAGTGCATTGTTCAGATGTGTCACTGTAGCCAAGACATATTGGCTTACATGCTGGGCTAGAGTTAATGTTCATGGCTAATAACATTGGCAGAAGTCATAAACGTGGAGGAAAATCTGTCTTACCAACATCACATTTAAAGACAAACAGGGTGGCAATACATAGAACATGAGCGCCGGGATGTGTCGACACCCGGGCGGAGAAAGAGGGAGGCTGCTGTGGCGAGCATCGAGCCAGGCGCCAGGGATGTGGTGACACCCGGCCGAAGAAAGGAGGGAGGCTGCAGAGACAAGCGACGAGCCGGGGACACGGCGACACCCGGCCGAAGGAAGGAGGGAGGCTGCAGAGACAAGCGGCGAGCCGGGGCTGCGGCGACACCTGGCCAGAGACAACTGCTGAGCCAGGAGCCGGGGACGCAGCGACACCTGGCTGCTTGGAGACAGGGCCAGCCGGAGGAAGGAGAGCACTGCAGCCCCCGGGCTGCACCATCGGCCTGGGGATCCCCCGGAGAAGGTAGATCACCTCCGGCACAGGCAGGACACAGCACACTCGGCAACCCCTCTCCCCCTGGCCAGGACAGGAGGGGGACAGGGGGCACATCGGTCACAGGGTCCTGGCAGGACACCCAGAGGCCGGTAGGACCCCCCACACACACACACACATACACACACACACACTGACTCTTCCCCGTCCTCGCTGACAGACTGCACTACCTACAGGAGATGGTCTTTTGAGCCCTTCAAGATGGCGGCGCAAATGGCTGCCTAGGAACTGTGCACACAGCCATATGTAACCCTGTGTCACCTGTGTAATAACTGTACTGTCTCTGCTATAACTTTACTGCCTCGGCTTAAGTGTTACCTACCTGGCTGCTGCCAGTGATCAGTTGCGCCGCTGATGGCTGCCTAGGCTCTGTGCAGCTTGGCGGGTATGTGTTCCCTTTGTGATAACTGTACTGTCCCTGCTGTATTGTTGCCTGCCTGGCTGTTGCGGTGACCTGTGGTGCCGCTGATGGCTGATAGGTTTCAAACTTCCTGGAAGAAATATCCGTAGTTTTCATTATTACCAATTTTATAGGTACTGGAAGAAATATCCGTAGTTTTCATTATTACCAATTTTATAGGTACTTGAATCCTAGAGAGAGTCTGTATTGACACAACAACATTTTCTGCACTGCTTAAGACAGTAAAATTTAAACTCCAATCGTCCGTTTTATGCATTTATTACCTGTATAGCATGTGCTTCCCTGTGACCTCATCACTGAGTATGCACAAAACGAACCTTTAATTAACAAAGGTTAGACAATATGGCATGTGTGAGGTGTGACCAATATGCTAGATCTACATTCAGAATGTCAACATGGGCGCTAGGTGAACATGTACAGTGTTGTTACTGGGCATGGCAACATAGCGCCTTAACTGTAGCCTATCCCTAAATATAACGGATGATGGTCAATGCTTTTTAACCATAGAGAAACAATTGAGAGTTTGCATATGCACAAGTGCAGGTTTGAATAGATGCAACTGTGCATGTGCAATACAGCAAACCTATTGGATTTTTACCAACATACTGTACATCCACAACCATTGAGAGGAAACCAGTAATAAATGCTAACAATGGATGGTCAATTAAGATCATAAACAGTAGTCCTTTACCATAATGTAGGTCACATTCCGCTTCTTTTCAACTACAGCGGAAAAGCGCCATGTTTATACGTAGAATGCATTACGGCAGCCATTTGTGGGAAAGTAAACCGGTATAGAAATAGGTGACAGATGTTGTTTTGAGTCAACTTATTGTTAAATATGTAACACCTACATTTAATAATACACTGAACAATACTGCTATGAATGTCATATCAGCAGGGCTCCTTATTAATACTACACCATCACCACACAGGTGGTTTATGTTCATATTTTTTTTAAAGGCTAAATTATGAATACATACATACATAAATAAACATCAATAAATAATGACTAGTTACTTGGGAACCACATTTCGCTACAACTCTTGCCACAAACAGCGCACAGTGCAACGATTATATGGTTATTAAAAAAAATCATTAAAAATAGTCTGTGATGCTGGGTACACACTACACGATGGGCCTGATTCAGACCCATATGTTCGCAGCCGCACCGGTACCTATCAAAGGAGAAATCAGTTGATGGTTGCTCACCATCGAATGATTTCTGCAGCCTTCGCTCTGAAAAGTAACTTCCTTTTCTAAACATAAAAGTGTTAAGCCCCATGCAGAATGAATTGGGGGTGGGCACTGATGTCATGTGACATCAGCTGCCCGCGCAAACAGGCATCGCTATGCCTGTTCGGGGCATTTTTATGGGGATTCCCATTAAACGCTGGGCATTCTTCTGCCTGTCCCCCCATCCCTACCCTCCTAGAGCTGCCGGGGTCTCAAACATCATGACAGGGTCTGAATTCTGCTCTAATGTGTGTACCCAGTGATACCCAGTGTACCTGTGTGTACCCAGTGATATCGGTGGCAACGTGAAACCGTAACCTTCAGTAAATACATGATTTAGACATGATTGAAACAAGTCATCGATGTCGACCAAAATTTACCCCAAAGGTTTCCTAAAATGAGTTTCTGATCTCCTTACATGAGGTAAGACTACAGCCAGGCAAGTACGTTTTCTAAAAATACTCGCCTATTTACTACCAGGTTAGAAAGTAGTTTTACCAACGTCTTTTGTCAGGACGGTATTTAATGTGCCTGATATTCCTGACAGTTGGAAATATCGGCACATATCTATTCAATGCTGTCGTTTCCAACCACATTGAATCCTGCAAGATTCTACTTTCTATAAAGTCGAATCTGCATGGTAGAAAACAACCGATGGATTGACGAATCCGTGGACGTTTTCGACCAAATACACGTAGATTTCGACAATCCAAGTGTACTCCGACTGAAATAATGCTGTAGACAGTCGGAACCTTGTACTGATATCAGAATGTTTGCGATTCCGACAGTCAGAATTAAAACATTGAAAATCCCCTTAAGAGCTACTTGTCAAAAGCTGCCTCAGAGCTACAGAATACCATAAGGTGATATTCACTTAATCAAATCATTAAGTTAACTGAACAAAGATTGGGCATAATTAAAATATAATGCTGTGAAACTTGAACACACATTTGTGAAAATCCCATATGAAAGCACATCTGCGCTCAAGGAACACACTGCTATAGCGATGGGATGTGTGCCTGATATACCGTAAAATCTGTTTTATGTACAGTATTTGTCTGCTGCCTAATAACCTGTAGACAGAGCTGGAGAAAGGAAGCCATAACTGACTTGTCACTTGCTTCAGCATGGCAGGAATACGTAATGATCTCAGCAATATGGAGAGCGCTCTGAACGTACTCACATGCCGGCATCACCACACAACATGCTCACATACATGTTTAGTAAGCACTATATTGGTAGGATTACACGAAGTAGAGGAAATAATGGACCTGAAAGCTTCCCAATGTTATGGTTTCAGGTATTAAAGTAAGGGCATAGTTCTGACTTACAAGTAATATCACTAGCTTTATGTGGTTATACACCTGTATTCTGAGTCATGTGCATTTTGGCAAACAAGCTGCCCTCCAGCTGTGAGAGAAACATGTACATCACCGTCATGAACAGGTGCCGGATGACTGCCCGACAGGGGGGATCTGGACGGTCAGTATCCTGATGTTGGAACCTCGACTGCCGGTGCTCCGACAGGGGGGATCCTGACTCACAGGGGCTATTCTCCATTGTGGGGGTCCACGACCCCCATAGAGTAAGAATAGAACCTGTGGCGAGCAAAGCGAAGGTAGACTGTGCATGCACTGTCTAACCTGCTAGATCGCAGTGTTTTGCCTAGCAAAACACTACTCAGCACAGATTGCTCATACACATAGCGGGTGCATCGCTTGTGCGCAGGGATGTGTGCCGTGCGTTCTGTGCTCGTTCAGCAGGCGGCTTAGCACTTGTATGTTCAGAGCAATTTAACCAAAACTACATCTGCATACATGAGCAGGTTACTAAAGCCCCGCATCCACTAGGGCGAGGTAGCGCACGCTGTACCTCGCATGCGATACCCCACAAAACTCACCCGGCAGCTGCCGGCAAAAGGATTGCATATGATAAATTGTATACAGTCCTTTTACATACAATGTATTATATGTGATCCTATCCCAGCGACAAATAATCATGGCAGCCTGTAGGATCTGCGACTGCTAGGTGTATGGCAAGCGGCTCACATTGCAATCAAGAAAAAGTGACCATATCGCACTAGTGGAAGGGGGCTTTAACTCTGCACACACACATTGTACAGCAGTAACCTGGCACACCCCACTACAAATCCCTAGGCATGTTCCCTCCTTTTCAGTTCCCTTAGTACTCGATATGCTAAGAATACTCAAACTAAATAATTCCCACTGCAGCACAAGTGGATTACTTTTTGCCAAAATAAATTTGACCAGATATTATTTCTTCATGCCGTTAGACACTTTCCCTTGTTCATGGGTAATAGGACAAAGGGAATTTTCAAATGTCATCCAAAAAGACTCTATTCTCTGCATTATTCCAAAAAATGTGTTCTTTTGGCACATTTAATTTCAAAATACAAACCAATTTCCACACTAGCCACAGACATTTGCAACTTTACAGAACTGTTAAGTATTCACTGGTTGTATCTAATCCCACAATTAATGTTATAATTCCATTTTATTTCCTGCATTTAGTTGAAAACGCCCACACAATCCATTATTCTGTTTACTTGGCAGTGGTTTAATTTCCCTGACATCATGAAGAATGTCTGGTGTTAAACTACGCTTGGCATGAGTGGAGGAAGGGGGTGTGTGTGTGTGGAGGGGGGGGGTTGCAATCCATGCCACATGCTTAGAATAGCTTCAACATGTGATAAAAGCAATAACAACACATTAATGGTACCTTTTCAGTTCGTTAACAGAGCTGCTGATATGTACATATAGCGGGCACATGTGCATGTTCTGCACTAACCATCAGATTGTCAGAGATTTATGCATTTACTTGCGCACTTAGAGTTGGCAGTCTTGGGACTCAAGGACAGGAAACTTTAGAACAAGCAAGTTATGGATTTGAAAAACTGTTTCTATAAATATTCTTCCTGTTTATTGGCCTTGCAGAATACTGCATAATAGTCCGACTTCCCCAACAGGAGAATAACACAATCTTGCAGTTTTATTTCAGGACCAGACAGTCACAGGATGTATCCGCATAATCAACAGGATATGTTCAGAGCAGACACACATCCAGTTACTATTCTCTAACTCTCTGGGAATGTTGTGTCTCAATCATAACAGCTAGGAATGAGCAAAATGCAATGTCTTCTCCCAACAAGGGACTTTGCCAAAGGGAAGCCATATGGAAGAACACAGATATGCTGTTACTCTGCTACAATAGTAACAAAGCCAATGTACTTGCTTAAAAGCAATTTTTGAGTTGAATTGCGTAATCCCATATACACAGCTGTAATGCAGCAATACTAACTCATTAATGCCGCAAGTGTAGTGGTGGTTCAGAGGTACAAGTGCCAGCTCTAAAGGCGAGGCAGAAAAATGACACGCCTACATTTTGTAGAACAGTCCCCATCGCAGCCCCAAAAATGTTGCCGCTAGTAAGGCTAAGGGAGAGCCACAAGAAGTCACACCGCACTTGTTCTGCACATGCACTGAGCCACAAACATGGGAGATGTACATGACCCATTGTGCATCTCTGAAACCGGGCCGATGTTCACAGCTTCTGCAGGTTTGGGTTATCCAGGCACCTACATGCGGCCCACATACGGGGTGATTTCAGGTCATTTTCTCAGCGATCTCACTAGATCGCTGAGAAAATGCCCCTATAACATTCCGTGTGTCAGGACCATAGCGATAGCTATTTATGTCCACCATGCTGGATAAATCTAGTTAATCGCAGGAGAACACTGTCCCTGACAGATCGCTCAGCACACCGTGCTGACACATTGCTGTGTAGAGCGGTGTTTGAGCGATCTGAGTGATCTACATTGCTCAGAACGCTCAGCAGTGTCATCCCGTGTATGGGCCCATTTAGTTATGGAAGCTGGTATAAATGTGTGCCTTTACTAAGTCACCAGCGCAGTGTCAAACGCTTATAAAAAAATGCTATCAGTAATCACAAGCTAGTGTTCAAGTAAGTCTTTGCTTATCTCTAGTAACCAGCAGCTGATCACAGGCGAAAGAAAACATCATTAAAAGGGAATCACTGGACCATAGATCATTAACGAGATAAGCAATGAAACTAAATATGTATGAATCAGCCAGATGCACCTCAAAATAGGTGTTGATACACAGAAGCACTGCTAGCGACTCTCCTAGCTAAACAGATGTAATACCCGAAAAACTAAGCATTACTTGCACATGGGGACTCAGCAAACATTGTTGTGGTTGTTAATAAATATTTTGCAACTGGCTTTTAGGAAAATGTATTTTCAATTACCTCTTAAATACATAAAAGCCGCACTACCTGGTTAACGCCTGGCGGGGTTTACGCTGCTGGGCTGAGAGACTACATGTAGGATCCAATAATGAATATTGTAGTGACCATGAATTATATATAGAGTGTTTCCCCAGACGTTAGTATAGAAAACCAGTAAGATGCAGTGTAAGCAAAGCATTATGGTAGAGGCTAACATTAGCATCTTACATTATCAGTGTCTGCTTTAAATTAATATTTATTTATTAACAGTTTCTTATATAGCGCATACATATTCCGCAGCACTTTACCGAGAATATTGTTCCAGTGGAGCTTACAATCTATATTCCCTACACCAGTGCTGTCAAACTCATGGCCCCCCAGCTGTTGTGGAACTACACGTCTCAGCATGCCCTGCCACAGTTTTAGCAATACATTATATAAAATCTGTGGCAGGGCATGCTGGGATGTGTAGTTCCACAACAGCTGGAGGGCCATGAGTTTGACACCACTGCCCTACCACATGTACACACACACACAGAAATTCTAGGGTTAATTTTGTTGGAAGCCGATTGACCTACCAGTATATTTTTGGATTGTGGGAGGAAACCGGAGTACCCGAAAGAAACCCAGAAACTGCACAGTTAGGGCCATGGTGGGTATCGAATATTGGTAACAAATCTAGTACAACATAATAAAACAAAAAAAATATGATGTTTGTTCCTCAATACTCACAACAATTTACAGGTTTCAAAAATACTGTACAGTTATTAATAATCTAATCTGATGCTGCACAAATAAAAAAAATTAGAACACAAGAGCTTGCATTCATGTTCCTAGCTAATATGTACCGTAGTTAAGAATACGATAGCTATTTCATATACTTTGCATATTAATGCTCAAAGAAATAAAAAGCTGATGGGTTAATAATCACACCGACGCAACATTTTAAACTTTTTGTTTTTTTGACAGATCAATGTTTATTTGATCAACACAGTTGACATAACTTTTAAAAATATTTCATTATTTTGCAGAAATGGTTTAAGACATGGGTCCTCTAACTGCGGCACTCCAGATGTTGGTTGTGAAACTACAAATCTCAGCATGCCTTGCCACAGTTTTGCTATAAGGGAGTGTTAAAACTGTGGCAAGGCATGCTGGGTTTTGTAGTTTCACAACATCTGGAGGGCCGCAGTTTGAGGACCCATGGTTTAAGATTAAAAAAAAATATGGTACTTATGAGTTATCCGGGCGCCCGATTTCTAAATCGGGTCGGATCGGGCACATCGCATCGCATCGCATGCGACCATCGGATGCGATGCGATGCGATGACCCGATTTTTTCCATAGGAATCAATGTTAAAATGGACTGAGTCCATTTTAACATGGAATTCAATGGGAAAAAGGGGTCCTTTTCATACCCCTACTATCCAAGTGGGCATGGAGTTGGATATTAACCTGTGGCGAGCGTAGCGAGCCACCGAGCCCGAAGCGTGGCGAGCGTAGCGAGCCCCGCGAGGGGACATAGAATACCGTCCCCTCGCGGGGCTCGCTTCGCTCGCCACGCTTCGGGCTCGGTGGCTCGCTACGCTCGCCACAGGTTTATATCCAACTCCATGCCCACTTGGATAGTAGGGGTATGAAGAGGACCCCTTTTTCCCATTGAATTCCATGTTAAAATGGACTCTGTCAATTTTAACATTGATTCCTATGGAAAAATCGGGTCATCGCATCCGATGGTCGCATGCGATGCGATGCGATATCGCATCGCATCGCATCTGATTGTATGCCTTAACTTAAGGCATACAATAAAAAAAATCGGGCGCCCAGATAACTCATAAGTACCAAAAATATGAGGAGGGTGGCGACAAAATAAAATATATATTTCTACTAGTAAGCCCGCTCGAAGCAAAAGCTTTGAAAGATAGTCTGCTAACTTGTGCCTATGTGTTAGTGCACGAGTGAGAGAAAGAGATGTAGTTTCACTCACTGCCAACAGATGGCAGTGTTTTGGAAACACACAGACACTTTAAAGATGAGAAAACTGCTGCCATATTACCATGCTCACTGCAATAATGAATTTGCACCAAAGTGTTGCGCTAGTTTTACCAAATGTATTAATTTTACTAGAGACCCTGTTAGTACAATGAATTACTCTGCTTGTATCTAAAAGAAACTTGCCTGAATGGAACCATAGTCTGTTATAGAAAGCACAGCATGAATACAACAGCAATCTATAACCAGCAGACTAAGCTGATGCAAAAGGTGGTTTTTCACCCTTTGAGTGCCAAGGGAATTTGTCAAAATAGGTGTGAAAATTGCCAAGCAAAAATTTTGATTCCTCATAATGACCTGTAATGTACCTTATATAGGAAATATAATCTTCGTTTACACCACATTTTTAGTTTAGTTACATTTATTTAACAAATGTGAGCGACGCTGGCATTTTTAGCGGACATTTTGCGCATTTTGGCACTCAAAGGGTTAAGTACAATCTTCGATAAAGTCTTGAAAGCGCGGCTATGAAGTTTTCATACATGTTGGCGTCATCAATATTACACAGGTTTTACCGACAGAGCAATAATATAGCTTAAAAAATATACAGCACAAAGGCAATGTTCTCAGAAACGTTTCATCACACAAAATGAACAATATTATTTTTGCCTCCTTTTATCTGCAATTAGTTAACGAGACTTCAAACAGTGCATCTTTGGCACACCCATGTTTATTTAGGTCCACCCACCTGATCTTGTGTTATTGCTGTGAGAACAAAAGGGATGGAATGTAATGAGTACTGGGCTGCATTCCACTGATGTGAGCGCAGCACAAGTCATGCGGCAGGGGTACTAGTCACAAGGACATGTATAGGTCTTCCATGCCACTGACATACACTGTGTTAGGTAAAGCAGCTACACGTCACTATGCACAAACATACCGACTACATGAATAATCAAATCACAATAGCATCATGTTCCAACTTTACAAGAATAAAAAGCCGTTAAGGCTATACGATGGTAGATAAAAATACATGACCTGCTACAAAAATAAAATAAAACCTGGCGTCATACTATTATAAGGAGTTTCTGTGTTGTCCAATCAGCAAAACTGCAAATTCAGGACCAGAGTCCAATAATAGAGTTTGAGGGATTTTTTTCTAAAGGTCCATACACACAGGGCGATTTTGCCCAGCGTGTATGGACAGCGATGATCGTTTTCATTGCTGGGGGGGGAAGCCGCTCAGTGCATGCACACTGAGCCGCTTTCCCCCTGCCCGGCGCCAACAGCGGGGGGGCTGATGGCTTAGCGCAGAGCTATGCCAAGCCGTCCTCAAAGCCGCTCATCTGCTGGTATTACCAGCAGATGAACGGCTTTCCCGGTGATGTTGCGGGAGCGCGCAGCAGCGCTTATCGCCGGGCCATACACACTGGGCGGCGTTGAGATGAAAGCCGCTCAAACCTGCTGTTTTGAGCGACTTTCAGCTCAAAGGCCTTTAGATGGGAGTTCTAGTTCAGATGTTGCTGTGGGCAACAAATCATATACTATCTATTATCTTCTAGAAGGTGCTAAATAAATAAGAATCAGATTCGGATTAGTTGCCCATAGCAACATCCCATATGAAATAGATCTTAGTAAATCCCCCCCTTTGTGTAAACACTGTTTTATTAACATGAATGGCCCTTGGGTCATGACAGGAGCTATTCTCACAGAAAGCTGTACACCATTATAAAATGCCTTGGGACCCTTTCCTGAAATCTCAATGGACCTCAATTTTGTCTGGTACTTCAATATAAACCTGTAATTTTGGAAGACATCTGACTCGCCTCCATGTCTGTGCCTCTTCACAATTACACTATACTAACATGGCAACCTGAAATGTTGCTTCCTTATGTGGTAAAGCACCCCTAAATGTCCAGTCTATTAACAATATCCAAAGTGCAAATAAGATAACAGACATAAGACCGCCTCAACATATGAATAATTATTTATTTAGGTCAGTTCAAAAAAGGCACAATTATGGAAAATGGGAAAGCGAAAGCCAGCTTTCCAGGCCAGAAACAATGCTGCTTGTCATAATTCTCACTATCTTGATGAGTTACAAGACTGCTCATTGGTTCACGTAGTAGCAGGATGCAAGCAGATATACCACAAGCTACCAGCACAAACCCATAAGAATAAAGGGTTAACTGGTTTCACAATGAGCAAAATACTTCAGATCACCTCTAGACAGGGACTTCTATCGGTTACAAGCCAAAATGGAACAATTATTATCACCAGCAAATTATTTACATTGGGACTGCAGCTTTACCAGATAATTAACCCTCACTGCAATACAATCAGATGGGCCGAAAATTTGTTTAGGTATTAACTTTCCCTTTAAAAGCTTGGTGTATTTGTTTGCATACTGGGGTTTATACTGGTTCACTCCTTCTGGCAAATTCCTTCTTAAATGGACAAAACCATGTGCACTGCAGGGGGGGGCAGATGTAAGACAAGAGGACAGCAGAACAAGAGGACATGCACTGAAACTTAGAGGGAGGAAGATTCAGGGGAAATTTGAGGAAGAATTACTTCACAGAAAGAGTAGTAGATAAGTGGAATAGCCTCCCATCAGAGGTGGTAGAGGCAAATACAGTAGTACAATTTAAACATGCTTGGGATAGGCATATTGATATCCTTACAAAAAAAAAAAGGATCAAATATGGTTTGAGGTAACATGTTTAAAAAAGGGGCAGACTAGATGGGCCAAGTGGTTCTTACCTGCCGTCAAATTCTATGTTTCTATGTTAAAATGTGCAGAGAGAATTAGATTTGGGTGAGTTATTTTGTTTCTGTGCAGGGAAAATACTGACTGCTTTATTTTTACACTGCAATATAGATCTCACTTTGAAGTAAAACCTCACCCAAATCTAACTCTCTCTGCACAAGTAACATCTACCCCACCTGCAGCGCACATGGTTTTGTCCATTTGAGAAGGAATTTGCCAGAAGGAGTGAACCAGAATAACCCCCACTAGCAGGACTTAACTTGAAGCTGGGTACACCCTGCATTACCTCAAACCAAAGCATTAATCGCCAGTGCATGTGGGAGTGTGCAATCCCTACATACACAGAGCGATGTAGGTGATATGTCGCTATGAAATGAACATTGCTCCAGTGTGTACCCAGCATTACAGTACACAATGCAATGATTTATAACTTCTATACAAAATAATAAATCCATCCAACATGGAAAATGCAGATGACATCCAGACTACTACACCAAGTACTAAGGTTACTTTATCACATATGTAAGCAGTACAGGGACCGCGTGCTTTGGATGCTGTTGCTAAAAATTGACAAAACAATCAAACTAAACCAGTGCAGCTCCCTTGCTAATAACCCTGCTTGACAGGCAGTTGCCTTTTATCTGTAAAACAGACATAAAATACAGACATATAAGAAATCGCGCTGCTGTTTTACTGTTTACAGCATCGGCATGGTAAAATACTGAACAAGCATTTTTATTTCGGTTTTCCAGAGACAAATCTGCTGTATTGGCAGCTGCTTTCCCCCCAAATTATGGAAAAATATCTCAGCCCAGTTCCAAGCGTATAACCTTCACCTGGGAACCTTCTGCTGCCGGGCAAACAAATTACCAGCCTTACACGAAGACATGTGCCAGTCGCCGAAAACCACAAAGACTTAAGAAATAGCCCTGTCCTCGCACGACATGAAAACCAGAGCTTCTGAGAAGGGAAATAGCTCAATTCCACTTCATTTAACGTCTACAGACATTAGTTATTTGAAGGATGGGTTGAGGGATGCACACAGATTTCCAGATTATGAATGGAGGACATGTGTATACAGCAAGTAGACTTGCTCATTGAGCCATAGGGGTATTTACTCATTTTACCCAATACACAAAACAATTTGGATACTTACCATATATACTCGAGTATAAGCCTACTTTTTTAGAACATTTTTTATGCTGAAAAAGCCCCCCTCGGCTTATACTCGAGTGATGGTCCCACTTAAATCAATACGTTTTTCCAGTTTTTTGTTGTAAAATTAGGTGCCTCGGCTTATATTTGGGTTGACTTATACTCGAGTATATACGGTAGATGAAAATACATTAAGTAGGTGGTCCTGAAAACAGAATTTGTTCAAATAGGCTTTAACAAATGAAACTCAAGCTACAACTATGATGCCTCGTGCATTGGTGAAGCTTTTCTGGGCCAGATGTACTAAGCTTGAAAAGTGATAAAATGGAGAGTGATAAACCACCAGCCAATCAGCTCCTACCTGCCATGTCACAGGCTGCGTTTGAAAAATGACAGGTAGGAGCTGATTGGTTGGTGGTTTATCACTCTCCATTTTATCGCTTTTTAAGGCTTGGTACATCAGGCCCCCTAAGTGGAGTTTCCGCAATTGTCATAGGGATAGGTATCGGAATTAGTGAGTTTGGGAAGATATTACACAGTATGTGCAGGTATACCTATAGATATTGTGCAGCCTGAACGAGTAGATGTGTCCTCATACATATTTGCTACATTCACGCCAAACAGCCCCTCCTCACACCCCATGGTGCATGCGAATCTTCTAGCATCGAGTGTGTCTTTTTGTCTTAAGGTGCCCATACACTACGATGATTTCATGGCAATTGGGTCACTTTCATCCAATTGCGGTGATAATTTGGATGAAAAGTGTTCAAATCACATGTTTTTTACATCAGGCCCGATGTAATGTGTGGCCTGTGAGCATGGGAGCATGAAGATCACATAGGCTACACTGTGAATTTAACACATTGCCAAGCCTCCCAGCAGGCTGGGATCGCATACATTGTGTGCAAAAGGACTGCGTACAGTGTATCATATGCAGTCCCTGCTGCCCGGGAGGTTTCAGGCTTTTTTAGGGGGACCCCGGGCAACTTCTCCCCTGGGAGAAGTTGTCCTAGTGCATAGGCACCTTTAGTTGGAACGCAATGCAGCTAGGATGCACAAGGAGACTGTGCTTATAAATATGATATCGGATGCTTGTTTATCTGTGTGACAGTCTCTCTTACTCTGTACAGATGTAGCAGCTGCAGTTTTTTCCCCAATACAAGTTCTGTTCTATATATACAGACTGCAATATACACGTGTCATAAACTGTATAAAATAAATCTGCAGTCTCCCTGTGTATCATGGTTGCACTGCGACTAGGACATTGAAAAAAAAAAATGTCCGACGTTAGCAGATACTCAGGACCTGTATGCTCTCTCACGACAGGCATTGCGCGCTGCATGGTGTTTTGATGCTAGATGTATGAAGACGCATCTGTATAGTCATACTACGGCAGACAATCCCGCAGATTGGTGCGACTCGATGGCTCTCATGAGATGCACACAGGACTGTGAATTGCATCGGACCTCCTGTCATTTTCCTGCGATTGTGCATAGTGTATGGGGTCCTTACCCTACTCCTACTGGTACATGCTTACTACTATCCCATCTCTTTCTCAGATCCATGGGGCTGGAAGCTCGCAAACACGAGCAGGACCCTCCTTATGCTTTGTTTTCATGTCTGCATTTATTTCATCTAGCTTCAAGGGTCTGCACAACCGTGGTGTCCAATGGGCGCAGCCAGTATATGGTTTTACGGAAGCTCTGCTCTTCACTGTATAAAGCAACAGGACACCTTACAAATCAACGATAATATAAAGTATAATGCATAATAACAATGATAATATATAGTAGCAGTAGTCGTAATAATAACACATAATAGTAAAAGCGGTCGATCTTTGCGGAGCTCAAACCAACTACAGATCAGTTCTTTGTCCCATGATGCGCTGCCAGCTTCAATGGCAGGAATAAATATTCATTTTTTTCTCTTGTTTAACCTTTTCTGGTTAATCAGAGTCCCTTTATTAAATGCACTTATATTTCAAAGTGGTTAAACATATACTGTGAAGTGAAGCTCATACATGAATAATAGCTGGGAACGGAGGGGATATTTCCCAGACAGCGGGAATCTCTCTCTCTAGTCACACCAAGCTCAAGTAATGAGAGCCATTGACAATCATTAAAGTTGTCAGACAAGTTGTCTCGCAAAGATAATATTATTTCTAGAGAAAAACTATTAATATCAACAGAGTAAGTTCCTATGCCACAACTTAGCCTATATTGTTTTTGCAATGGCGACGCGAAAAGCGCAGCTACAATAAGAGTCAGGTTCCCTTTATTTGAGAGACCCCATCATCACCACACAATAGCCACTGTGTGCCCCATGTCTCAGTGTAATCACAAATCTCTAAAGCCCCATACACACTAGACAAAATAATTAAAAGATTTCGCTCAGAGGAGCCCTATATAGGCAATGGCACGTACGGTCAGTGGGTCCAGGTGACGTCACTGAACAATATAGTTTACCAATATTGATCGGGTGTACTGAATGTTGTCTGACTAGCTGCACTGCGGATATAGGGCCCAATTCAGGGTCTGCTCACAAAAGCAAAATCTCTCTCTAATGGGCAAAACCATGTGCACTGCAGGTGGGGCAGATGTAACATGTGCGGGGAGAGTTACATTTGGGTGGGGGTTTAAAACTGAAATCTAAATTGCAGTATAAAAATAAAGCAGCCAGTATTTACCCCGAACAGAGACTAAGGGGGGTACAGTTTGCCTATGTGGTGCCTGATTGTGCATCTTAAATGTTTCATCCCAGTTTATTCATCCCAAACTCAGAATGGTAATTTCTGTGGTTTGTGGAGTGTAGATGAGCTGAAACAGATGGCATCAATTAGACACCAGGTACACAGTCCTGAACTCCACCAGGCTAAAGGGAACAGGCGCTAATGCAATATATTAGTAATGTTTCAGCTATTCCCCAAAAAATATACATCTGTAGTATATTTGCTAATAATAAAGTTTGATTTTCATTAAGTAAATTGACATGAAATAAAAACCACTGCGCGCACAGCTGTGTGTTTTGTATGTACCATTGTTTGAGGCAGTGTATGGTGAGCTTCCAGCCTCCTCAAATGTAATCTATTAAGAGGTATAGTTTATATATACAGTCCTGACGGCCCTGTGAGAAGGAAAATGAAGATTGTTCAATTATAATCAGTGAAACGGGACCAAGAGCAGCCACCACTGATGATAGAGGACACCGGAGAGCTGTGCAAAGTGGCAAAACACACAGAGCAATTATAGTGCAGGTTACATGATGCAACAGAAAATCCACTGGGATCACTCTGAAAGAAGCTGCCATAACATTACCATCCTTCATTTGGCATACGTCATATATGCACACTGCAAACCATCGGGGACCTTGCTTTTCCGGTTTGCATCATTTGGGGATGCAAAGACACTGCTGACACAACAGGAGACCTTTATAAAAAGGATAGAGTGAAGTAACGGAGGGGACACTGTGCAATGATATTTTTACTTTTCTTATCATAAGTGATCCCAAATTTATACAATATTTAACTAAAAATTTAGATAATGGACATGTAACATACAAGAGAGTGTAAGTTGTCAGAACATATCAGTCCATTAATGGCCGTATTAAACTCCCGTTGGGTACATTTACAGACATATATGTAAAGTAAATAGACATTGTTGGCCATGCCAACCAATAAGATGTCTCATTTCATTTTTCAATAGGTGCTATAAAAACATGTAAGATCTCCTTTTCCTCGGCACCAGTTTCCATAAATGTCCAATGTGTGTGTGATACCGCCCAATTGCCCCAATGTCCTCCCAGTGAGTATTTAGGTCTCTGCTGCTTAGGGTTATGTCCCAAATCATCATGGTGGCAGGTGCTAGTGGCAATTTAGAGTTAATTTAGGAAAGGTCTGATTGGTTGGAAGTTCTGGGTACATATCCAGGGGCCATGGCCACTTCCCATGTGAAATGGCCATGGTGCTTTTGTCCTGTGCACTGCCAAAGTGATATTGATGAGGACAGATGGTGGTGGTATGTCTTATGCTGCCATAATCAAATCACACGAGTCTAAGCATAAAGTCATATGACCGTAACATTAAACACAGAGAAGGGAATTCAATTGTTTTTTAGAAGCTTGTTAATTAATGAGCACCTGATGGAGCGAATGCCATAGACACCCATAATTTATCACGCCATGACGCACTGGGCTAAACCTCTCTAAACTATTGGACATGCTGTTGAAAATGCAGTTAGGCTGCTCAATAGCACAACTGTTATTTCTGTTCACCACCTCCGAAGTGTGCGAGCTGAAACAGTGGGAGCAGGGCGCACTCACTTCTGATCTGCAAAACAATCGAATAGCCCCAAACAACAATTCCACCCACCGACGTGATCCCCCGCAGGCATGCAAATAGATGTTTTGCATAAACATCCATTCACTGCCTTTGCGTGCGGGGGCGACAATCTAATGTGGTGTCTCAGACCTGCGGGCACCCTGTGAGCGGGCGGGCAGCTGATGTCAGCTGCCCGTCCCTACCACACATGTTATCTGGGAATTACCATGGGAACGCCCAGTGTTTTCATGGGAATGCATAAGAAACGCTGGGCGTTCCCATAGGCGATTCCCCTGAGCCACCGCCCCACGCCCACACTGTTGCGTGCGAGCACACGGCGAATAATCTATTATAATATATTATAATCTCCATGACCACTCGCACACAGTGGCTGCAAATGCGCATAAATGACTATGTGCAATCGCAAAAAAAAAATCGGTCCCCCTTGAGAACGCGCAGGGGACTGATTAAATTAGAATCACCCCCTAAATTTGTGCAGAAAACAGACCACGGAAATAAGAAAGTTTAACCTGCTCAACCCACAATAATAGATCTTCACACAGATCCAAGTGATCAAATTATGACCAAAGTCCTTGGATCAGATGGCAGAAGTTATTTTTGTGTCACACGCCTTGTGACATCAAACATGACCACATGAATAAAAATCTTTGCATGTGGTAAATTGAAGTCTGTGGCGAAGTTTAGTGATGAGTAACACTATTAGCAAATTTCCTTATAAGCCATGTACAAAACACTCACCATTGAAACATTAATTTTCCGATCAGGCTTAGAACCACAAAGGACTTGAGCAAAATGTTTTGTAGAATAATATCTTCTGTGCACTGGCAATGCCATTACCCTATTATCATAATGTACAGTAATTCTAAAGCTGGTCATACACTAGTGTGACTTTTCATCCAATTCCGACAGATTGGACTGAGTGTCAAATCATAAATGTTTCAGCTCTGATTACATTGCGTAATCCTTCTCACATTGTATCGGAGCTGGAGATCGCAAAGGCTGTAACATAGATTTTTAGGGTCTAGCAACGTATGCAAAAGGACCACATACAAGGGGGATTGTATGTGACTTTTGACCTTAGAGAAGTCGCTAGAGTGCATTGGGCCTTAAAGGCCTCCATCCACTATGTGAGGTATCGCATGCAGTACATTGCATGTGGTACATTGCATGTGGTACCTCACATGCAAAACCCCGTCAACTCACCCTGTACCTCCCAGGCGACTGGACTGCATACAATACCTCCTATGCTATCCCATTCATAGCTGTGGGATCCGATAGATCCTTGTGGCAGCCATTGAGATCTGCGATAGCAAAGCGCACAGGAATGAGCCTTGCACCGCAGAAAAAAAAGACAAATGATATGACACTTCATGCGATCCATTGCAGCAATTTGACAGAATCGCATAAAGTGTGCCCATATCGCACTAGTGGATGGGGCCTTTAGATTTAGTTGAAAGCCAGAGTCTTAATGCAACAACATTCTACCTAATTTTAGATATGTGCGCACACCGCCGTGTTTTGGTTCTAAATCATCATCATGTTTCAGTGATGGTTAAACCACCCTCAAGTGTCTTGGATTTGGATCCGGAATGCTTTTAAAAATTGATTTAATAAAAATAAAAACCCACTCAAATTGTGTAATTTCTAATGGTTTTTGTTTATTATTAAATATATTAATAATTTACATGCTATCAAAACAAGAAAGATTGTGATTTTAACTCTGAAATCTGAACTTAGCGGTGGTAACCGGACTTGGGACTCCAAGGTGACCTGTGCCAGGATTCTTTTCAACTCAGAACCGCAAAGTTTATGTCTGTTCTGTTTTCACCAAACGGAACATATCTCTACTTTATTGCCACAAGCATAAGTATGGCAGGCAAAAAAGAATGCAAACTACAGAACTACATTTTTTCTGAATATTTTGGGGTCTTTTTCCACCACTTGGTGCACAATCTTTCCACAATTTTAAAGATATTGGGGCAGATGTATTAAGCTAAAACAAGAGATAAATCCAAGGGTGATAAGGAGAGATAAACGTCCAGCCAATCACCTGCTAACTGCCATGTTACAGCCTGTGTTTTAAAAAAGTCAGTAAGGAGCTGATTGGCTGGACGTTTATCTCTCCTTATCACACTTGCATTTATCTCTTGTTAAGGCTTAATACATCTGCCCCGATGAACTAAATTTTCCTAACATTTTTGCAATGAAGTTACCAAGTAGCTCTCTAATGAAATCCAAAAGTAGAGTGCACAGATGCAGAGACTTTTTTCTGCTCATTATTTGGATAAAATATGGAGAATGTGCTTTGAAGAAATACTTATACTACAGCAAATGTTTCCAGATGCCCTCTATTACACTTTACATGTCCCAAAAATACAGAGAGTATAATGAACTCTACACAATCTTTCTGTAGTTCGGATTGCGCAAGATTGTAGAAAATGACTCCGGCAGGGAATGTTTTGCTAGTAAACCTCTCAACTAAAGGGATCCATCAAGATCTAATGCTAAATTACTTGCATTATCCACATTTTTCAACCTTTTTTTTTTACCTCATCTGATAAAGTGTTCGGTGAACAAAATGATAATAAATCCCAAATCATCCAAGTAGTATCCAACAGAAAGCATTATTTCCCATGTAACAGAAGTTGGAAAGATAAGACTCCAGTTACTTGTTTAAAAGTATACTGGACACATACACATAACGGTGGCAGACATTTTGTTAGATGAACCAATGTGTATGAGAACTCAGTATATCAATTTCCATTACTGATATTCACACAGATTGGGCTGCTTCTACCGTCTTGTTTTTGGGGGCACCAAATGTGACTGGTTTAGATGTCTGAACCACCTACACCTATTAAAAGTATTAGGTACGCAGTTTTGGCATTTAAAGGCCTGACTTTTTGCTGATTTCTGCTTGCCACCTCAGGAGATAGCGAGCAGAAATAAAATGGCAGCCATGGCATTCTTATCTGGTAAAACAATTGAAAAGCTCCTAATGGGCACCTCCTGTAAGCAATAGTCATACTCTGAAACTATGAACACACTATACGATATTTCCTAACTATGTATGATAACAATATACTTAACGATATTTTCATGCATATTGTCTAGTATGCACCCATTATATTGTTAACGAAATGTGCTCCAGAGACGTTATCAAACACATACCACTCCACACACACCCCCACCACGTCATCTGTACGGTCAGGAAAATTTGGCCTAGCATTTCACAAAACAAGATGGCCACTGGTAAAGCAAACAATAGATCTTTATTGTTTGCCAAATCATTTAGTTTGTATGCACTACATGCTATGTATATTATATACTACTGTATATCGTACATTCTGGAGCTCTAAATAGTTCAAGTGAAATAGTTAAAAATATCGTTGACGGAGCATATGGCATAATGTGTACCTAGCGTAAAAGCAAAAATGCACATGTTCCCAGATGTCCGAATTCAATTAGCCACAGTGATTAACCGTGATAATTATGAAAGCACATAGTGTGGATTTCTGTTCCAGCCTGAGCGAGGCTCAAGCAGAAATCCACAGTAAGTGCCCTTATTGCGGATGGTGCGAATGAAGCCATACTGTAGTTCCAGTTACTTATCCTGGAACCTATAGGTTAACATACATTAGCAGCAAGTTTACTAGGCCTGGAAAGTGAATAGCTCTGGGCAAAAAAGTCCTAAATATAACCCTTTTCCACACATGTAAAGATTTCCAGGATAATTGAATCTGACCCTTGATGGACCACTCTTTGACACAACAAATCACACTTAAAATATGTAAAGCAAAGGCCATCAGCAGGTATGCGAGTGCTTGGTCCACTTACATAATATACAGTATAGGGCCTAATTCAGCATGGTTCGCTAATCAGATCATTCGCAAATCGATCACACACACATGCACGGAACCAAATAGAGATAAAATATTTGTACACGTAGAGGCAGCAGAGAAGCCGCAGTTTGATTGACACGAAGCCGGTGTTTAGGGACAGAAACATGGTATTTTCTGGGTGTGATTGTGAAAAATGCAGGCATGACCAGGCATTTTTTGGGTGGGTCTCTGACAATGACCACTTCCAGCCTGATTATTGAGAAGACTAGTGGAAGCTGTAGACTGGGACAGATGGAAACAAAAACTGTTTGACTGTTCAGTATTTGAAAAAGAATCTGCAAATATATCATTACAATTTTTTGTCTATGAAGCAGCTTTCTGCTCACAGTCCACTGTGAAGTCTCTGATTTGCAATCCATGCTGAATTAGGCCGATTGTCACTTCATTGTTTTATTTATTAGCCATTATTACTGGGGAATTTGTTCAATTATACATCAGTGGTTATTTATCACTTTTAAAATGCTCAGAGATTTTTGGTTCCTTCCTTTTGGTGAGTTGTTATTCTTGCTTTATCATTGAAGATAATTGTTTATATACAATTAAATAAAGGTGTGCACATCAATCACATCCTCATATAAATATGTCTTTCTGTTGAGCTTTAAAAGTTTTATTTCACTCATTGCTCATTCCTATAATATGTCATCACATATAAATCTACTGTATATTCGTCATCATCATTGTTGTAAAACTCAATCATTCAATACACTAACAACACAATCCATTTAATTCACAGGTTCTCAAACTTGGCCCTCGGGACCCCACACAGTGCATGTTTTGCAGGTCTCAATACAGAATCGCAAGAGACATAATTAGCTTCACCTGTGGATCTTTTAAAATGTGTCAATGAGTAATTAATCCACCTGTGCGGCTGCTGGGGGAAAACATGACCTGTGTGGGGTCATGAGGACTGAGTTTGAGAACCTCTGATTAAAATTAAACAAAGCCTCCACATACACACTATACAACATGGCCTAGTAGCAATTGGAACACTTATGTTGGGATGTGTAGTTCAACAACAGCTGGCGATCCAAAGGTTCCATATTCCTGGCCTACCAGTATGTTTTTTGCAATCTTGGAGGAAACACATAGGCAGAAGTAACATACATGACCAAGGGGGTTATTCAGAATTTATCACACGGCTAAGAATTTGCAGGCCGGGCGATTATCGACAGACTGTGTGAGGCCCCCATGGGATAAAAACCTGCAACTTTTTTGTATTGTTTTACATATGCAAGTTGATTGAAAGATGTTTATGGGTCCTGGGGAGCTGCTATCTTATTTCAAGGTGCTGCTAAATTGTGCCACAGTGATCAGGTCTGAATAACCCCACAATATCCACGGATTAGGCCCTTCTTAGAATAAAGTCCTTGTAGCAATACGCAGCTTACCACATGAAAACATAACCTAATTTCAATAGATGCTTGCAAGCAACACACTCCACTTTCAATAGAGCAAACCACAAAAGACAGGCAATACAAAATGTATCTATTTTGACTTGGCATAAGCTGCTACATTGTTTCAATCTACTAACATTGCTAAATATTTATAAACTGGGGTGTAAATTCCTTTGTTTTGTCAGTCTTCATTCCATAGTGCAGTGGTTCCCAAACTGTGTGCCGTGGCTCCCAGGGGTGCCGCGGAGCACTTGCAGGGGTGCCCTGGGTTGGTGGTCCAGGACAAATTCAAATGATATATGGTAAAAGTAATAAGGAAAATCAGTACTTGTGACTGCCAATTATAACATGTGGATAAACAGAAGTGAATCATGTTCCTCATTACTCACATAACTGGACCTAAAGAGGACATATAAGCGCAACTTATTTAATTTAATATTTTTTTCTGAAGTTTTTGGTATCTAATTTTTTGCCTAGGGGTGCCATGAAAAAAAATCTGATACTCTAGGGTGCCGTGATCCAAAAAAGTTTGGGAACCACTGCCATAGTGTAAAACAAGGGAATGCAACCTTTAGCAGTTAAGGATGTTTTCAGCTGTTTTTGTAGGGTCTGTTCCTGGTGGGCATATCCTTGTCTCTGCTTCCACAGCTTTGATACCCTCTGGCACACTATACACCCACCAAACTGAAGAACCAAAGTGTGACCTGAATACCCACAGTCGACTAACAGTACAAAATTCTGAAGCGTGTCTATCACCAGACTACAAATTCTCCTCATCCTACTACGAGCAAGTCACTCAAATTTGTACTACCAATCAACTTAGTAAATGTTTATGTATGCTGTAGCCATGGTAACACTCCGGAAAGTTATATAAACTTGTAATGTTGAAAATGCCAAACTCAAAGAAATATGCTGCCTACCACTTGTGTAAAATATGGAAATTCCATATTTAAATTCCTAAGAAGCATTCCATTCAAGGACACTTTCCTAGCTACAATTTAATATCCAATCAGATGGTCAATAGTAAGGAGGTCAACACATCGACAGGCTCGATGCAATCATGCTTACAATGCTGCCATTTACACGGTAGCATTTAAGGTGCCGCCAGGATGGCTAGGAGAAAAATACTTACGGCAAGTAGTTACGGCTACTCACATGACCGTCAGAACCTGGAAGAAGATGCTGGAGACGCCATTGGCACTGGCACCAGTTAAGTGACCACTGGGCCACCAGAAGTGTTAAGTCAACATTCTAACATGTTAAAATAAAATCCATGTAGACATGCTGATGCAGATAACAACACAAAGTCTAGGTTAGGAATTAACCATATAATAAGTACATTTTATTTGGCCATGCTGGTTTATTAGTATGCAAAAGCAGCATGCAGTATATATTTTACAGAAGAGTAGGTAGCACGGTTTAGCTGGGTACATAGTGTTCATTCTAGCACCCTGTGCAGTTCCTCTTCCCTGCCTGGGGTACAGCTCTCTGCTGTGGTGCTCCTAGCACAGTGTGGTCTGTATTTCAGAATTTATATGCAGGACAGGCATGTGCTAGAAGCAGCACAGCAGAGTGTGACACCCCAGGCAGGAAGAGGCACTGCACAGGTTTTGAAGGGTTCAGGGTGCTAGAATAAACACTACTGGCACATGGATAAAGATGGTTCTTAAAGTCTCACTCTAATTTCTTATTTCAATAGGGTTTCTCAAAAGTAAAAGCTTTTATTTTAATGTGATCTACATATATAATTGGCAGAAACCAGTACACCAGTGGTTCCCAGGGCTCCAAGCAGGTCATGTTCTCCAGCTCACCTAGCAGGTGCACTCATTACTCACTAACACAGTTTAAAAAAAAAAAAAGATCCACAGGTGGAGCAAACTATTTCAATTGTGATTCCGTGGGGAGACCTAGAA
The DNA here is from genome assembly GCF_055691185.1 of Crinia signifera. Taxonomy (NCBI): domain Eukaryota; kingdom Metazoa; phylum Chordata; class Amphibia; order Anura; family Myobatrachidae; genus Crinia; species Crinia signifera. Next base: position 119,644,207 of record NC_139217.1, on the reverse strand, counting down.
AATATGAACTATTTGTTTTCTGAGGAAAGAAGGTGGACCTATGCTCTTATAACTTCCAGTGGGGCCGAGGATAATCAGTCGCATGTGGGGCTGCCGACTCCCATCCCTGGAGCTCCCATTCCCGGCCCCTGAGGAAGGGGCGCTCCATCATGAGGCCAGATGAGGTTGGATTCCCCCAGCGGAAGGATGCAGCGCCCCCATCATCGGCCCGGAAGACACCCGGGTACAGCGGGACAGCAGGATCCCCAGCCGCGCGAACACCAAGCATGCCCTGTTTTTTGCAGCAGAGGAAGTTCCCGGCCCGAGATGCGACTCGAGGACTGGATCAGATGACCTTAAACTATGTTTCACATGAAGTGTGCCAAGGGAGGAAAGAAGGGTTCAGCGCAAACATCTGAGGGAATTCTGTTGATTTTATTTATATTTTGTTATATTCCCGCTTATCCAACCACAGTCAGAATACAGTCCAGCAAAACAATTTAACAATACAAAAAAAACGCTTTATTACTTGTACTATGCTTAGTGTTACAACAATGCAGGAACAGCCCACCACACCAGAGTGGAAAGTATTTATACCAAAATAAATAAAACACCTTATACAAGGATACACAGAACTACTATAAAAACTCAAGCCAAGCCCATTGTAGCTCAGAAGACATTAACTAGGGAATAATTACCAAAGCTTCTAAATATGAAAGATTCTGTCCATTTTCTAGAATGCAATAAATGTACCCTTAGTACTTACCCTACACAGACAGTGATAAAAAGACAAGGGCAGCAATGCAGTTATTGCAGAAACGGTGACACAGGACCATCTGTAAAACTCTCCAATGTGATTTAGCCAATTGGTTTAAAATGCATATAGAAATGTTTTCTGTACTTTGTGACACTGCCTGTTACAAGCAACAACTAATTGTCTATACATCTATCCGTCATGCCCTGCCTGAAGGTAATTGCAGCATAAGCAGAACTTGAACTAGTGATGTATTATTGATCATTATAAGCAATGCTTAGCTTTTGATACTACACTTGAAACATTCCCACTTGTTTCTTTTTTTTCAGACTGAAAAGCCTCCCCGATGAGCCCATCTGCCTGGCTCTACTCTCATTACTGAGGAGGACAGGCCATCCTCAGTCACCAACCCACGCTGTACCACAATGATTTCACATCATTTTCCAAGCACTCATAGTAAATGTGTGCCTAGGAAGGTCAATTGGTAATTGCTTTGCTTACTACAGCCAAATGCCAATCAGTTCTGTTAGAACAAGATAGAATGGGTCTTAAAAAGGAAAAAGTATTCCGTGTTCCACATGGTCCTATTCTACCTCCCATGCTTTTTGTAGTATGCATGCTACCAATGGGTAACGGCTCTGCTATACAGAGGATACACAACTATACCTGTCCTTTGTTCCAGGCACAGAGAACCCAATAAAAACTCTAAATGGCTGTCTGTCTAGCTGGGTTCCAGGAGTGAACACGATACTAGAATGAACACTATACACAGTCGACACACATAATACAGTCAATAGTAGCAAATAAGCAATGTGCAGACTGTGTGCTGTGAAGTCCCCAGACTTGAATACTGTTGTTCCTGTATTTGCTACAAATACAGTTATTGGTATCACAACGCCAGCCGCCTTTCAAACACTGTATGGGGTCATCTATTTTCCTATAGCTTACACAGAGATTGCCACTATAATCAGGCCCAGCGACAGGCATGTACAAAGGGTACATCGTTCCCGGGCCCCGAGGTTGGGTGCACAAAATGCAAAATGTCCTATTAGGATTTATAATCTGACCTAACCGCAAACCAAAATGATCTATTACATAAAAATTAGTTTTTTATTAAAATGTTAACTTGTTTTCATATGATGTCACTGTCAGTAGTCACACTTGTTATATCCAGTCCGTGACATCCTCACATACTATGCCTCTATACAAACACTACAAGCTTTGCTATCAATAGCATTTTACTCAGACAGGTGGATGCTGTGCCACAGCAATGCAAACAGATCTGCCTGCAGGGATTACAGATAGTAACCACAACAGAGGATACAAGAAGACACTGTGTGAATATATTCTGTAGCAGAGGTCAAAGAATCCTATCTAAAGGTCCCCCATACACCTATGCAATTTGGGACGATTTCACCTTAAGTGTACATAAGGTAATAAATGTCCTCATTCTGGATTTATCTAGAGCAACGCCTCTATATTAATAATGGATTATCAAGTTGTTGTTTTTTTTATTACTATTACCCTTTTTCTTAAGTATGATCAAACAACAATGCAGGCAGCAGCAGTTAATATACACATCTGCTATTATACGTTCTTAAAATGAGAAACGTTTTACATTGCCAGGTGACTTCCACTGTTACTGGTCTGTGTAAACTTTAGTTAACAGACCTAATAATTAAAAGCATGTGACAGAAACTTAACGATTTATTCACATTCATACAAGAACGTCTGGAAAACAACATCAATAACCCAAACAAAACACAGACTTTTATAACCTGGTAGCAGCTAGGCATCATGGGATATATAATTCAGTAAAAGGTGCCCAACCTCAAGTTACACGGATCACAAAGAGGTTTACAAACGAAGATTAGCAGGATTACAGTCACATGCAATATATTTTCCTTTTTATGTCTGAGGATTGTGGACATAACAACAGAACAGTTTACAAAGGAATGTCCAAATGATCAAGACATTTTTTGTTTATTTGTAGAACAAGAAACAAAGAAAGAAAATTTACTACGCTTCGTTCAAAAATAGATGCTGTCAAATTTTCAATCAGATTAATAAAATGGTTATTCTCTATCTTAATTCAGCCATGCTTGCCAGTAATGTATGCTGCATTAGGCAATTACTTTCCAAAGATCAAAAGAATTTGGTTTTTAATTCACCATGGTTCTATTGTTTGTTATTATGAAACTTTAAGCCTATTTAACCTACAGTTTAATGCTTTAAATGGATTATGAAGAATAAAAAGTGCCATGCAAACAATTTACCGTGCACCTGTTACACATATATATATATATATATATATATATATATAGTATTGTACGGTAAGGTTCTGGGATTGATCGGAGCACCAATAATCCGTATCAATCAGTATAAAGTTATATTTCTAATTAACCAGGACATGATTATAGTTGGTCACCTGGTCGCTGCCACGTAGTAAATGTCTGTAAGCAGCCTGTGGAACAAATTAGTAGTGGTGACATGCCTGGTTTTAGTGGATTAATCAGATTATAAGGCCTAAGCAGTCGTTTGAATGGTGTCACACGGCCACTTTTTCACTCAACGTGGGATATGATCATTCCAATTATAAAGAACTGATTTCTAGGATTAAAACAGAGAGGCTGCTGTCCTGAATAAAGAGAGAATAACAATATACAAAAGCACAGGGGTTTATGTACTAAAATGGGAGTTCTATTTCAGATGGGATGTTGCTATGGGCAACCAATCAGAAGCTACTACTTATTTATTTAGCACCTTCTAGAAGATAATGGAACCTGAAGTAAAGCTCCCACCTTCGTAACTAAACCCCACAGACTTCCAAATAAAATACATTAAGGTCCATACACACTGGGCGATTTTGAGCTGAAAGCAGCTCAGTTTTGTTGTTTGAGCTGCTTTCAGCTCAAAAGCCGCCCAGTGTGTATGGCCCGGCGATGAGCGCTGATGCGTGTTCCCGGATCATTGCCAGTGGCTGCCATTCGTCTGAATGGCTTTCCATGGTGTCCTGTTATGGAAAGCCGTTCACAGCAGCGAAGTCGCTAAGTGTGGCATGCACTAAATGATTTTCAGCCCAGCGATTTCAGTAATCATCGCTGTGCATACACGCTGGGCAAAAATGGGCAGTGTGTGTATGCACATTTAGATTTGAGGCAGACCCTGTCATAGAAAGTTTTAAGAACTTTTTAATGAGGCACTTTTGCAGCTGCATTAAAAAGTCTACAAACCTTATGCACTAGCGCTTCCTAAGCTGGGTACACACCAATTCTCAACAAAAAAATATTTAGTGTGTGTACACACTATGGGGGTTAGGCTGCTGCCACATATATAGATGGAGACGCTTTCGTTCAGTGTGCCAGCTCGCCTTATCGGAAAAGCTGGAAGGGACACGCAAGCATCTCACACGTTGGCGCATCCCATTCCTGGCAGACCTGCAGCATGGCGGGAGTCGCGCAAGGTCCCTGTCCAACGAGAATGGCTCCATCTGTAGAGGCGCAACGAGTCCCATACAGCGGGACCCGATGCACCACAAGGTGCCTGTAGACAGGCTCCTATGTTGCTGGCCACACATTAGCAATGCGGCCACAGCCATTGGGTCCTACCATAGCCTGCTGTGGAAGGACCGCATTTCAGTGTGAACACGTACATTTCAACACAGTGTGGTGCCGCATTGTGTTACACATGAAATATGGTTGGGAGTGTGTGGATCTGGCCACACAAAGCCTTCTGACTATACGGCTATATCACATTTAGCGCTCCCACTTGTCATTAGTGACATCATCTTTCATATGTACAGGCAGCGCACTCTGAGAATATCATCAAGAGCATATTACTATACATGGCCACTGATGACATCTTTTGTAAAATTGCTCTGTGTGTACGCACTATATGGTTTGTCCGGGAGTTTAAGGGAAATTGTGAGCGACATTGTATGTTTGTCATGTCGTCTAGTGTGTACCCTGCGTTAAGATGGAAGGTGCTAGCACATTAGCACCAACGAGACACCATAGCTATTTTATGCTCTATCATATCTTACCTAATATCTCAGATAGGTGACCTGAATACATGTCCTGGCCGTAAACATGGCAATCTTTGCTTTGCTAAACAAAGGGAGTCAGAAGCGAAATAATTGCAGGTACCGATTCCTTTTCTGCTGTGCTTTATCCCCTCAATTGCACTCCAGTGAGAGCACAAATACGTAGATATGGCAAGTAACAGAGTTTCCTTTCTCTGTAAGAATCACTCACAAGGAGCTTGAGGCCACGTTTAAGCAACACAAAGAAACAGAGTAAATGCTTTGCTTTCATTCAGTAGATGCAGGGATACTTTCTAGAAGCTGGCTGTGAATGTGTGGAGGCCCTCCTGTAGCAAAGCGGCATCAAGACCGCATTCTGAGAAATTATGGGGCTGTGATGAGGAGGTGCTGAGGTCTATTGCCTAACAAGTGCATATTATACTCCTTTCACAAAGAAAATGAAATTCCCAGGTAACGCAGTTCCACCCGGGAATTTCATGAAATACACAGGTCATTTTTCTGTGTGAAAGGGTCAATCCAGATCTTAAACTCTGGGTCTCCAACCCTGCGAATGACCAGGGTTGGACACCCGTAGTTTAAGATCTGGGTTGGCCCTTTCACACAGGCGAAAAACCTGTGTAATGGAGCAAAATACTGATTTTAGACCCGGAGATTTGTGTGAAGGGGTGTGACAGCGAGCGGACAAATAACACAGCGCTTCAAAAGCTGGGTAATTGCCAGGTTATTCGCCCACCGCTGTGTGAAAGCGGTATAACATAAATAATTAATTTTAATTCAGAACTAGTAACAGACACCTCACTACCCCATGTGCCATTAATATTGGCTTTTCAGTAACATACAAATTAGATGGCATAGTGTAGCTACTGAGAAACCAGTGTTGCGGGTGCCCACAAAGAGACCATCCCAATTGGCCACTTACATGAATAGCTAAATCTTAGGATGGGATGCAGTTAGCATGCCGGCATTCCGTATACCAACACTGGTGTCCCCACTGTTTTCAGAAGACCAGCCCAGGGACTCCAAAGCGGGCAGGATGCTGATGGCGGGTTAGTGGGGGCAGGGTGAGGGTAAGCATAATTACCTGAGTTCCACCAATAGAGGGAGAATAGAACAGGAGGCGAGTGCAGCAAGCCCCCAAGGGGCTTCAATGTGCTCACCCCCCTGTCGGACTCCTGACAGTCGAGATTCCAATGTCAAAGAAACGACCATCGAAATCCCGACTGTCGGTGACTTACACCATACCCAGCTTCACATTGAACCTACAATATAAGGCACCTTAGTGCTATTGGTCATTCACCTGCATGATTCGCTGCATATTGAGTATCTACAGTGTATTCTCAGGCTAGATCCTTTTATTTGTATGCATTAGTGATCCACTTGCTACTATGTCAGATCATTAAGAGTAAATGCATGCATTATTTACGGTATAGTTCCTCTGAGAGGAATACAGTTTTGGAATTCCAATTATAATTTGAAGAGAATTAAAAAAGACAAAGCATTGCTATTTTTCAGAATGTTACTAAATATTGCCAGAATATAAAGATTTACTCTGTTCCTACAAATGCCATCTTGTCTCACAATGAAAGGCACCACAATATACAGATAGTATACAAATATTTTATCATTGAAAACATTTACTTAATATTGAAATCATAACTTCAAAACATTACTGATCTGCAAATATATGTAAGCATACAAATATGCATGTAAGCAAATCTAAGGAGTTTATTTATTTAGATAGGAGTTCTATTGAAGATCCAACCAATCAGAATCTACTTGTTTAGCACAGCCTAGAAGATAATAGATAGAAACTGATTGGTTGCCCATAGCAACATCCCATGTTCAACAGAACTGCAATCTTCGTAAATAAACCCCTAAGTGTATATGTATATGTGTTTATTCTAGCACACTATCTTCCGAAAGCCGTTTAATTCCTCTTCTCTGCCTGGGGTGGCGCTCTCTGCTGTGGTGCTGAATGAACAAATGAAAACTATACTGTATGTGCTTGTTATTTGGTATCCAGACCATAGTTCGACACTGTCTAGGTCCTTGCTGGCTAACCTTTACACTACGGCTGTTGTTGAACTACACATCCCAGCATGCTCTGCATCAGGTTTAGCATGGCCAAACAGCAAAACTGAAGCAGAGCATGCTGGGATGTGTAGTTCAACAACAGCTGGAGTGTCAAGGTTAGCCATCAAGGGTCTAGGTTAACGGTCAAAAGAACGTCACCATATGGTCAACACATGAAAAGATTGACAGGAGGTTTTTTTTTCCCTTTTCTGGGACTTATACCAACCATGAAGACACTGATTGGGAATGGCAAAGAAGCATGGCAAGTGAACGTGGTACATTAACTTGGAGTCCACGTGATATGATATTTTGGTGTCAACCATGTTAATGTCGACCTACACACTGTTTACCCTTTCTTTATACCATAACCATTTAATTGAGTTGAAGTCAAAGGAATTATCTGTAGACCTCTGAGACAGGATTGTCTCAAGGAACCAATATGGGGAAGGGTACAGAAAAATATCTGCTGCTTTAAAGGACTCAAATGAGCACAGCGGCCTCCATCATCCCTAAAAAGTTCAGAACCACCAGGACCCCTCCTAGAGCTGACCAGCCATCTAAACTGAGTGATTGGGGGATAAGGGCCCTAGTTAGGGAGGTACCCTAACCAGGCGGTCACTCTGTCAGAGCTGCAGCATTTATCTGTGGAGAAAGGAGAACCTTTCCAAAAGGACAACCATCTCTGCAGCAATCCAACAATTAGGCCTGTATGGTAGAGTGGCCAGACGAAAGCTACTCCTTATTTACTTTAAATTCTCTGGTCTGATGAGACAAAGATTGAATTGTTTGGCGTGAATGCCAGGCGTCATATTTGGAGGAAACCATGCACCGCTCTTTACCAGGCCAATACCATCCCTACAGTGAAGCATGGTGGTGGCAGCAATATAGAGACACCCTGGATGAAAACCTGCTCCAGAGCACTCTTGACCTCAGACTGGGGCACGGTTCATCTTTAAGCAGGACAAGGACCTTAAGCACACAGACAGACAAGATATCAAAGGAGTGGCTTCAGTATAACTCTGTGAATGTCCTTGAGTGGCCAAGTCAGAGCCCAGACTAGATTCGGATGAACACCTCTGGGGAGATCTGAAAATGGCTGTGCGCCAATGCTTTCCATCCAACCTGATGGAGCTTGAGAGGTGCTGCAAAGAGGAATGGGCGAAACTGCCCAAAGATAGGTGCGCCAATTACAACCTAAAAGACTTCAGGTTATAATTGCTGTCAAAGGTGTATCAACAAAGTCTTGAGCAAAGGCTGTGAATACTTATGTACATGTGATTTCTTAGTTTTATATTTTTAATAAAATTTGCAAAAATCTCACAAAAACTTTTTCCAATACTTTTCAGATTCGCTGTATATCTTTCACGGGGAAATCATCACCGTCCGCAGACAATATCGTCTAGTGTGCATGGGACTTAAGCCATGCCTACAGAATAAGTACAAATATTCAACAATGGCAGTATAAGAAAACGTCTCAGATAACAATCTAGTGATTAGAAAATGAGTTTCTGCTGTAAAACTTTTAATACGAAAAGGTTGGCATCGCTGTATCAGGCTGAATGTCATGCTGAATATTTTGGTCACTGGATAATCTGCTTTACAAAAAAACTGTCACTGATAAGGAAAATGAAATGTGCAGACAAATCTTAAGAGGAAATCATACTGATAAGATGTGGGAAAGTAAGTGTGTTTATGCCACAGCCAACTTATCTGTGGCAGTCATTTAAGCATCTGTGCCAGGCTTTAGACACGTGCAGTCTTTAACTGATCTCCGTATAAATTGATAAGGTCTCTCAATGTCTACAATGATCCCAGAGACTTATCGAACCAGACTTGTAAATAACATGCAATGACTAGTCACTACAAACACAGGAGCAGACATCACCATGCAAGGCTTATGCTATATAAACCAGTCTGTTTTATTATTATCCTTATATATTCAACACCACATGCAAAACCTAGACTGCAGCTTGACGCTCGCCAGTATTCTACTATTTTCCACTGGTTTTGGAGGTGAGAAATTGGGTAGAATTTGATTTTTTGTGCTGTGAACTGCAAGGTTTCATTCGCAGATAAGCCCTTGGGGTGAGAAATACAGATCTTTAAGCATCAAGAAATGGGTGTGATTAATTTTGCATTTACTAAAAAACTATGGCAGGAAGTACAGAAATCCCACAAAATAAAGTTCAATTGTTGTAGAACAGAGACAATAATCTAAAAACAGAACAGAAGTGTGCAAGAATAACAATCTGTATATAGTCACACTGCTCAGCGGAACACATGCATTCCCTAGATAAGCCCAAATAGCCAACATAGCCCTGTAATCGCCAATCTCTGCCCTGAACTAAGACACTGCCAAATGCTACATAAGGCTAAATGAATAAGATTAGAATGACACACCTAACCTTTGTTGTGGCTACATGCACATGCAGAAGAAGGGCACACTGTACTGCTTTGTGCCCACACTCCGCGGATCAGTGACCTCATACACTGCTAACCTGTATATCAGGTAGGAGTGTGATGATGTTACAGAGGGAACAATTGACAAAGGCTTGTTGTTGGGAGAACTGGGGATCCCTGGCAGCTCTGCCAAGAAAACTGCACATTCCTGTTATATAGATCCAATTATCTAGGAAGAGTGCAGACAGGTATCCCATACTCCACACACTGCTACAGTGTCAGCATCCATACAGTGTGAGGCCAATGTGGTGGCACAGCATGGCATAAGAAGGCTGGCACTTGAGCTGTGGGTGCTGACTGTGGCACAGGCTAGGGAGCAGGTTACTTTCAGACTGGCACATGCCCCTCTCATAGCACAAAGCAAGCAGGTAGAAAGTTGTGCCCGGTGCTGTTATAAGAAAGTGCCATGTAACTTCCCAGAGAGCGCTGCCAGTCACAGCTGGCACATAGCACACCTAGTGTATCATACCTGAGGGCTCCTGTCAGCCGGGGGCTTCATCACAGCCTGCCTGAAACTATTATCCACATAGGACGCCATGTCTCCCCCGCCGGGTCCCGCAGGTTGGTCCGTGCTGGGCAGTGCGGGAGGGTGCCCGTGGCTGGTGCACTGTGCGGTACAGGAGGGGGTAGATCCAGCTGCGGGAAGTGTCCGGGAGTTGGCAGTGGCACTCTGTGCGCCTGGGCAGGAGGGCAGGGAGCGCTCACACGCAGCAGCCGGCCGGGCACATGCCCCCCGCGGGCAGCAGACACAGGGGGCTCAGCACAGGGGCATCACTCCGGGGCAGCAGCAGGAAGAGGGTGTGGAGGATGGAAGTAGTAAGACGTGCAGCCGCCTCTTCCTGTCCTCCTTGCCGGCGCCTTATTGCCGGCTCTCTGCTGTCCCCTGCTGCTGGGTCTCAGCGGCGCAGCCCGCGCTGGTGGCTGGTCCTGAGCCCGGCCGGGTGCGGTACAGCAGCAACAGCAGCACAGACTGAGGCGGTGGCCGGGGGCAGCAGCTCCCTCATCCTGCCATTATTATTACTGTTACACCGGCTCTCCTACTGCCCCCGCCTGCATCTCCTATTGTCCTGTGATGTTATGTCAGCCCCGTCCCTGGCACTGCTGCTGAGTCTTTGTTGTACAGTGCAGCAGGGGAGGAGGGGTGTACAGTAGCGGGGGATTCTCAGCCAGTGACAGGCATGCACTCACACAGTACACAAGCACTCATAGTAATGAACAGCTATGGGGCAGCATACTGTTATGAGCACCACAGACAAGTCATGCAGCATGCAGAGACAATAAAGATGTCACCAAGGCATGTCATAACAGGAAGGGCCCAGACACAGAAGTTAATGTTAGAATCAGTGGTACTTATTTATTTATTAACAGTTTCTTATATAGCACAGCAGATTCCGTTGCGCTTTACAAAAGGAGACAGTGATACAACAAACTGAGTATTTACAGATAGTCAAATGGTAGTAAGGCCCTGCTCTCAAGCTTACAATCTATACCTCCTCAGCTTTGCGAACACGGCTTATGCCAGTTACGTTAGCCGCTTTCAGAATAGCACCATTGTCCCCTCGTGTGCTCGCCGCGATACGGGCTCGATATCGCGCTCTGCTCCACTTCACTCGCCACTACTTTAGTAAATAGGTGGCGGCGTGGACACAGGTGGGTGACATGGACCCAGGGTGGTGCGGGTTACGCTACCTAAGTTCCGTAGCATAAGCTGTGACCGCAAAGATGAGGAAGTATCGAATCAGCACCTATCCTGCAATTGAGTTTGCTATATTTCTAACATAGAAATCTGGGACACTTTTGCCAGGAACTCACCAGTACAATTAACCCACAATGTACCTTTTTATCCGATAATATGGGAAGGCAAAAAAACAAGTAGAATGTGGTGTTTGGACCCTGGATCTAATGTCAATTGAACATAAGAGTGTGCATGAGCTGACACAGGTGGGGCCGCTCTGGTGGTGGGGTTTGAGCGTTAGGCACTAGCAGAGAGGGTTATGGTTAGGCTGTGTTGAGGGGGTTATGGGGGCAAGTAAATATACTTACCGGACCCCTGTCCAAATTGCCTCCATCAGAATGCCGGCATCTGCATTCTGACTGCCAGCACCCCGGACCCTGGTTATCCGCAAGTGTTTTGTAAAACATAATGGTCACCTTCCCAGAAAATAGTCTCAGATGCAGGTTGGAGTTTCTTTGATTTAATGTGGCCTCCCACCATGGCCAACTGAAAACACAGCACTGAACATTGGGCCAACTGAGATGCGGTCACAAATCTACTACTTTACTCAAATCGGTTGTGTTTACTTACAGTGCATATGTATGAGCCACAGAAAATGAATTGTGAAGGCGGTTGCACAGAGGAATTAGTCATAAAGGGCCAGATTCTCTAAGCTTCAAAAGTGATAAAATGAAGAGTGATAAACAGCCAGCCAATCAGCTCCTACCTGCCATGTCATAGATTGTGTTTGAAAAATGTCAGGCAGGAGCTGATTGGCTGGTTGTTTATCACTCTCTATTTTATCACTTTTAAAGCTTAGAGAATCTGGCCCAAAGCAGTAGCGCACGCAGGGGGGGCTTCTGAGTACCCAGAAACCCCCCAAGGCTGAAAGCTGAGGGTCCCCTCTTTCCATGGGTACAAGAATTTAAAAAACGGCCCTTAGGAACCGGAGATATCTGACTTCAAACAGTGGTCCCCATCCAAGCTTGTTAATTGCTCATCCCAGTCAGATATTTCAGTTTCTGTCTGACATAGTTTTTCTAAGGGTATATTCCAAAAGCTGGGACTCTCCCCCTTTGATGGACACTAGGAGCTTGTCTCTACTGTTCCTAGAACCAGAGATATCAGCCTTCCAGCAGCTGGTTACTGCTCCAGCTTCAAACACCTGGTATGTAGTTTTATATTCTCGTTGGAGATATCTGCAGTCAAGCAAGCTTTCCTCCCAACAGAAAATTCTGAATAATAAGCCCACTCCACTATACACCCCTCCTCTGCATATTAAACATCCTCTACCACCCTGGAAGTTATGTATCAGGGCCCCTTCATTCAGCCCAATGCCTCCTTCTCCCACCATCTGTGCAGTAAAGGGGTAATTAGTGGAAATTACTGATCCAGGCCCTACATGCTGAGCGGTTGATATAATGGGATGCAGTTAAAATCCCGGCGGTCGGGATCCCGGTGTTCAGAATCCCGACACCGGAATCCCGACCGCCGAAATGCCGTCACATTCTCCCTCCTGGGGTGTCCACGACACCCCTGGAGGGAGAATAAATTAGTGTGCCGAGCGTAGCGAGGCACCGGGCCCGCTGCGTGGCGAGCGCAGCGAGCCCGCAAGGGGGGGGCGATCCACGTCCCCCCCTTGTCGGCATTTCGGCTGTCGGGATTCCGGCGTCGGGATTCTGAACGCCGGGATCCCGACCGCCGGGATTCAATACTGAATCCGATATAATACCCCCTACCACCCGGGGGACATCAAAGCTTCCCCCACCCCTACCGCTGGAGGATCGGTAGGTGCCTCAATACATTGCTATGCCCAGGGGTCTACACTGCTGTTGACGCCCCTGTATGTATGTATATGTATATATATATATATATATATATATATATATATATATATATGTATATGTGTGTGTGTGTATATATATATATATATATATATATATTTTTTTTTATTATTATTATTATTATTATTTATATACATTTGGTCTATCTATAATAACTGACCCGACATATACTGGGTCACCTAAGTGTCCACCTCCGTGCTTTGCTCCGCCCCTCTGGAAACCCCCTTCTGAAAATCCTGCGTTTGCCACTGCAAAGTGAGTGACAGGATGACAGCGTTTGAGGGCTGGTAACAGGAAGTGGTCAGGTAAACTCAGGTATGTCATGGCTGTTCAGATGGCATTTCCAAAGTGTGTATAAATTAGCAGTTGCGATCTTTCTTGTACCTGGAGAGCCTTCTGCATCATTGGAGAGCAGCTCAGCCTGCATGTCCACGAAAGCACTCAGATTTCCTGTGCCATGACCCGATTTGCAACGATGTATCACTCTATCAGCAGTTATATGCCGTAAATCAGAATTGATGCAAGTGCATAGGCAAATGCAAGGGGGAGGGGGGCGGTTGCCAGGAAACCCCTCTCTTCTTGGCAAGTGGCTACAGTACAATAGCAATGGTATACAGTATAAAACGAGTAATAGAGCTGCTGCCACATCATGCAGTTTAAGGGACAGAGCAGAGCTGCTGCACATGCCCAGTCGTAGCTAGTGGCGTAACTATTAATTATGCACGCCCCCTGCTGCAAATTTTGTATGTAAGTATAGATACACTACAGTACATAAAAGGTAATAATAATTACCTTATAACTGAGTGATAAATGCTTAAGTACATCTGCTGCAACATCAACAAGAAGAGGATCCTGTGACATTTTGCGCATGAAGACAAAGGAGAGAGAAAAAAAAAAAAACACAAATAAGAAAGAAACAAAATCTGACCAAAAAAATGACAACAAAATAAAATACTGAAAACCAAAAATATTGTATTAATTCCTTAATACAGATTTCAATTGTTTATCTTGGTTGCACCTGGGAATATATTTCCATACCTATTAGTGTTCATGTTTGACATGCTTTACATGTATGCATGTTTTATTTAGAAACATAGGGGAACATTTACTAAGATGCAAGTTCTATTTGACATGGGATGTTGCTATGGGCAACTAATCAGATCTATTTTCTATTAGAAGTTGTTAAATAAGAAGTAGATTCTGATTGGTTGCCCATAGCAACATCCCACGTGAAATAGATCTCACATCATAGTAAACTTTAGTCATAGAGTTTGATGGAAGAGGAGAACCACTTGGCCCTAAAACCCATGTACACGCTACACTTACACACAATGTTACACCCCTATGTGCTGCCGTTACCCATGTTAGTATTGAATTAATTTCCTTATCACACACTTTCCATTGTGCCCCACCATATACTGTACTCCCGCTGCACACTGGGCTAATCAGACAATTCACAGCGGACTGCAAGGATAAAGCTGCTGCCCAGGAAGAAAGAAAAAAATGACCCTTTCAAAATTGCAAATTTAATTGTGAATGCACCTCTAACCCAAGGGCGTAACAACCATAGGTGCAGGGGGTGCAGCTGCTTTGGGGCCCAGAGCTGAGAGGGGCCCACTTTACCTGTCAAAGTATCATGTGCTATATAAATTGTTCAGCATTAGGTGATGATTAGGGGCCCTTACAAACTTTTGCTATGGGGCCCACATGTATCTAGTTACGCCACTGCTCTAACCATTTGCAATCCATTTGCATTTCCCAAAACATCGAAGAGAATTTGCAATCTGAGCAAATGTGACTACCGCTGCTTCCGCTAACCGGCGACTTTGACAGGCTGGAAGTGGTCATCGCTGATGTCAAAGACCCTCCTCAAAAATGGGTGGGCCAGCGGTTTTATAAAACACACCTAGAAAACGTCAGGTTGCTGGCTGCCTATCAGTCCAACTGGGGCTCCATTGCATTTAGTCTTTATTTCCCTTGTGCATGTGCATAGCGTACGGTATTTATGCGCAGCCTTTTGATAATCACTCAATATGTCAATTCTCTCTCTAGCAATCCATGATGAAATAGCCGCTCTTTCTCCTATTCCCATCACAAATACTTTTCCGCATGCCCTACACTTTTTCCGCTGCAGCCTTCTGCCACCTTTTCCCCTTCATTCAAACCCTTTAATATTTTTTTGCACTAAGAGCTGGCGGATTTTATTGCCAGCGATATTACTGCTGGTGGTTAGATTTACTGGTTTGCTACAGAAGGTCGCTCAAGTAATATGGCGGTACTATCATACTGTAATACTCAAACAGCAGCATACTGTATCAATGTTTATGTCCCCACACAGACCTTTAATGGATTATTTTAACAGAATAATCCACTAAAGGTCTGTGTGGGGACAGAAACGTTGATACAATATGCTGATGTCTGAATAAATTAACAGTTTTTGCTTTCAAGACTGGTGATTGCACCTTTTGTTTACTATTTCTTAAAATGGAGATATTTCTGGGCTCTATCTGGGTAGCTATTCCAGCAAGCTTTCTATGTTTATGGCGTGAGGGCAGGCCACTTGGAACGATTATGTATGCATTTTTTTTTTTTTATCCCTATAGCAGGAGTTCTCAAACTCGGTCCTCGGGACCCCACACAGTTCACGTTTTCCATAACTAATAAGGTTAACTAATAAGAAAGGTGTTTCGTCACAGTTGCTGGCAATCATAAATTAAGAGGAAAGTCCAGAAGCAGAGCATTTTGTCCCTCCTGGAGAGGGTCATGTTGGGAGGTATGCAGTCTGTGCATAAATACTGTACTGACATTCATGAACGCATACACATTCTCTATGGGCTGGCCAGACAGCCCCGTCACCTCCCCTGGCACACTTCATTATGAGGAGGAGGGAGCCCACAGTCTTCCTGTAACACCAGGCTGAGCTGCAGTCTGCAGTCCAGGCCAGCTGGAGCAAGGTGAAGAAGCAGCAGTTCTGACAGGAAGGACATGCTGCTCACTGAACTGCATGGCATAGGTGATTATAAATTAAACCTAACATCCCCTTGCAGTGCACACCTTTATTCAATAATCCAAGTGGGAGTATTGCTCCAGATAGTTATAGCAGGCATGTCCAAACTATGGCCCTCCAGCTGTTGTGAAACTACAAGTCCCATCATGCCTTGCCACAGTTTTGCTATTAGAGAATGCCAAAATATGGTAAGGCATGCTGGGATGTGTAGTTTCAAAACAGCTGGAGGGCCAGAGTTTGGACATGCCTGAGTTATACAATCATTGACCTGTCATCAACCAACATATGTGTATCAGAGAACATTTTGTCTACTCACAATATACAGCAGTGTCTTTCAACCACTGTGCCGTGGCACACTGGTGTGCCTTGAGCTGTTCTCAAGTGTGCCCCCAGATCTAGAGATGCCCACACCAGTTTACAGCCACCATCAGTTCAACTGTTATTCACTGGTCTCTTGTTCTCATGTGAGGGCCAATGTATTTTATTTTTGTTACCTGTGAGGACCAGTGTGATTGTTTTTTTTATATGGAGGCCAATAGGTTTGTTTTTTCCCTGTGGTGGCTAATGTCTTTTGCCCTGTGGGGATCTCGTGGTGTTTCTTAGCAATTGTAAAAGTTTATCTCGTGTGCCGCAAGGTAAAAAGGTTGAAAATCACAGATATACAGTGTTTCCAACCATACACACGTTTGTCATACACCCAAAACCTCCACATATTGGCCCTTATTCAGATCTGATCACAGTACAAATTTGTTCTCAAAATGGGCAAAACCATGTGCACTGCAGTTGGGGCAGATGTAACATGTATAGAGAGAGTTAGATTTGGGTGAGTTATTTTGTTTCTGTGCAGGGTAAATCCTGGCTGCTTTATTTTTACACTGCAATTTATATTTCAGTTTTAACACACCCCACCCAAATTTAACTTTCTCTGCACTTTTGCCCATTTTGAGAACAAATCTGTACTGCGATCAGATCTGAATAAAGGCTATACTCACAATCCACACAATGCCCAACTTCCCACATTAACCCACTCATACTGTACTTACAAGCCGGACTGGTCAAGTCTGTTTCTGCACCAGGCACTGTTGATTCATGGCAGTACATCGCTCAGTGTTAGGATATGTTTCAAGCCGTAAAAATAATACTGTTTGTTTTCTACAAGTGCAGCTGGTGCCAAGACATTTTGCCTAAAATAAGCTGAATGCTGCTCAACCAATTCTAGTCTAGATCTCTTGCACATGACTGCAGCGACCTATCAGCAGCAAGGTATATGTCTTTCCTTGGCCACTGCTCGTTGCCAGAAGAACTTCTGCTAATTTCAGTCTGCAGTATTCACAGGTTGGCTCCCTAGATCAGTGTGTCCATCAAGCTTCTTTGTGTTTCTTCAGCACTAGCCAGCCTAGTATTAGAAATTCAGAACTCTCCCTGCTGGTGAGCCATAATCAAAGACTGGTTACCTGTTGTTAAAAAGAATAATGCCACTACTTATTGGCTCCTGCTCCAAGATTGCTGTTTGACTACATATTATATAGAGAGTAATATACATTGGTGCAAGTACAATTTTTTTTCTTAGTGGTACTGAAAGCACGTGCTGCAGGCGTGTCCCAAGAATGGTCATGTTCACGTTGCGATGGGGGTGTGGTCACACACAGCTAGGGGAGAGGCTACATGACAATAGAGGTGTGACCACATTACCCCACACATCATAATGCCCATTACACATTAGGCCACACATCCTAATGCCCATTACACATTATGCCCCCACTGGTGTGCCTATACATAATGCCCCTGCCAGTACTCCTTATACTTAATGCCCCCACCTGTGCCTCTTATATATAATTCTCCCTCCAGTGCCCCTTATGCATAATGCCTCCAGTAGATTCATTTCTCTGGCCCAGGCTCGCCTCCGCCATTGGCCACTGGCCATCTGTGAGGGGAGACACCATGCCAGGAGCCCCGGCTCTAAACTGTTCCATTAGGATGTGTGTGTGTGGGGGGGGGGGGGAGATTTAATGATTAAACCTAACTGTAATGGATAGGTTATTCTCAGTGCAACTTTTAATAAAAAGTAACACAGATGCTGCATCTTAGATATCGGCGTTTCAAACATTTGGTACATTTTTCATCAAGATGAATGTTGATAAAATATATAATTTTCTACACCCCTTATATAGTTTGTTAATCACACCCACCCCTCTTTGTGCATATCACCCCCCTGCCCCCCTTTTAAATACATTTTACCTATCACCCATGTATTATGTATTTCAATATGCCACATATTTTAGCTTATTTTTTGTGCTGTTTGTGGCTGTTCATCTAATAAGTGTGATTCTGCTTCTCCCAGCATGCCAGCTTAGGCAGGGGGCAGTGGTGCATGGAAGATGAAAGGGAGCTGAGGAGGGGTTGGTTGCAGCTGCCTGTGGAAAACAGCAGCAGCTGAGAGACCACCTCTCTGCCTACAATGTTTAGAGGGGGCACAGAGCTGGTCCCCTTTGATGGAGGCACTTGAAGGGAGAGGATAGTGCTGCTGCCTGCCTGGCAATTAGAGACTTCAGGCCTGCTCTATGGTCCAGCCTGCCACAAGACAGAGGAGGCCAGCAGCACGCCCTCTCTAACATCCTCGACTTCTGGAGCCACCCTCCCTACACCCCTGCAGCTACAGCGGTTTACCTACTGCACTTCAGACGGCCTTCTGCAGTTTCAAATGCGGTGCCAGCTTATAGGCCAATCAGACCTGGCAGCCAATCACCACGGTTGTCAGGCTGCAAGCTCTGATTGGCTCACAGATGTTCCTACTCCAGATGCCTCAGTCGTGGTAGTGTTGCTACCATCCCACCGCACTCCCATGATGCGAATCTTTTCCATGATTTCTCAAGGGAGCTGTCCAGTTGCTAGCAAGAATACATGAGGTGAACCTTTTGCTCTTGAATCCTCTATCAAAGTGTGTAGTATGGTACATTGGGTATTATGGCAACTTGGTTGGAATAAGCAAACACTCAAGATGGTAATTAAGAAGAAAACTGTTTATTTTAGCTACAGATTGTAGTAGCAACATGCGACGAAATGCTCCAAAGGTCTTATTGAGGTCTCTCCCAAGACAGATTGAACTGGGGATATTGTTTACTTGACGTTCCAAATTGTCCACATGAAATAGATCAGGTTATACAGATGAAAAATATTCTGTGATCCACACATTAAAGGGCACATAAGATATTTATACTAAGGCAGCGGATCTCAAACTGTGAGTCCTGACCCCAAAGTGGGTCCCGATTTTCTCAGTATGGGGTCGCGACTCCATGTTGCTGACTATCAGGTTGATGACTTTTCTAATCTCAGTCAGTGATTCAAGGAGTCTCAAAAATCTGTTGAGTTGTCTGTTATTTTAGACTCCTCACATAATCATAGTGCATACTCACTGTTGATGATAAACATTCCTCATCTATAGTCATAATACACAATACCTTAGCGAAAAAGCGTAAAAGGTGCACACATAAGCAAACACACGCACAGTATACACACATCAATTCTTACCAAGAAGAGAGCAGCAGCTCCTTGTTCTAGTCTGTATGGGTGGATATTCCATGTGATTGACAGGCTGGGCCACTGTGGGTAGAAGGAAAGGACTATTGACAGGGAAGGGGGGGCCACTACACTGCCTGCATGTTCCATAGAACTGAATGCAGAATGCAGACAGTCGGGAAGGTGAGTTTTAAGAGAGGAGGAGGCCCATGTGCAGCCTCCGCCGACTGGGCCCCTCCTTTCTACCTGGAGCAGCACAGTGTGTAGTTGGGTCTGAGCAATAGAGCACTCAGACTCTACTGCACATATGCAAATCTCCGGAAAAATGGTGTGGCGTTTATTTTTCAGGCAGTTTTTGCAGTGCTGCTGCTGCCGGCGTTGTAGAGACAGTAAGTATCACAAAAATGGGTGCAACGTGTGCAGTGGGAGCCCCCATTATAAATTTGACACTGCAAATCTCCCCTCACCATTCAACACCACACTGTACTGCACTGGACTCTCTGCACTGCAGACAGTGACATAAAAACATGCAGCCAGTGTGGTCTCCGCCCCTTCCCTCTCTTAAAGTCCTCTCCTCCTTCCCTAAGCATACCTTCCAACTGTCCCGATTTTAGCGGGACAGTCCATTTTATTGGGACTATCCCACATCCCAAATGGGGCCGGCAGTGTCCTGATGTGGGGGGGATACGCAGTTGGGAGTCCCCCTGCTTGTTGCTGCAATAAATAGTGTCTATTTCCGAGACAGATGGACAGGGGGCATGAATAGCAGCTCTCAGTGCGCTGGTCATGCCCCCCCCCCCCATCCTCAACGGTGAAACCATTCCAGCAAAGCCACGCCCCATTATCAAAGCCACACCCCTTTTGGGAGCACACAGTTGTTCCACGCACACTAAACCCAAGCGCCCCCCCCCCCCCCCCCCCCCCCCCCCACAAAAGTTGAGAGGTATGCCCTAAGAACCATCTCCCAGACTGTTGCAGAGGGAGCTGGTGCCGGGGAGCTCAAGCAAATGACCCAGTATTGCAAGATCATGATGTGTGGCTGCAAGAAGAACTGTAGCCTAATAACTAAAATCAGTCTATTACTCACCGCCCTGGAAAATGTGTTCATATTCTGTCCATGTTCCTCGTGTAACCAGAACACAAGCAGTTATACAACCCCAGTAGCTATATTCAGTCCTATTTGTGGGATTAAATTGGACATTGAGGACCTGATTCAGGGATGATGCAGTGCCGCTGTCACATGCAGACAGCCAGTGTTTTTGGGGCTGCACGTGTCCAAGTCACACTGCGAATGCATCCAGGTGCTTGCTACTCAAAGAAACATTACACAATAGTTTGGGCTTTGCTGAAGAAATAGTTAAATTGACAGTGGCATTCGCATACTACATTAAGTAGACTCTTAAGTATTTTCCCTAAAGCATGCTGGTAGGCAATATATCACATTTCTAACTATGTGTAAAATCCTCATTTCAATTTAGCAAACTTTGGTTTGAAAGTTAATGTTTCGTATTCAGCTGCTTTTTACCTAACGTGAAAAACCGGATTACAGTAATTGGTACTTATGTATTATCTGGGCTCCCATGTTAAATGCACCCCATATTTTCATACCCCTACTATCCAACTACGCATGGAGTCGATTTTATATAGTGTGGCGAGCGCAGCGAGCCACCGTGCCCGAAGCGTGGCGAGCGCAGCGAGCCACGCGAGGGGACGCGGTCTCATAAAAAAAACGGGAGCCCAGATATCACATAAGTACCCAGTAATTCACTACAGTTTATTAGTATGCTGGACATATTGCTATCTCAATGCTGCATTATTGTAAAGCTGCATACACACTGGAGAGATGCGGCCCCGTTTGGCTGTTTCAGAATGACAAATTTCTAAAGAAGGCCATCGGTGGGCGCTCAGTCAATGGTTGCCCTCGATGATGAAACTGTGAGTGACCATCAATGGTCATCAACTATGCTATCAAGACCATCGATATCCATTGATATTCATCCCTGTTCTTTCAATGAATGGCCAATGGGCCAATCACAGACAGGGAAAGGGGAACTATCAACTCTCCCATTGATGGCAAAAGCATTCAACATTAGCCATAAACCATTGATGATTGTGAATCATCAATGGATGATGGCCATCCCTACATGTAGCCTACATTGCTCATTGTGTATGGGTGATTGTGTGCAAGGGATGTGCAGTGAAATCAATGGCTGGGGAGGCACTGGCGTGCTAATTAAACAGTGTGGGGTTCCCTTTATTTAAGAATAACCAGCACCAGGCTGATTTAGGATGCAGTCAGCATCCCAGCGATCAGGAAGTCAGCGTTTGGTATAATGATGCTGGCATCGCAACTGTCTTCAGAAGACCGGTGCCAGATCAGAATGCAGAAGCCAGAATACCGACCTGGCATCCCGATCGGTGAGTATGCGGGGCAGGTTAGGATCAGTCTGGGGAAAGGGAGGGGGTAAGGTTTAGGCACTAGTGGGGGAGTTTAGGGTTAGGCTGCAGGGAGGGGGGTTAGACACCTACAAGGGGGTAGGGGTAGGCTTCAGGGTAGGGGGGTTAGGCTTAGGTGGCAGGGTATCAGGGGTTAGGGGGACACTAGTTGAAAGGTTTAATGTCAGGCTGCATGCGGGATAGTTAGGGAGGGGCTGGGGGAGGGTAATAATATTTAACTGAATCCTGTTGGGATTCCCCCCTTGGGATGTCAGTGTCGGTATTCTGACCGCCAGAATCCTGACTGCTGGTCAACTGTATGTATGCTGCTGTACTAGCAAGATGGAAAATGTCATAGCGGGGTGACACTCAATATGGGGTCCCCCTGCTATCCCGCTAGCTACCCACAAATTGGTTATCTCAGGCCTGGTATTCCCCCCCCCCCCCCTCCCCCCAAAAAAGGTTTCCCCTCCTGAGCAAAAACATCCACATTTTGCTGAAAGCCCAACCCTGGTGGCCGTAGGTGCAATGTTCATGGTATAATATTGTTCTTTACAAGCACAAATGGCAGGACATTGGCACCTGTAATGAAAATATAAAAAGAAAAACATGACACTTGTGGGTACATTTACTTATAATTGTAACCAGTCGTTCTATAAGAGCTCTTTTGGCTTTGCTTTTTTTACATAATAAAAAGTATGACACAGTGGGCCGGATGCAATAGCAACAAGTAAATGACTGCCCCTTTAAAAAATGTCTGACTTCGGCCAGCATCCCACAATGCCGCTGAATTTGAACGCTATACCATCTGGCCCAGGATCTGCCTTGTATTAGTGTAATCATTATGTACGTGAGCTCTGACTGCACATCCCTGTTGCAAGCTCCTGTGGTAGCCTGCGACGGACGCTAGGTTTGATGACAGAATCTCATTGTTCCTTCCGGAGGTGTAAGTTCATCCCAAACGCCCAGGGACATGTTGGATTTTGGTGCCTCCCCCTAAACATAAAGGGCTCCAGCTATGCTTTGTGACAATGACCAGTGGGTCAGACTCATGAACATTCAGAATAAGCGTTCACCAGGGCATCCCATGTCACAGTCCAGCAGTAGCTGCTGGCGCACCATCGCTTGCTGCAGTACAGGCCTAGTGGTACCAGATTTGTTTTTTTACCAAAAAACTGGTGAACCGAGCGCCAATATCAGTAGTTTCTGTATTTATTTTACAAGTAGCAGCTGCTTGAATGTGGCTATAGTGGACCGCAGACAGGGTTACAAGACATTTATATATATAATTAAAAAGAAATTGATAAAATAACAAATTAATAACAATTGGAATTCTCCTGTTTTAGACCAATTCACAATAATTGGGCGGTTTGATATGTCCCTTCCAAGCAGGGGCGCTGGAACGTTTTTAGGTTTGGGGGGGCAAGATATAATCTCATTTTGGCGCCCCCTAAATTGCTATATGTTACCCCCGGGCACTATACACACTGGCAGCGGCATATACACGTGGGCATTATACACCGGGCAGCGGCATATATGCGTGGGCATTATACACAAGGCAGCGGCATTTACGCATGGGCATTATACACAGGGCAGCGGCATTTACGCATGGGCATTATACACAGAGCAGCGGCATATACACGTGGGCATTATACACCGGGCAGCGGCATATATGCGTGGGCATTATACACAAGGCAGCGGCATTTACGCATGGGCATTATACACAGGGCAGCGGCATTTACGCATGGGCATTATACACAGGGCAGCGGCATTTACGCATGGGCATTATACACAGAGCAGCGGCATATACACGTGGGCATTATACACCGGGCAGCGGCATATATGCGTGGGCATTATACACAAGGCAGCGGCATTTACGCATGGGCATTATACACAGGGCAGCGGCATTTACGCATGGGCATTATACACAGGGCAGCGGCATTTACACGTGGGCATTATACACAAGGCAGCGGCATATATGCGTGGGCATTATACACAAGGCAGCCTAGCCTAGCCGCCTCTCAGTGCGTGGCCGGCGGTGCTAATAGTCGGGGAGGTCAGCGGGGGTCACAGACCTCTCCGCGCTCCCTCTGTCACCTGGCTGCGGCAGTCCCCGGCGCCGTGTCTCCTCACGCTGCTGGAGGTTGGCGGGGGTCACAGACCTCTCCGCGCTCCCTCTGTCACCTGGCTGCGGCAGTCCCCGGCGCCGCGTCTCCTCACGCTGCTGGAGGTCGGCGGGGGTCACAGACCTCTCCGCGCTCCCTCTGTCACCTGGCTGCGGCAGTCCCCGGCGCCGCGTCTCCTCACGCTGCTGGAGGTCGGCGGGGGTCACGCTGACGTCCCCGCTCTGCCGCTCAGCCTCCCTCTCTCCGTCCCCGCTCTGCCATTAACCCCTTCTCTCCTGGGGCTTACATAGGCGGACGGGCGGGGGCTGGATGAAGATTAATCAGCCGCCCGCACAGCTGGTTTAGCGCCTCAGTAATTTTTGGGGGGGCAAGCTGCCCCCTCGCCCCCCCGTTCCGGCGCCACTGCCAGGGGCGCTGGAACGTTTTTAGGTTGGGGGGGGGGGCAAGATATAATCTCATTTTGGCGCCCCCTAAATTGCTATATGTTACCCCCGGGCACTATACACACTGGCAGCGGCATATACACGTGGGCATTATACACCGGGCAGCGGCATATATGCATGGGCATTATACACAGGGCAGCTGCATATATGCGTGGGCATTATACACAAGGCAGCGGCATATATGCGTGGGCATTGTACACAAGGCAGCGGCATTTACGCATGGGCATTATACACAGGGCAGCGTCATTTACGCATGGGCATTATACACAGGGCAGCGGCATATACACGTGGGCATTATACACCGGGCAGCGGCATATATGCGTGGGCATTATACACAAGGCAGCGGCATTTACGCATGGGCATTATACACAGGGCAGCGGCATTTACGCATGGGCATTATACACAGGGCAGCGGCATATACACGTGGGCATTATACACAAGGCAGCGGCATATATGCGTGGGCATTATACACAAGGCAGCCTAGCCTAGCCGCCTCTCAGTGCGTGGCCGGCGGTGCTAATACTCGGGGAGGTCAGCGGGGGTCACAGACCTCTCCGCGCTCCCTCTGTCACCTGGCTGCGGCAGTCCCCGGCGCCGCGTCTCCTCACGCTGCTGGAGGTCGGCGGGGGTCACAGACCTCTCCGCGCTCCCTCTGTCACCTGGCTGCGGCAGTCCCCGGCGCCGCGTCTCCTCACGCTGCTGGAGGTCGGCGGGGGTCACAGACCTCTCCGCGCTCCCTCTGTCACCTGGCTGCGGCAGTCCCCGGCGCCGCGTCTCCTCACGCTGCTGGAGGTCGGCGGGGGTCACGCTGACGTCCCCGCTCTGCCGCTCAGCCTCCCTCTCTCCGTCCCCGCTCTGCCATTAACCCCTTCTCTCCTGGGGCTTACATAGGCGTACGGGCGGGGGCTGGATCAAGATTAATCAGCCGCCCGCCCGCACAGCTGGTTTAGCGCCTCAGTAATTTTGGGGGAGGCAAGCTGCCCCCTCGCCCCCCCCTGTTCCGGCGCCACTGCTTCCAAGTGTTCTAAATTTGGGGGTATTAAGCTGTATTTTTGTGAAAGTCTCTCACCATCAGATGTAGATTAGGGTTTCTGGCTTTAGGGTCCAAAGAAGTCCTCACTATGGTGCGGCTGTGCACTGATGGTAATTTGCCGCTGGAGGGTACTTGTAGGAGCCTTTATAATTGCCTTCCCTTGGAGTTCTGGATGGAGGTCTCCTTCAGTCTGATAACAGCTTCAATCTCACCCCTTTAGTGATATTTGGATGGTTCACTCGGATATGATCAGGGCGCCTTGGTGATGGTCAGTTCTGGATAGTGCAGGAGGTTCCTTCTAGAAACCAGTGGTACCAGACAGGAGCGATCTTGTTCCCTATTGCAAGTGTTAGCAGCACTCCTGGGATATAGCAAATTAACTATGTGGATGCACTGTAGAGCTCCGTTGGAAGAGCAGTGGTCATATTTGGATCCCACTGTGAACCACACAGGTGCTTCTACACATGCAGGTGCCCCTTTGAGCTTGGAGCCTGGAGGCTGGTGCCTCCAATGCCTCTGGGAGTTACGCCCATGGTTCTGTCCATCATTAAAGTCATCTCGGTGCCTACAGTGAATCTGAGCAGACGGGCATTCGTTCTGATGCCAGAAGGGATGACCTTCGCTCCAGTGTATACCCAGCTTACGGCACAGCTTCACACATACAGTACAGTATTTAACAAAGAAAACCACTCACATATCTCTCCTACATTCCCTTACAAGCGAAGTGATAAGAATAGGGCAAGTCACCAGCTATGCATGGTTCATGTGGACAGATAATGACTGAGGCACATTGTAAGTTTTTATACAGACACGATTTGAAATACTAGGCAGGTCTTGGCTGAGTATATCACACTGGCACTTTCTAGGATCTCCCCATAGCAAACAGCTGCTGGCTCTTGAAAAAAAGCCTGTGCCTATATTTTTCTTCTGCGTATTTTTTTTTTTAATGTAATCTGTCAGCACCAGGCAGTTTATATAATTACTTGTCACTAAGGGGTATATTTATCACAATGCACATCCCAGATGTGGATTGGATGTGATAAATTTGCCCAAATATGCAATGCAATAATTAAATACATTTCAGGGATGTATTAATTATTAAGGGACAAGGGGATTATTCAGACCTGATTGCATGGCTGCTAATTTGCAGAACCCTGCGATCAGGTATATGCTGACCAGCCAGAATGAAATCTCTACCTGTGCAAGGCTGCGAAACGCCCGGGAACATTTTGCAGCTTTGCGAGTCATCTAAATGCCACCCATACGAACATCCACCCCCCCCCACGCTGTACATTGATGCATGCGGGGGCAAAATCATTCAATGGTCGCCGACCATCAAATGATTTTGCAAACGCTCACAGAACTAAGACCTTAGATCTGCGGCCCCCCTTGAATGGGAAGAGGGCGAGCAGCTGACATGCGTTGATGCCAGCTACCCACCTCCCTATCATGGCCGCACTGGCACCCGAACTGCTCCATGCGAAAGGGCTGATGAATAATCAATCCGATGCACCCGTTTGTAAATGGAGCCTGCACATGGGCATACAATTGCTCCCCTGTGCACGTGGACTTACTTGTTGGTTGCGATAGAAACAGGATGTTCAGGGGCCAGAGCTGATGTCACACAGCTTCCTCGACAAAAAACAGTACCCCCCCCCCCCTCCAATTCACCAGCCTCCTGTCAATCAAGCGAATGCAAATATTCTTACCTGATCCCTTTCGAGATTGCCTTCACCAGAATACCGGCGTCTGTATTTTGAAACGCCAGCATCCTTCTGCCGGTCATCCATATGTATCCCATCTGGAGATAGCGTTATTATCACAGGGCTCCCTTGAGTATCTTTACATTTTGATTTTAGTAAATTGAGGCAGATTGCATTTCCCATTACAAGTATGGGAAATGCAATGTGATTGCTAACAAAGCTGCAAATTTAAGGGTTTGGAGAATTTCGCGAATTCTGCTCTAATTGGCCATTAGTACAGTTAAGTGATAATAAAGTAGTGTGAGAAGGGTGTGAATGCATCCTTTTCACATTATTTTCATGAAAATAACTTTTAAAAATATCTCCACCTAGGTGACTTATCTGTATTCAGTTTATCAGTTTTAGGCATTTTAGACCATACAAAAATCCCCCGCCTGAGGTTAACCGTGTGTGTGTTGTTCCCACTGAACAAAACAGGCCCTGTCTAGTACACAGTGTGCTGTGCTTATTAAATGATTAAGGTCATTAACCCTACAGCGGGCACTGCATAGCCTGTTCAGAATTAAAAATAGCTTTGTAAATAGGGTACTTGTGTATTTTGGCGGCGCCCATCGCATCGCATACCATAACACATGCGATGGTATGCGATGCGACGCGATATCGTACGATAGTGCACGATGGCATACAATTTTGAAATTGTATGCCATTGTACATGGCATACGATGCCATAGGATGCGATGCGATGCGATTAAACATTGTATAAGCACCCTAATGGGTGCTTATACTATGTTAAGCACCCAAATGGGTGCTTACAATGTTAAATGCACCCCCACGCCACCCCCCACTATAAACGCGAACCCGAAGCGTGGCGAGCGCAGCGAGCCCGCGAGGGGCGGCGGTACGCGTCCTACGACCTTTTCATACCCCCACTATCCACGTCGGCGTGGAGTTGAGAATAGAATAGTGTGGCGAGCGCAGCGAGCCACCGAGCCCGAAGCGTGGCGAGCGCAGCGAGCCCCGCGAGGGGACGCGGATACCTTCACAGGTAAACGCGTCCCCTCGCGGGCTTCACAGGTGTCCGCGTCGCCACGGACACCTGTGAAGCCCGCGAGGGGACGCGTATAACTGTGAAGGTATCCGCGTCCCCTCGCGGGGCTCGCTGCGCTCGCCACGCTTCGGGCTCGGTGGCTCGCTGCGCTCGCCACACTATTCTATTCTCAACTCCACGCCGACGTGGATAGTGGGGGTATGAAAAGGTCGTAGGACGCGTACCGCCGCCCCTCGCGGGCTCGCTGCGCTCGCCACGCTTCGGGTTCACGTTTATAGTGGGGGGTGGCGTGGGGGTGCATTTAACATTGTTAGCACCCATTTGGGTGCTCAAAAGCACCCTTTAGGGTGCTTATACGATTTTTGGTCGTATAGGGGGTCAAAATCGCGTCGCATCGCATCGCATGCCATCGGGTGCATGGCATACGATGCGATGCGATCTGTTCGTCGTACGACGGACATCGGGGGCGCCGCCAAAATACACAAGTACCGTAAATAGATGCTTAACTGAATCTAGAAAGCATGGCAAACATCCAGAAAGTCCTAAAGGTGCCCACACACGCACCGATTCCGGCGTGCGTTGTGGGCTTAACTAGCACACATAGCATCGCATCGTATGCATTGTGCATACGATGTGCATGCGATGCGATGCTATGCTAGAAAAAGCTAGTACAAAAAGTATGTGCAGCACATACTTTTTGTACTGTACGATGAGGTGCCGCGGGAGCGCGCACCCCATCGTACAGCATCGCACCGCCCGCATCGGTGCGTGTGTGGGCTCCTTAACCCTATGCTTCATTTACTCTGAGTTCTATCAAGAGTAAAATGTAACTTACAGATGTGCTCATTCTCATCTTGCAAATAATTGCCTGCTGTGTGCGTACGCATCTAGGGTAGCTACTATGTGGATTGTGCATAGATAAAAAGTCAACACAACCAAATTGTCGACATGGCTCCACTATTGCAGTGCTCAGTACACTTTACTGTTCCCAATCGGAGGCCACATGGATGGTAAACCATGTAAAAAAAATAAAAAAAATAAAAATAAACAGTACAGCAAAGACACATGTAAATATGTATAGACAAAGCTGGTGCTACCTGCTCAGCAGAGTCTGCAGAGCGAGGAGGCGCTGGGCTAGAGAAGCACATTCCTTGCATTTCATATTCTGCTGTTGCTGCCGGGCGTCTGTCACATGTGTCTGCTTGAGATACACAGCTCTTCTGGCAACAGGTAGTCCATTCAGGTTCCTCATGTCCGCTCCCCCTCCTCCCGGGATACGGTCATTATGTCTACAACAACTAGGTCGACAAGCATTGGGTCAACACCACTAGGTCGACAGGCAGCAAGGTCGACATGGGTTAAGGTCGACATGGGTCAAGTCGACATGGATCTCGGTCGACATGGGTCTAGGTCGACATGACATTAGGTCGACACAAGCATTAGGTCGACATGGGCTAAGTCGACAGTCAAAAGGTCGACATGGGGTTTTTCACTGTTTATTGTGCCGACATGTGCCGACAGGCAGTATTTAATGCCCTACCATCCACTAGGGCGTGGTGGGAAAATAAAATAGTGCCGTGCCTGAAGCATAGCGATCTAAGCGAGCGATGCGAGGGGATGTGCTGTACTTCAAACTGTCCATGTCGACTGTGTCGACATTCGGGTAAAAAAAAACAGTGAAAAAAACCATTTCGACCTTTTGACTGTCAACCTAGCCCATGTCAACCTAATGCTTGTGTCGACCTAATGTCATGTTGACCTTAACCCATGTCGACCTTAACCCATGTCGACCTAGTGGTGTCGACCCAATGCTTGTCGACCCAGTTGTTGTAGACCCAACGATCCCAACCCCTCCTAGCTGCCTGCACCTACATTATGGCAGCGGTGCCATCAGTACAGCTTAATTACAGTGCAGGATTATTCAGTTGCTAGATACTGCACCCCCCTCCCTTTATAAGATTAAGGGGCAATACTACTGAGGGCATTATGGGGGTCATTCTGGTTGACTCGCTAAGCAGCGGTAGTTCTTTGCTTAGCGAGCCTTCAAACACCACCCACCGGCCATGCGACTGCCTGCCTCCCGCTACCCAACGAATATCCTCGCCGTAGTGCGAATGGATGTTTTGCATAAACATCAATTTGCAGGGTATTAGCATGAGGGCCCAAAATCATTTGATGGTCATCGACCATCGAATGATTTCTACAGTGCTCGAAGCAAATCTAAGTCAGGCTCTGCTGGCTTAGACTTGTGGTGTGCTGGTCTGAGAACTGACGTTTGCATGGGGACATTTTCATGGGTATGCATAGGAAACGCAGGGCGTTTGCATGTGCCGCCCCCCATGTGAGCACCATGGAGTCTATGCAAGTATCCAAAGGTGTGCTGCGCATGTGCATATTCACATATGCAGGGCTGCACAGAAGTGTAAAATAAAGCAGTCAGTATTGGACTGTATCGGCGTCTGGACTAAGAATGAATTCTGGCCAATCAGAAGCCGCCTAGCGGCCAATCAGAAGCCAGGAAAGTCGGCTTCTGATTAGCCAGAATTCATTCTTAGTCCAGACGCCGAGGAGGAAACATCTCTGTGGCTCTGACAGTCGGGGAGCCGGCAGCTTGAAAAAGAAGCCAGAAGATGGAAGAAGATGGAAGAATGCCTGGACAACGTCGACCAAGCCAGAAGAACTTCCATGGAGGACCTGGGTGAGTTGGATTTCCTTCCACAGGTCCACCATGGATTTCTTCGGACCCGGACCTGACGCCGGTGCCGACATGAAGATCGACATGGTGAAGAAAGACGTCATGATCCGGAACCAGGACAAGGCACCGGATCAAGACTCTGGGACCTACCTACGGGATCAAGATAGGTAAGTATCAGTGTGTGTGTAATGTATGTATTAAACTTTTATTTTTCAGGTGTCAGTGTGTATTAATTTAACTATTTTTTTTACTGTGGAACTACAAGACCCAGCAGGCCCTTTAATGCCCCGCAGGCTGGGACTTGTGGTTCACCAAGTCCCAGCTTGCAGGGGAGGCTTGCTGGGACTCATAGTTCCACAGTTTAAAACAATAGTTTATTGTTCTATTTTTTACACCAAGATCAGCCCACAGGGCCACCGGGGACAGCACCAGGCTTCAGCCTGGTCAGGTAAATCCTGGAGGGGGGGACCCCTTTATTGGGGGGGTCCCCACTCCCCCAGGGCCCCTGGCCAGGCTGACTGGTCGGTAGGGCTGAATGCTTTGGCCGGGGGGACTTGTATAAAAAGTCTCCCCCCGGCTGTGGCATTACCCTGCTGGCTGGTTTGGCCTGGGGCTGGTTCTTAAAATACGGGGGGACCCCTAGTCATTTTGTCCCCCGTATTTTGGGAACCAGCCCCGGACCTGGAGCCTGGGGCTGGTTGTTAAAAATCGGGGAACCCCTATTTGTCGGGTTCCCTGATTTTTAATTACCGGCCCCGGCTCTTTCAGCCTGGTGCTGGTTACAGCTGTGGGGGGGACCCCACGCCGTTTTTTTATTTATTTATTTTTTCTCTTTTTTTACACTGCAGCCTGCACGGATCTGACTGATCCGTGCAGGCTTAAAGCAAATACGACAGGGAAAGCAAGGTGTATTTTCCTGTCGTATTTGTGTGCCTGTTTTACACCAATTAGCAGCCGTATTATCAATACGGCTTCTTAGTACATCAGAAACCACCATTCTTTTGAATGGTGATTCCTGTCGTATCCTATCGATGGTGTAGACATTCGTATTTGTAAATACAAATACGAATGTCCCATCTTTAGGAATACGAATTATTGTATTTTCGGGCTTGTAAATCCCGAAAATACAAATGTGTAAAAAATAGGTGTATTTCTGCCTACGAATACACCTATTTTTTACAAATCCATTTTGGTAAATTTCCCCCTTAATGAGATGCAAAAATTTGATTTTTGCTGTTTTTTTCACCAAAAACGGCCGAAATGGCAAAAACCGCAGATTTTGCTGCGAAATCGCACATTCTGAAAGTGCGATTTTTATTTGCGCCAGAACTCCCATCCAGATGTTTTCCCGTTGAAAAGTATATAATTCGCATATTTATTGAGATGTGAAATCGGGAAAATGTGTCTAAAATTTGCCACATATGTAGACCAGGTTCTGACAGGAGAATTGGCCAGAACCCTGCAGAGATCATTGCGATCTGTGCATGGTCCTGTGTGAAAATGTGTTTTTAAAGGTTTTTTTTTTTAAATGGCGTGGGGTCCCCCCTCCTGAGTATAACCAACCCCGGGCTCATTGAGCCGGACCTGGTTCCAAAAATACGGGAACAAAAAGCGTAGGGGTCCCTCGTATTTCTGAACACAGCCTGGACTCCAAAAATACGGGGACAAAAAATCTGGGGGTCCCCCGTATTTTGAAACCAGCACCGGGCTCCAACAGTCCGCGGTGTCATGCCACCACGGGGGGGGGGGGGGGGGGGACACACGACACATTTTACATAAGGTCCCCCGGCCGAAACATGAGCACCGTGGCTGGTCAGCCTTGGACGGGGTACCTGGTCTGCTGGCACTTGTAGTTCACCTGCATAAAACAATGTTACGTATGTGAGATTTAACCCTATCAGGCCGGCGTCCACTGGCCACGGATGCTGGTGACAGCCCCGGGCTTCAGCCCTTGACGGGTGAAGCCTGGGGGGGACCCCTTTATTGGGGGAGTCCCCACTCCTCCAGGTACCCCGTCCAAGGCTGAACAGCCACGGTGCTCATGTTTCGGCCAGGGGACCTTATGTAAAATGTGTCCCCTCGGTGGTGGCATGACACTGCGGGCTGTTGGAGCCCGGTGCTGGTTTCAAAATACGGGGGACCCCCAGATTTTTTTTGTCCCTCGTATTTTTGGAACCAGGACTGGTCCAAGAGTCCGGGGCTGGTTTCAGAAATACGGAGGACCCCTATGCTTTTTGTCCCCCGTATTTTTGGAACCAGGTCCGGCTCAGGGCTGGTTATGCTCAGGAGGGGGGACCTCACGCCATTTTTTTTTAAACACAAATTCGCACATTTTCATGCCTAAAAATCGCATATGTTCATGACTAAAATTCGCACATTATCTCACTTAATCGCACTTTTTTGCCCAGGAAACACACCTCATTAAATATGCAAATTTGCGGCAAAAAATGCGATTTTAAAAGTGCAATAATGGGCGAATTTGAAAATGACTAAAAATCGCATTCAATTAAATGTCACCCCTAATGGTTGGGTCAGACCACCTCTCATCATGCACAATGTAGGAAGCATGTATTGGAGTGCAGAACTCATGCAATGGCCAAACATCGAGCCTATTCAGGCATGAAACATACCACAAGCCCCTTTCTTTGTCACCAGGTCTGTGAGGATTTTCAGGCTTAATCTAAAATACCACGACTATGAAAATTTTATTTTTTATTTAGTTTACATTTGTTCTTTCTTATACACATCCTGTCACACTGTCTTACACCATACTTGCCTACTTTTGAAAACTAGTTTCAGGGAGATTATAGTTGGTAGCAGAAATTTGCACAGCGCCCCATTGAGAAGGTGTGTCATGCTCCACCCAAAGGGCGTGTCTAGTTCCATATATGGAGAGACTGTGAAAAGAGATTGTGAACATGGCACCTAGAAGCGTG
Source organism: Crinia signifera (assembly GCF_055691185.1). Taxonomy (NCBI): domain Eukaryota; kingdom Metazoa; phylum Chordata; class Amphibia; order Anura; family Myobatrachidae; genus Crinia; species Crinia signifera. The sequence continues at coordinate 119,610,398 of NC_139217.1, read as the reverse complement.
GGTGTGTCCTGTTACATCAGAGAGGAATCTTTTAAAATGACCTATATACAAATGTAAATGAGCCCCAAAGCAGTTAGTAAGAGATACTGGGGGAAATTTACTAAAGGAAATTTATAAAAAAATAGGTGTATTTGTATCCAGAAATACACTTATTTTTGACATTTACTATCCCAAAAATACGGCAATTCGTATTCGTATTGATAGCACATCAATACGACTACAAATTGCCGTATTTTCGGGATAGTAAATGTCAAAAATAAGTGTATTTCTGGATAAAAATACACCTATTTTTTTTACAAATTTCCTTTAGTAAATTTCCCCCACTATACTTGCTAAAGTGCCTCTTGCTAAGTCAGTGGTTCTTCGGGCGTGGTCACGGTGGCGTTCGAGTGAGGGAGGTGAATGCCGGCTCTCCGCTAGACTCCGTCCCTTCCCCGTCTACCCATGCATAAGTAACCCGGCAAGCTGATCCAGCACTGTGGCTAATTTCCCTACCGGTACCATTGTCTCAGTCTCGGTTCCTGTGGAGGGTGTCTGACTCGCTGCGCATTCTTCCAACCGGCGCGGCTAGAGTGAGGACTCCCCGTTCCCCCTGCGACCCCTTGATTGATGCTGGCAGCGGCTGTGCTGCACGAGATTCCAGCCTCGCTTTCCTGCCGTATACTGGCGTGAAGCCGCCGGGAGCTGCTTACAGTGACGCGCTTGGCTTCCCCGCGTCCCGTGCCTGACAGAAGCGCAACCAGCAGACGCCAGCAAGTATAGCAGCACGCAGGCTGCTGAAGATCAGCGGCACTACCCTCTGACTCCCAGCCGGAATCCTCACAGGCTGTGGGACACCGTCGGGAGCCACAATACCTGTCTGGTCCCCTGACGGGAACTGCATTGCGGAGGGACGCCAGCAGACACCAGCAGACGCCAACGAGCACGGCAGTGTGAAAGCTGCAGAAGATTGGCGGCATTTCCTACTGATCTCCTGTCTGGAGCACCTACATACAGGTTGTGGTGGGATAGCGGCAGTGGCATTCACTACCTCAAAAGCCTGATTTCCGTGCCCTGGTCAGCTACAGCACCTACAAGCAGGTTGACTCTGCCGGACTCTTTTGCCCTTACCCAGCTGGATAAAGGTACTTTTTCCTTTTTTTTTTTTATTAAGACCTGTGGAATATTGTGCCCAGCCTGGCTGTTAGTCATCAAGTTGGAGTAGTGGGCCTAATTCTGTATAAAACGGGATTGAAGGGCAGAAAAACTTGACTTCATCTACCGGTCCGACGCAGCACCTGTTTGGTGTATATATTGGTCCTGCAGCCGCAATATCTGACTCCTACTCTGCGCTTGTTTGCGCCCCAGTGGAGCCCATCTAAGGGCTCGCTCTGTCCCAAATTAAAAGATCTTTTGCGGTCTTAAAGGGCAGGTAGGAATTCTAATCCCTGCCAAGATAAAGCAGCACTCAGGGGCACTCAGAGGCAACTAGTGTGCTTCAAAGTAAAGGGGAGCAGAGAGGAGAAAAAAAGGAAAAAGTGGAAAGGGAAAATGGGCAAGACGGGCCAGACCGCGGCCGCTGCTCGCCTTGAGAAATATGCACGTGCACAAACTCAGGCAGCAAGCAACTCCCAGCCCAATACCCCACAGACTACCCCTTCTAAGGGGTCTACTGACACACGTCATACAGATGTCACACTACAGCAGGTGCTGGATGCAGTCAACAAGTGTGAAACACATCTGCTGGAGCAAATAAATAAAGTTCAAGCCGATATTTCATTGCTGCGGCATGATGCCCAAGTAATTAGGGAAAGAGTCACAGAAGTCGAAAATCGGGTCTCTTCGCTAGAGGATGTTATGGCCCCTCTCCAAAATCAAGTTACAGCTATGTCTGGCCAGATGTCAGATATGCGACTTAAAATGTCGGACATTGAGGGGAGGCTTCGTCGCAATAATGTTAGATTCATTGGATTCGATGAAAGAGTGGAAGGCAGTAATCCGGAAAAATTCCTTGAGGCCTGGCTGGTGCAGGAATTTGGGAGAGAGGTATTCTCCGCGCAATTTGCGATCGAGAGAGCCTATCGAGTGCCAGCTCGCCCTGCACCACCAGGGGGTCCTCCGCGCACTCTAATAGCTAAAATTTTGAATTATAAAGATCGGGACTGCATTCTGCGCTCAGCCAGGAACAAGGCGGACTTTGGATACATGGGCAAGAAAATATCTGCCTTCCCAGACTTTCCAGTTGATATTCAGCGGGAAAGAGCAAAATTCAAAGATGTAAAAAGCAGGCTTAGAGAACTCGATCTAAAATACTCTATGCTCTATCCTTCTAAATTAAGAATTGAAGTAAATGGAACAACTAAATTTTTTTTCAATCCAGTAGATGTTGCGAGCTGGCTAGATGGATCCTACCCTGGTAGGAAACCGCTCGCCAATCAATAGAGCTATGCAACAACAAGCCTGCCATGATTTATTGCTTGCTGACTGAAATTCTTTTCTTTTTTTTTTTTTTTCTTTTTTTTTTTCTTTTTTTTTATATATATATTTTTTTTTTTCTCATATTATGCATGGGGGTGGGGGGGGGGAGCGGGTAAAATTGCAAGGAATATGTCCTCCATATATAAGATAGGGGAGAGCCGGCCACGTCAATGGTGGCCATTAATTTATTTGCCCCTAGCGATAAAAGTTGAAGGGCAAGATTGCTGAGGGGGAAGTAGGGTTTTAGGTATTGACTAGCCCTCAGAGTTATTAGCTCGGGTAGATCATAGAAGGGGGGAATAGGGATCCAGGTACGCCAGGGGTGCTAGGTTGTACAGGGTGGGGGTGGGGGGCGGGGCTTTTTGTAATATTTTCTCTTTGTTATTGTTACGTGTTGTGTGTCAAGGCAGTCTATTTGGATGGAGGAAGGAAAGTCGGGAAGAAGTGTGGGAGGAAAGTTTACATGGCCAATATGTGGGTAACATGGATAAGGCACCGCGGGGATGACTAAATTTCTAACATGGAACGTCAGAGGTCTAAATAACAAAGTGAAACGTTCACTAGTCCTAAATTATTGTAAATCTCTGAACGCCGACATCATCTGCCTCCAGGAGACTTACTTGTGTGGGGATAAATTGCTGTCGTTAAAACGACCGTGGGTGGGTTCAGTTTTCCATGCTCCTTGCTCCACAGCATCTAGAGGGGTCTCTATTTTAGTTAAGAAATCAGTGATTTTTGTAACTCGCACAGTGAAGATTGACCCTGGGGGAAGATACATCTTTTTGGACGCAAGTATTAACCATGTAGATGTGAGCCTCCTGGTAGTATACATCCCTCCCCCTTTCTCTTACGATGTCATGAGGGCCGCAGTGGAGTTCGCCACATCTTTCCCCACCAACCATTTGATATGCTTGGGAGACTTCAACAACATAATGTCGCCCCAAATGGATAGATGGGGAAAATCTAGTAAAGCAGTCGGCAAAGGGGGGAGCAGGTTCGCGGAATTCATTGAGGGGATTGGGTGGAGTGACCCATGGAGACTGCGGCATCCGACAACTAGTCAATTTTCGTGCTACTCTCCCACTTACGGTGTATTTTCAAGGATTGATCTGATCTTAGTATCAGATACTTTATTAAATAGGATCACCCACATTGAGTATAAAGCCCGAGGGATCTCGGACCATTCTCCCCTGGTCATGCAGCTTGATCTGGCGGAGCCCGTCGGGTTCAGGTATTGGAAGCTTCAGCCCTACTGGCTCTCCCAGATCAACCAGGCAGAGATCGAGGTGGAAATTTCGTCCTATTTTCAGTTTAATGACGCCTCATCGTCCAGTGTTATCGTCTGGGACGCCTTTAAGGCCTACCTACGGGGGGTGTTTATTAAAAAAATCTCGTATCTGAAGGGACTTTATCGCAAGAAGGCAGGCGACCTGGAGGCAAGAACACTGGATTTAGAAAGAGCTTATCAAGCTAGTAATCTAGAAATCGACAGGGTCGAATGGCAAAGGACGCAGATAGAATGGCTAGAATACCTACAGGAAGTCAACTACCGTAGGCTCAAAGTGGGCTCTCACCAATGGTACACTGGCTCAGATAAAGCGGGTAAATTTATGGCTTTACTGCTCAGGAGGGATAAACCCTCAAATATTATACCTAGTATTAGAACCGAACAAGGCCAAATATTGTTATCGACCCCGGAAATAGTGGAGGAATTCGTTAGTCATTTTGGCAAGGTTTATCAATCAGCCCAAAAATCTAGCGAGGAGGATCTGTCACAGTTTTTTCTTGGCCTGCAGCTCCCCGCATTAACGCAGGACGCCCAGACCCTTTTAGACGCCCCAATCACTAGCGAAGAAGTGGAGGGGGTAATTAACTCCCTTCCCTCAGGAAAGGCCCCCGGATTGGATGGCTTACCTGGGGAGATGTTTCAAAAATTTGACAAAGCCCTGATCCCTCGCCTAGTAGCCCTTTGCAATGCCATGACGACGGAAGATGATCTTCCTCCTTCTATGGCTGAATCATCTATCGTGTTTATTTTAAAGAAGGATAAAGATCCCATGAGCGTGGACTCATACAGGCCTATTTCGCTTATGCCCACTGATGCGAAAATAATTGCCAAGGTATTGGCTAATCGCTTGGGCAATGTGATCCAGGATATAGTACACCCCGACCAATCTGGGTTCATGCGTGGAAAATCCACCGCGATTAATATTAGGAGGGTCTTCTCCTACATTCAACACATTAAGGTAAAGGGGCTGAGCGCCGCGGTGGCCTCATTCGACGCGAACAAGGCGTTCGATTCCGTCGAGTGGGGCTACCTATGGGGTGCCCTGAAGGCTTTTGGGTTTGGGTCGGGCTTTGTCAGATGGTTGAGGCTTATGTACAAAAATCCGAGGGCCAGAGTCTCAATCAACGGGTACATATCCCAGCCATTCCCCCTGTTTAGAGGGACTCGACAGGGTTGTCCCCTCTCCCCATTGATCTTCGCCATAGCAGTTGAACCCCTGGCCTGCTTGTTAAGAGCTAAGCTACATAGCGAGGACATGGGGAGAGATTTGAAATATAATCTTGTATCCCTTTATGCTGATGATCTTTTGGTAGGCACGGCCAGCCCAAATAGAGATCTCCCAATTGTGATCGAGCAACTTGGTCATTTTGGTGAACTTTCGGGGCTCACAGTGAACTGGAGCAAATCACATTTGTTGGCGGTGGGAGAGGATAACCTTGACGGCTGTGGGCCTGGTGTATCATTGGTGAAGACCACGAGTTTTAAATATCTGGGGGTCAGGGTGTCGGCTGAAACAGAGGACTTCATAAAAGATAATATCACTCCAGTGTTGCAGGAGGCAAGGGTTAAGTTCAAATGCTGGGCCAAGCTTCCCCTAACGGTGCAGGGTCGGGTGAACTTAATCAAAATGGTAATACTGCCAAAAATACTGTACTTACTCCAACACTCCCCAACATACATTAAGGATGAATACTTCAGAAGCTTGGACAGCATTGTGTCCTCGTTTATTTGGGGCGGTAGGCGACCGAGAGTCAAACTCGCCACCTTGTGTAGAGATCGAGACGATGGGGGTATGGCCCTTCCAAGTTTTAGGAGATATTATTTTGCTGCCCAGTTACTTCATCTTAGGACGTGGGTAAGACCGGAAGAACAGCCCAGTGAACTAATCAGGCTTATAAGGTGTCTGGATCCAAATGTTACCCCGATGCAGATTTTGTTGGCAGGATCATTAAATAGATCCTATCCCCCCATAGTCTCCCAAGCCGTCAGGATCTGGAGAATGGTGTGCGCTTCAGAGAATTTTACGGGTCAGGATCCAGAATCATCGTTTCTTCTCCTACACATAGCCTCGGAGATTATTAGACAGCAAGGGGGGAGGCTATGGTCACATTATGGAATTAGGTCATTGGATCAGTTGTTCCAGGACAATAATTTTAAATCTTTTGCCCAGCTCCAGATAGAGCATGCTCTTCCAATGTCAATGTTCTATAGATTCCTGCAGCTAAGGAGTGCGATCTCTGGGTTAGGTAGGGATAGGGAACAATGGCTTATAGATACCCCTATTAAGGTTTTTTTGAAAAAACTTACTCCGCGTAAAGGTGTCTCAAAATTATATAAATATTTAACAGCTTCCGCCCCAGATGAAGGGTTGATTCAACTTATGCAGAAGTGGGCAGTAGATATCCCCGAAGTTAATGAGAGTAATTGGCAGGCGGCCCTAGCAATTCCAAAAAGGGCAACAAACTCCATACGTGTGCAACAGGTCCAGTTCAATATTTTACATCGTACATATCTGACCCCAGTACGATTAAGGAAAATGAGGGGATCTGGGGTTGATATTTGTCCAAAGTGTGGCCAAAACGGGGCAACATTCTGGCATCTAATAAGGACCTGTTGCAAAGTTGACCAATTCTGGAATAGGGTCTGCCAGGTACTCTCAGGGATGGGAGTGATACAGGCCAACTTAACTGATGGCAATCTGGTGATGGGGATGTGGGAGGGGGGTGGAATGACTAGTGAGTTGAGTCTTCTTCTTCTACAACTCACATCTATTGCTAAAGTAGTCATAGCCCGCTACTGGATGGCAAAAAACGGACCGTCATTTGATGAATGGCTTAATCTTGTGAACATGACATTTGAACACGAGAAATTTCATTTCGCCTCTACAGGGCGCAGTATAAAATTCTTCTCGATTTGGTACCCTTGGTATAGCTCTATCTATTACCAGTTTAAGGGATAGATCAGGGTAAAATGTTGACGAGTTTCCTAAAGTCTCAAATGTATTCTCCTTGGATATAAATGTTATGGTTTCATGTTTTTTTTTTTATTATCCACTAGTAATTTGTTAAATATATCATGTTTTGAATATTCCTGTACAGATTCACTTAAATTAAATATTAATGGTCACACTCACTATCAAATGTAGGGATCAACTGGAATAACTGGGCCAAGGTTTCTTTCTTGGACATCTTTAATCCTTCTAATTTTTCGTAGGGGCGCACTATCCAGTTCCCAATCGGGTCCTGGACTTCGTACACCTTGCACTTTAAATAATAACACAAATTTACTCTTTCCGGTATCTATTTCTTTGCCTAAGAAAATTCTGGCCGATCAATATGTTATATAAAAACTGGCTCGGAATCCCAGGTAAAATAGCACATCGCACTTTTTGGCACATATGCTCTTTTCTCAACTATACTCGCCATTTTTGGCGCACAAATTATTTAATAGTCTTATGGACTTGCGTTGTCTCCACTCCCCTCACTCGGTCACCTATCATCACTTTAATTCTCCAGCCACCGGAATTTTTTTGTAATACCATATACTCGTCAACACTATCCATCACTGCCCTAGTCAAAGCCCAAAAGTCGGGCTATCAGGTAATCCAGCAATACCTTCAAAGCCAGTGCTCAGTCCCTAAAATTCCTCGAAATCCATTCAATACCGGGGACCGCCCCTAGTATAAGTATAGGTTCAAGTTATCTGGTGTCTGTAGCCATGAACTCGTCGTAATCATCTCCCCAGACTCACTTCCTTTGTATAATGTCTGCATAACGACTGCCGTGTCATGTACTTGTTTTGTCTCGATGTATTGTTTTAAGTTTGTCAAAAAATGAAAAATAAAGACTCAATTAAAAAAATACTTGCTAAAGTGCTGGGAAATGGTGCAGATAATTCAATGTAAATTTTTCTATTTCTCATTCCTTTTTTCCCCAAAAAAAATGTAACAGTGTAATGTGGGCTAGGTGGTAAAATGAGGGAGATTGGTAGACTAATGAGGGAGAGAGGGATATTGCTGTTATTTCAGGGAGTCTCCTGCAGAATGCAGGAGGGCAGGCAACTATGTCTTACACCCACACACCTATTTATTGTTCTTTATGTTGAAAAAGGGAGATGTAGTTATATTCTTTATATGGATGGTGAAAGTTGAATCATTGCCATCATCTACTACAGGACGTGTCTCTTATACAGTAAAGCCTCTGCAGCTTTTGTCCAGCATGACTGCAACTATAAAGACTGCAGCTTACCAGAATGCCGTGGCAATGTGCACACAGACCACTATGTGCAAACGCCCCATTAATACCCAGTTTCACCCATGCCGACACAAATGGAGATGTGAATATCCCCAAATCTCCCATAATTCAGCTAAAGAGCATGCACAGTATTAAAAATCACAAGATCTAATCCACAAAACAAACATGTCCAACGCTGTGTCAGACACATTACGCGTCCAATTAATCTTCATTTTAATGAGCTCAGCTAAGAGATGGATTGTATCAGAAACTGTTCTCAAACATCTCTGTCTAATGGTTTCTAAAGCTGGGTACACAAGGGCTGTGGGTGCAGTGGAGGAGCGGTCAGTCCACAGTGTCCGGGAAGAGCTGAGTGAGCGGACACTGTGGACAGTGATAGAATGGCCGCTGATTGGCTAAGAGTGCTCTCTCTCCCAGCCAATCAGCACAGAGGCCGCTGATTGGCTGAGAGAGCACTCTCAGCTAGTCAGCGGCCTGCCTATATTTTTCATGCCGCCGCTGTCCACTCACTCAATGCTTTATAGACACTGCAGACTGCTCGCTCTGTTGCTGCACCCACAGCCCCCGGGAACTTCACGTTGCCCAAACCCCACGCTGCCCAGGTACCACCAGCCTCCCCCTATATCCGTCCCAGATGCCCTTAGGAGTCGGCACCCAGCATGGCCCCTCCTATGGAGCGTCCCTCGAGCCGGCCCTGGGGTACACACTATCCAATTTGCATGAATAATATGCACGGTATCAAATCTTTAACAATATCATCATGCATATTGTTCAGTGTGTACCCACTATATCATTAACGATGTGCGCTGCCGGTATCATCAGTGAAAGCTTTTCAGCGGGGGAACCAGGTGACATCACTGAGCGACTTGTTCTGTGTTTACTCGTGGGTTGATCGTTTTCACGGCACCGCAAGTATCATTAACTGTATTGAAAAGTGTGTGCGGGGCTTAATGCTTTCACCAAAGAGTCTGTGTAAATGGGTCATTCATCTAAAGAGTATACCTGCAATATGTTCACATTGTCTAAAGAGTATACCTGCAATATGGTCACATTGTCTAAAGAGTATACCTGCAATATGTTTACATCAGGGTTGCCGACTCTCCCGGAATGTCCGTGAGACTCCTGGAATTCTGGGACATCTCACGGACTCCCGGAAGAAGGCCCCTTTCTCCCGCAGCAATGCTTCGCTCTTCTGCATTGCCTACAGCGCATGCGCCAGAGGTCATCGGTGACGCATGACCCCGCGTCATCACGTTGGTGACGTCATCGCCATTATCTTGCGCATGCGCAGAAGCCGTCGCGGACCACGGAAGTGAAGGAAGCTGAGCTGCGGGAGAAAGTGAAAGGAGGCTACAGAAAAAAGAGCCCGCACACCCCCAGCAGAGCCCACACTACCCAGGGGACCTTATTCACAGCCCCCCCGACACCGACCTGAGGGCTGAGGCAGTCACGGTCACCTCACCCCTGCCCCCTCCCCGGTCATCAAACGGCCATGCTTCCCCTGGTTCCCCATCCACTGGGCATCCATCCGCAGAGTCAATTGTTTAGTCAGTGTACATGTACACTGTATAGAAAAATACAGCTGCACATGATTTTAGGGACGATCACCCCCAGCAGAGCCCACACTCCCCGGGGACCTTTAATTAACAGCCCCCTGGTGACGCAAGGCCTGCCACCTGGTGACGCAAGACCCGCCACCTGGTGATGCAAGGCCCGCCCCCTGGTGATGCAATGCCCGCCCCCTGGCGATGCAAGGCCCGCCCCCTGGCGATGCAAGGCCCGCCCCCTGGCGATGCAAGGCCCGCCCCCTGGCGATGACTTTTCTCCCTGAAATGATTTTTCAAAAGTAGGCAACCCTGGATTACATTGTAGAACTAAGGTTTATCTTGTCAACCAAGCCGGGAAACGTGAACGCCACTCTAGGTCGACACATGAAAAGGAAATAGGTCGACATGCTATGGTTTACATGGAAAATTTCGACTTGAAAAAGGTCGACATGAGTTTTTCATGTTATTTTTTTTTTAAAGGTGGTTTTTCATACTTTACTATCCAAGTGGGCATAGAGTGAGTTTGTATTAGTGCCCAAAGCAATGAGCCATGCGAGGGGGCGCGGTACATTTATATGGTGTCCATGTCAACTTAAGTTGACCTTCCCCATGTCAGCCTAATGCTTGTGTCGACCTAATGACCATGTTGACCTAATGCATGTCAACCTATTTCACGTGTCGAACTAGTGACTGCCAACCTATAGTGGTTGACCTAATGACTGTCGGCCTATGTAGCTGGCCAATCTCAGAGAACTTCATAACTCTAGAAATAATCAAAATTGATGTATTTTGTCTGTAAAGGTGAATGTCCCTGGACAAAGCAGCTTTGTTCGCCTCAGCCTTCCTGGACTCTGGAGCAGCTGGAAACGTTATAAAATACAGTCACATTCAAACATTTGGAACAACATAGCGCCCTTGGCGAAATCTTCAGTCGCTAGTGCTTCTGACAGGCGTTTCATTCCTGGACGTTCCCTTAAGTTTAAAACTGTTCCAATTACATTTCATGTAGGAACACTTACCCCCCCCTGATATAAATTGTGTTTAACCCACTGCTGCTTGTCCTAGCATGGCTTCAGAAGAACACTCATGTCTTGGAATGGAACACAGGACAATTATGCTCCTTTCTCTAATTCACATGTGTAGAATTCCGCAGTGAGCGCCTTCATAGAAAGTGCTGCCTGATTGACAGCCAGATGGACACCCCTTGTTTCATGGGCGTGTCCACAAAAACGGTGGGCGGAATGCTGGACTACTTTTCAGCTGCATACAGAGGAAAAATCATTCAATAGTGAGTAACCATCGAAGGATTTTTCCTATGTGTGGGCACTAGCGAGCGGATGTGTAAGTGTACAGTGTAGGTGTACACATCTGCTCGCAGTGTAACAAGTGGATGGGGCTATGGGAAGGGGGACGCTTTCTCTGGGGCGTCGTTATCCTGCTTGCTAGGCTCCGAATATGCAGCCTATGGAGCAGGACTGAATCAGGCCCAATCCTGATCGCTGGGTTCCCAATCTTCGTAGCCCTGCGATCAGGTAAACGCTGTCCCACCAGAGTGGATCCCTGCCCCTGTGAACGGCTGCAAATGTGTTTGCAGCTGTGCAACCGGGGGAATCCATTCGCTATCACTCTCCATCTCATGGAATTCCCCCTGTTTGCAGCCTCCGAGTAAAGCTGGCCATACATTTACAGATAATAGGTAGACACCAAAAGATCGACATGCAAAAGGTTGACATAATCAAAATGTCGACATTGACAAAATGTCGACATCATCAACAGGTCGCCATGAAAAATGGTAGACCTTTTTGGTTCGACCTATAGGTTGTCTACTAGACACTGTCCATCCATACCCATTTGTAGTCGTATTCAGTTACACACACTTAATGGTAACTTTACTTAAGCTGCTAAAATTGAAAAGAGGTGATGTTGCCCATAGCAACCAATTAAATAATATTGATCATTTTCTAGGATGCAATAGAGAAATGATAGACAGACTCTGATTGGTTGCTATGGGTAACATCACCTCTTCATTTTTAGAAGCTTTAGTAAATGTACCCCTCAGTGCCTGGGAGTGTATCTGGATGGCTGACAGACAATGGGGGTTATTCCTATTCACTCGGAAAGGCACAATCACTCTCAAATGGACAAAACCATATGTACTTCAGGTGGGGCTGATGTAACATGTGCAGAGAGTTAGATTTGGGTGGGGTTTTACTTCAAACTGATATGTATATTGCAGTGTAGAAATAAAGCAGCCAGTATTTACCCTGCACAGAAACAATAATACACCCAAATCTCACTCTCTCTGCACATGTTACATCAGCCCCACCTGCAGTGCATATGGCTTTGTCCATTAGAGAGTGATTGTGCCTTTCCAAATGAATCAGAATAACCCCCAATGTCTAGGTTGGCAATCCACATGCACAAGGTCAACATTGACAAACAGTTGACATTGATTTCACATAAAAAGGTTGACGTGGGTTTTTGGGGAGGATTTTTTTACATTTTAATATTTTTTCATATTTTTCTATCCACATGGACTCCGTTTGGGCAATTTTTACCTATGGGCTGCAGGGCTAAAGACATTTGTTACATCTTTAGTGCTTTAATACTTGCTCACAGTTCCTTTCTGGTATAGTGGTATCCAGGGGTATAAAGCTTACATTATTATTTGTAGTACTACCAGTAATATTTGTTAATAGTTTCTCTGTCTTATTCAACGTTAACTCGCCTTTGGCTGCTGATTATGAAAGCTCTTTCTGCAGCTTGTACAACCCTTCCTTGATAATCACGTTTGCCTGAAGAAATTGCGTTTTACATTGAGAGTGTGGCAGAAACCATGAACGGGAGGTTTTAGTAAAGCCATCGCTTTTAGCATGCAGCCAAACCCTTGCCCTGCGTGAGCGATCTGCCCTCCCTTGGCTAACTGGAAGAGCGGGGTGAAATCATGAACCTGAAGGCCCCCACACACAGCACGATATTCAGGCATTTTCTGAGCGATTTTAACAAATCGCTCAGAAAATGCCTGAAAATGCATGTAAATCGCTGTGTATATAGCCCACACAGCGATTTACATGCGCGCCCCCGCCGTTCTGAATCTGTCCAAGATTCAGAACGGACGGGCTGTACAATTCAGAGCAGTCGCTCAGAAAGCTCCTGCTCATCTCCCGCATGTGTGGCTGCGGGCAGATGAGCAGGACCGAGCGACTGCGGACGCCGCAGACCCGCCGCACCCCGCACCGCAGAACCCCCGCACCGCAGAACCCGCCACCGCCGCCACCCCTGACCTCCCTCCCCCACCAGCAGGAGCACCCATCGCCACCCCCACCTCACCTCTCCTCTCGGCGGCAGCGCGGCGGCATCAGGACGGAGATGTAAAAAAAAATAAATTAAAATTTCAAAATGGCCGCGGCCAGCCAATCACGGCTCGCCGCGTCATTGCCCCGCCCCCTAAAGCTGGCTATATTAGCCAGCTCGAGACAGGGTCGGGGCAGTCAGTCCGACGGCGGAGGAGGAGAGAAGAGCTCCTGAAGTCCTGGGAGGCGCGGCCAATGCAAAAGAGCTTAAAAGGCCGCCGCCCCCAGGTGAAGAACACAGATGAAGAGGCAGAAGCCCTGGGAGGCGGCGGCCATGCAAAAGAGCTTAGGGGGCCGCTGCCCCCAGGTGAAGACACCGCAGGAGCCCCCCTGGGTGAAGACCAGATGCAGTTTAATAAAATACTAAAAACTCTATGTTTGTGTTTTTATTAAATAAAACATTTAAAACCAGTGTTTGTTGTTTTATTTTAATATTTCCTTTACAGGGGGGCTATAGGTACCGGCGGGCCTTTAATGCCCCACATGCTGGTACCTGTGGTTCTCCCAAGTGCCAGCATGTGGGGCAGGCTTGCTGGGACCTGTAGTCCTACTGTAAAAGACAATATTACTGTTAAATAAGCTATCAACCCTGCACCCGCCGCCCAGGGGTGCAGGGGATAGCCCCGGGCTGCAGCCCAGGCCTGGGGTGCCCTGGAGAGGGGGGACCCCCTTATTTGGGGGGTCCCCACCTCCCCAAAAACTCCCGGCCTGGGCTGACTAGTTAGGGTGGGTAATGCTTTGGCCACGGGACACCATCAAGCGTGTCCCCTGGCTATGGCATTACACCCCCTGCTAGTTGAGCCTGGTGCTGGTCCCCAAAATCCGGGGGACCCCATGCACTTTGTCCTCTGGATTTTGGGAACCAGGACCACTCAAAAAGCCCGGGGCTGGTCATGCCTGGGGGGGGGACCCCATGCCATTTTTTTTTACAAAATTATTGTCTGTATGACAGAGGATGAGACGCTGGACCCCGGACTAAGTATTTTTTTGTCAGCTCCCACTGTACCACCAACGTTTAATAGTTTGCATATGGGTTTGCATTCGGTTCAGGGGGAACCACTAGCCACCACCATGATTTAATTATTTTTTTTTGGGGGGGGGGGTAGCATATTAGGGGAGGTGAAAGAATACTTATTAAAGAAGACATTAGTTATGTGCTAGATGTGTTCAGTAATAATAACATTTTTGTGATGAAGTGCAGTGTTTTTACTTCACTTTCTGTGACAGATTTGAACTCTCCCATGCCGAATCTCCCATTATGAACCTCTGACACAAATCTCTCTGTATGTGGCTCATTGTCTGAAATGAGTCACAAGAGTGAAATCTCTTGTGCTGAATCTCCCGTTATGTATCTCTGGCACACATCTCTGCGTATGTAGGGCCCTTTAGTATGATGTGATTAGGAAAAGCTGAGTCACTTACAAATCCCTGCGGTGCGCATGGAGTGTGTGTGTTGGCTGCACAGCTGTCCCTTATTAGATAACGATTCAGTTTATAACACTGTAAGCTCTGATGATCTGGTCTGACGCGTATTTACCTCTGAAAGCTTACTGGAGAGGAAACCACATTCCTGATGCACACTGAGCAACTTCTGGACACTTTAAATTGAATGCTGAATTTTAAGTAAGAGCAGTGGATGACATCTACGCAATTCTAAGGGTAGCACGAGGGTCAAGAAACGGAGCATACCCTGTCTGATCAGAATGGGGAGAAATAGCACCACCCTCTCCCTGACCACACAGGGCCCATTGTGCACATACGCAGCCCAGCCACCATCGGAGTTGTGTACAAACCAACTGGTTACGAACAACTCTACGTTAAGGGGCCGATTCCGGTTCACTCGAAGTGAACCAAATTCGGCCCCTGCCCCCAATGGTCGGGGTTTAAGCACTGACTGCGAACAGCCTCAGTGATTTCAAATGTCGCTGAGACATTCGCAGTGGGGAGGGGGGCGGTGTCGGCGAATGGACATGGGAATGCCCAGTGTTACATGGGCGTCCCCATGAAAATGCTGGGCGTTTCCATGGGAATGCAGGCAGGACAAAGTGTGCTGGGAGCGGGCGGCTGATGTCACATGACAGCAACCGCCTGTCCTGTCTTCGTCCCGCTGCAGCAAATATAAGTTAGTTTGAACTGACTTATATTTGCCAAGGCAGGAGAAATCATTCGATGGTCGGCGACCATCAAATGATTTTTCCTGCAGCTGGCACATGTGAGGGGATGTGTCTTCATAACAGGATGCAGGGGGATATGGTGGGGGGCGTATTTTCGGTGAGTATATTGTGTTTGTGTATGATTGTAATAATTAATAAACCTTTACTTTTCTTATGCGTCTGTGTATTATTTCACCAGCGAGCCCTTTAATTCCCCCACATGCTGGGACTTTTAGTTCTCCAAGTCCCTGCATTTTGTGCAGGCTTGCTGGGACTTGTAGTTCCACAACATTACACAATAGTTATTTCTATCTTTTACACTTCATTCATCAGCCCGGTGCCCAACGCCCTGGGGCAAGGGGGTCAGGCCTAGGCAGGGGGTATCCTGGAGGGGGGACCCTTCATTTGGGGGGGGGGGGGGTCCTCACACTCCCACAGGGTCCCTGCCTGGGCTGACCAGTCAGGGGTTAATGCTTTGGCCGAGGGAACTTAAATAAAATTTTCCCCCAGCTGTAGCATTAGCTTGCTGGCTCTTTGGGCCCGGTGCTGGTTCTCAAAATACAGGTGACCACCTACTCATTGAACCAGGACCAGCCCTTGAACCTGGTGCTGGTGCCAGAAATTGCGGGGATCCCCCATCTTTTTTTGGCCCCTGAATTTCTAAAATCAGGACCAGTTCTTTGAGCCCGGGTCTGGTTCTAGCTGTGTGTGTTACACAGAGAAGCCTGCATGGATCTGACCCATGCAGGCTTCCCTGCAATACAAATGGAAAACATGGCCTATTTTCCATTTGTATTTACTAGTCATTCGTATTCTTATTCACCCATACGAACCATTAGTAAGTTTGTCGGTAGCATTGAAATGGATGCGGCCTTATGGACGTATTCTATTGATGGTAAATTCATTCGTATTTTTTAGGATTTCTAAAAAATACGAATGCTAAAAATACAAATTGTATGGGGTTTTTTTGTAAATATTTCAATGTTGTTTCACAATTCGTACCCATTCAATCTTAGTAAATTTCCCCCAAAGACCTTTCCTCTCTCACCTGTGTGCTAAAATCCTTAGCTAAAAGGCTGAAATAATACTATGGTAAATAGGTCATATTGCACGCACAACGAAACTATTAAAATAACTAAATATGGGACATAATATATATATGAAAAGTGACTCAACCAGTAAATAATTATTTATACTCAATAAGAAGACAACCAAGGAATGGTGCAAACAGATATAAATGGTTTACTATCAATAGTGCTGTCAAATCCTGTAAATATTCAAGTAAAGATAAATTACTTAACAAAACACAATTACATTATTGAATTTCTAAATAGATGTAAGCAAAGATAAACCCATAGACAGCAATAATGTGCTGAGAAATGTGACAATTTAAAGTGGATCTAAATAATTATGGAAATGTTCAAGAGATAAAACAAACTGGGTAACAACTGTAAAGCGCAACGGAATCTGCTGTGCTCTATAGGAAACTGTAAATAAATAAATATGATTAAGATAACAAAAAGTCACCAGTAATTTTGGCCTGAAAGAAAATGGTAAAATGAACTAGACATGAATGTAAGAACAAAATGACATTGCATCGCTGAGTTATATGATCCCGAGCACACAAAACAGACGCTTACAAGACCTGACTAGAAAAGTACAAAATTGAATTATGTGGACAAGGAAATGAAAAAACAAAATAAAGTTGAGTTGTAAAAATAAATGTACAAACAACAACCACAGGTTCAAAGGTGATCAACATAGCAATGCCACAATGGGCGGTATTCAATCAGGCAGATTCGCCAAGTTTTATGGCGAATCACCCTATTCAATGAGCTATATTCGCCGATGGCGACCGGCGAATGAAGGACTATTCGCCATATGTTATTCGCTGCAAATCGCCGGGCTTTGTCAATAGGATTTTTCATTGGGATTCGCTGGGATTCGCCATGATTGGCCAATAGTGTATTCAATGAGAAGTTGGCGAATCTATTTCTTGATTCTTATTGCCGTTCTTCACCGAGTTTCCCTCGTCATCTTTTTATGGTGAACTTTTATATGAACTTCTGAAATAATTGGTTTTAAGTGTTCAATTTAACTCTGCAAGTGTAATCTAATATTATTTGCTGCCCTTGTGTGATTTTATGGTTGTAGAAGTGCTATATAAATATATATTTAATTTTTTCTGGTATTTTTTTTTTCTCCCACAATGCATTGTTATTACCCAGGATTCACTTCAATTACCCATGAATCTCCTCCCCACCTCACTCCTTCGTTTGGCCTTTGAGAAGATTACACAGCTTTTGCAGTCTGCTGTATTGGAATCGTTTTTTCAGGGTAATTTGCATTTTTTTTGCATGTCACTGCAATTTCTAAAACACTGACTACAGTAATGGAGCTGTTTAGGGATACACCGGATTGGCTGAGATTTGCCGTTAGGGGCGGCGAATCTCAGCCACGTTGAATAGGGTGACTCGGCGGGTCCCGGCGAATCCCCATGCATGGCGAATCACCGCAAGAAAGCCGGCAAATTGATGGCGAATCTAAAAACAGTATCGCCGTGACTGGCGATAAAAGTAATTAAATACCGCCCATTGACTGAAACTTGATATTTTCAACATTCAATACCAATAAGATTAGGCATATAAAATTAGTTATACACACATGTGTATAAAATCTTGGCAAAGTGTGTGTTTTTTATTATTATTGAGTAACGTGTTCTATAGGCTTTGATCACGCTCACCTGATGCCATACCGGCCCTCCAGATGTTAATGAACTACACATCCCAGGATGCTTTGCATTAGTTTTGCTATGTGGCCATGCTGAAACTGATGCAAGGCATGCTGGGATGTGTAGTTCATCAACATCTGGAGGGCCGGTGTTGCCCAGCCCTGCACTAGGGTGTGGTGGGAGAATAAAATAGTGTGCCCGAAGCATCGCGAGCAATGCGATGCACTTAAAATTATGTCCATGTGGACTGTGTCGACATTCGGGTACAAAAAGTGAAAACCCCATGTCGACCTTTTCACTAGCGACCTTCCCCATGTCGACCTAATGCTTGTGTTGACCTAATGACCTGTTGACCTGACTCCTGTCGACATTCAGTCATGTAGACCTTTCTGCATGTTGACCTTCAGTCAAGTTGACCTTAATGCATGTCGACCTAGTGGTGTCATCCTAATGCTTGTCGACCTAATGCTTGTAGACCTAGTTACCTTATCCCGCCAATCACAAGGCTCTCTGTTGCTAAATGGGGTCCCAGAAGACACTGCTCCGAGACTCAGACAGGAAGTGAAACCTGTCTGATCAGAGGCTGAGCAGTGAGGTGCGGTGCACGCTGGGAGCAGCATGTGCAAAGGCAGCCAAAGGTAAGTTATTTTAAGGGGAGGGGGTGAGGCACATAATATAACAGTAAATATAACAGGGGGAGGGGAGCAGAATATAACTCTAATAATAACAGGGGAAGGGCGGATTAGAATCACTAAATATAATGGGGGGTGGGCACAGAAATAAACTAAAAATATAACGGGTGGGCATTCAGAAACAACTGAAAATATAACAGAAATAATAAATCAAATATTTACAGGGGGGCTGTCAAGGCTGGAAAACTTATACAAATAAAACCACAGGGAGGGGAATGTTAAATATTAATAAAACTAAAGGAAGGGGACCAGGGCCTTACAAACCAATGAGCTGATCAGGCTACAGCCTAGTGCGCTGGGTCCAGTAGGGGTGCAGCGCATGACCATTCACTACCCACTGTCACCATTGCCTTGTACGGTGCGTGCTCACCTGCAACATGGCGCTTGACTGCCAGCCTATCAGAGCAACCGAAGTCATCATTTGGCTGCCGGACCGCATTTGTAATGTGCATTACGGTGTGTTGCAATGTGTAATGAGTGCTACCATGTGCATAATCCTGGCGCAGTGTGTCTTGGCTCTTTCAGATCATCATGGGTACTCAGAAACCCCCCCTGCGTGCGCTACTGAAATTGTATATATTGTATGCAGATAGTCTAAATTGTAATATAGTCTAAATTGTACAAGTGTGTACACACCATAATGAGGGATTGCTGTTATTTCAGGGAGTCTCCTGCAGAATGCAGGAGGGTAGGCAACAATGTTTCAGATTGCAATCCAAGGTAGGACCAAGGATATTTTTGATCCCAGGTCTGACCCTTTCACTCCAAACCCTGGTCACCCATTAAACACAGGGTGAACCGGGTTTAACCCTCCTTAATTCCTTGGTTGAATTATTGATGTTGAAGAAATGTTTTGTTATGGGGAAGGGGAGTTGTTCATAGTTTTATGGTATATACTTAATTATATTTCTTATACTTCAAATTTGTAAGGTTTTTTTGGGGGGGGGGGGGGGGGGAGATTTTTGATCTTTGGGAAAGCTATTTTGCAAAGTTACCTCTTTCAACACATAAGATAATACACAATAGCTTTCATTGACTAATTGATATGGTCTGAGAATATTGGCTGGGGACCACCCAGTCACCTTGTAAACATCTTTACTGCTTTGGCAAAAACAGCGAGAGTCACATACAGTATTTTATCTTATTTAATATAAATAACCACATTGAATTATTAATTAAAATATGTATTTGTGTATTATACTTAAGCCCCATTCACACTATATATAGGGGATATGAGAATATAGAAAAATATACCATTGAGAAGGGGCTTTCTGAGGGAAATCTTTTACTAAATTGGCTAGTGTGTACAGAAAATATCGGTAACAATGCGCACTCCTGCTGTCTACTGAACATGCAGCTCAATTTGGCTTCAAAGCCAATGACCTGCAGATTCCAGTGATGTCACTGAACAATATTGTTTACCGATATTGTTCAGTGTGTACACACAATATCGGCCACCCACGGCCAATAATGTTAATTACAGTATATTAGCTGCAGACAGTATTGTTTAGTGTGTATGGGGGCTTTATTGTCAACAGTCGAGAAAAAAAAAAGATTATCTTTGGTACATATTTAGATTTTATGCAGAATTTTGTCATAACAATAATATTCAACTATTTTTGTACAAGTCTGCTTTTGTTAATCACTGTTTTATATTGTTCTATAGAAACTTTTGTTTTTTTTATTGCAATTTTTACAATTTAATGTTACACAAATCTACTCATAAGCCATGATATGCTTTAATAAAAAAATGATTGAAAGTATTTCCCCACGCAGCACAGTAAGTACCTAACAGAGGAGCAGATGTATAAAGTCTGGTGAAGAGATAAACTGGAGATAAAGGGTGACATTTAATAGGATGCAAAAAAAATTTGGGCGATATTTTCACAAAAAACGTCCGACATCGCATACTTAATGAGATGCAAAATGCGGCAACAGCCTGTGGTGTCATGCCACAGCCGGGGGACACTTTTTACATACATCATGCTCACCATGAGCACAGGGCTGTCACCGGAGTCCGTGGGCTGTGCATGCCAGCCTGATATGTTTACATCACCCCCAAATAGGTGAACTACAAGTCCCAGCAGGCCGCCATTTAAAAAAAAAAAATAACACAAAATCGCACATGTCCTCAAATTCGCAAATTATTATGACTAAAAACCACACATTTTCATGACTAAAAATCGCACTTTATCGCACTTTTTTGCCCGTAATTCGCATATCATTAAATATGCAAATTCGCAACAAAAATGCGATAATGCGCATCCTATTAAATGTCACCCAATGTATTTGCACCAGCCAATTAGCTATGTTTGAAAAATGATAGTTGGTAGTTGACTGGCTGGTGCATTATCACCTTCCACTTTATCTCTTCACCTGGATTAATACATCTGCTCCTCTGTGAGGTACTTACTGTGCTGCATGGGGAAATCTGTTCTATTAAATAGCCTTTTCCTGTGCGGTAAATCAGGAGTTAAAACTCACTAATGCATTAAGTCTGCGGAAAACGCAAAATCAATGGGTTTCCATGCGCATTAAGCCCTCAATAGTGTCTTTCCAGAGGCTGCTAAGAAAAGTCTGCCCTCTGAGATTAATGTGCAGGGTAATACCTGCAGATGGACTCATCCATGTGGCTACAATTGAATATGTCCCTATTTGTTTCTATAATAGACTTTGCACTAATTAATTAACAGTAATTTTATACAAACAAATCACATTTTTTCCGTTCCTGTATGCCTGGCCCATCCATCTGCTGCAGAAAGTAACAGTTGGTGCCTTAATATGACAGATTGAAGTAACTGAATCTGTGACATATGCCAAAAAAACAACTGAAGCTTGTGCAGTATCCCACATCAATAACACAATTGTACTTGCTAAATGCACAATTGAAACATTTCTTTGTGCATACAGTGACAATAGAAGTATAAATAACCAGTAGAATGCTACCTAGGAAATATTCATAGGGCAAACATTAATTACTCAATGCAAAATAAGAAAATTATAATATTTAATACTGTTAATGAGATGATCAGAAACACAATAGAGATTGTATTTCAATAAACAAAAGGAAATGTAGAATCCCACCAGCAAGTCTGGTCTAGACAAATTTATAGTTCTAGAATTATTTAAAATTGTATTCATTGTGTGAACATCCTGGTGTTTGAATGCCAACGTTGCTGTGCTAGATCCTCAAAATATCCGTTAAAAGTGCCAGCGTCGCTCACAGCAACTCAAAGGGTTATTGGCCTTTAGTACATCACACGTGTCCCAGACTGGGCATAAAACTTTAATAAATTACACTCTGTACGTTCTTATGGCTACCTTGTTCTAAAATAAATTTACTTTCATCAGGCCTTATCTAGTTTACATTTAAAATATCACCCAAGCAGTTAGTAAGGTATAAGATTACACTTAATCAAATTAAATGACATCTCCCTCTCAGGCTCCACGGTTGCTGTATGCTGTGTCTTTTCCCTGAAGTGGTTTGTTTGATTTTTGTGAAAGAAGCAGCATATGTTCCTTAGTATTACTTATGCTTTATTTAACCGATTAATATGATTAACATTAAGAAGGGTTTTGCCTTTACCTCTAATCCTCTTCATTAGAAAAACTGATAGACTTGCTCTGTGTGCAGTATCCTACCTGGATCACCAACATGGTATGCACTTTACCTCACCTTTTCATCTGATTTTATAAAATCTTTCCTAGTTTTCTGCAATGTGTGTAATCTGCAGACTTTTTACTCATGTTTCAGTAATAGCAGGTAACAAGAACTGCCCTTGTAACCATATGATGTGCCCGCAATCTAGAATACAATGCAAACAGCAATGGCAGCAATACTGCTTCACAGCACTGAGGTCATGGGTTTGATCCCACCATGGCCCTAACTGTGCGAAGTTTGTATATTCTCCCTGTGTTTACGTGGGTTTCCTCCCACAATCCAAACTTCCAACAAAATTACCCTAGAACAGTGGTCTCCAACCTTTTTTGGGGCGTGAGCTACTTGAGGCAAAATAAACCTCCTGAAGAGCAAACAATGGCGAAATTAGTGGGTATGACCTACTCTCATGGCACTCCTGCAAGGCTACATCCCCCATTTTTTCCGCTATTGGGACATGGGCAGTGTTCCCTCTAAGCTGTGTGCACGTGCGCGTGCATACAACTCTACGAGCGTGCGCAGAGACATTACAACAGAGCGCACAAAGAAGCAGTGGTCAACTTTTTGCAGTTGTGGACTAAATTCATGTGTGTTTCACCCATTAACTACATTGTGTGCTGTGTTTGGAATGTTTAAATGTTTAATATCATTTTGAAGTAAAGTTAACACAAATGCTGAATGTCATTTTCCAGTTATATATAAGTGACATACAAAATTTTTAATTTCCTTCCAAAGTTGCACAGCCAAAATCTTTTGCCGCACACAGTCTTCGTAAAATTAGAGGGAACATTGGACATGGGATATATATATATCTGGCACTCCAGAGTCTGGTGTAATCAAATCAATACTTCATTGTGTTGAAAAATTTCTTTATGGACCATAGAGACATTTTCAACACAATACAGTATTGATCAGATTACGGCAGTAGTGGCGCAGAGCAGGGAGGGTAGGAGTAGTGGTGTAGAGCAGGGAGGAAGTAGTGCTGGCAAGATGTGCAATATAATGACCTCTTTATTGTACCCCCACCCATCCGCTGAACAGCAACACTAAGGGTTCACTTCTCTGGAGACTGGACACCTGAGTAGCAGAGGGAGGGGGCTCCAAGAGCGGTTAGGCTCCAAGCACTTGGGTGGTGGCGAGGCTGGACGCCTGAGCGGCTGGGGAGGGGGGGTGGCTTTGGCCTCCTCCACTCATCAGGGCCTGGAACAGCTGTCCCCTTTAACCCCCGCCCTTGTAATTTGTGACTTATTACCTTTGCAATCAAACCTACCGGTTAGTCCATATACAATATACTCTGTATAAACCGGACTCTTCCACTCCCCCCATTTGATACTGCAGACTACCATCATCTGCAGATTCTTCTGCATAATCCTGCTGAGACAAAGGCCCTTATTCAGATCTAATCGCAGTACACATTTGTTCTCAAAATGGCCAAAACCATGTGCACTGCAGGTGGGGCAGATGTAACATGTGCAGAGAGAGATAGATTTGGGTGGGATATGTTGAAACTGAAATCTAAATTGCAGTGTAAAAATACAGCAGCCAGTATTTACCGTGCACAGAATCAAAATAACTCACACAAAACTCACAATCTCTGCACATGTTACATCTGCCCCACCTGCAGTGCACATGGGTTTGCCCATTTTGAGAACAAATGTGTACTGCGATCAGATCTGAATAAGGGCCAAAGTGTATTGCTGAAAATTTACCAAAAGCTAATTAGCTAATTAATTGGGATCCCAACTCTAGCTATATTTTATATTGTTTTTATATATTGTATGTTTATGTATTATTATTATTATATATTGTTTTCAGATAAAGATTTCTAAAAAAGATACAGTGTGTCCGGAACTCATCTTTATTCAGCCAAACCAGTGTGGTACTATTGTTAAATTATTTGTAATCAGCAGCGCAATTCACTCCAACCCCCTTGTAAAAGGGCTATTACACTGACAGAGGGAGAATGCCACAGGAGCTGTCATTAATGCCAGTCCGGTCTGGGCAGCAGCCGTTTTAATCTTTAACTATCTCCACCAGCGCAAGACTTAAAAATCCTGCAATTCGCTGGTCTGGGTTAGTGGTGAGGGGTGGGGCCAATATGATACTACTACCTGACATGTGGAGGGACGGGCATGCAGGTGCAGAGTGGTCAAGCCACCCAGATCGCTACCGCAAGCTACAGTGCCAGTAGCTCACGAGCGATGGGTTGGCGACCACTGCCCTAGAATGTCTACATGTGATGTACATGTGGTAGGGAATATAGATTATAAGCACCAATGGGGCAGGGACTGATGTCAATGTTTAAATATTGTCTGTAAAGTGCTACGGAATATGTGTGCACTATATAAATAACTGGTAATAAAAAAAATTGTTAAAAAATTTGTTAGGAAGTGACTTGATCGCAAATGCAAGCAGCTTATCATATGCAATCCTTTCTGATTCAGGCCCAAAATATTCAGGTCATCCCCTGGAAGTTGAAATATAGTGAATACATGGCAAAACTTGAATGTTTCAAATAAACATCCATGGGCAGTTCCCACCATAGACGCCCATGTTAATCTTTAACATAGGAGTCTATGGAGTCACACATCAGCCGCATGGCTGGGGGAGGACCCAGTGAATGACATCACCAGGAAATCCCTCAGTCTCAGGGAAGAGCTGCAAGTATAAACACACTAGTGGCTCCTCATTTTCATATGGTGTCAGGCTACTTGGTTTGTTTTTTTGAACACCCGTGGTTGCCTTCTTGAAACAAAGTGGACGCAACCTACGCTGCAGGAGCTGGTGAGTATAATTTATTCTCACAGGTACCCCTATGGATTTCTACTGGAGAAGTGGACCGGACCTAATTGGCAAAATAGGTAAGTATGTGTGAATATTGTGTGTATGAAACTTTTATTTAAATCAGTGCGTTTTATTAGGGCATTGTTTTTTTTTGTAGAATTACAAGACCCAGCGGAGGCTTGCTATGACTTGTAGTTCCACCAAAAAAAAACCCAATGTTTATTTATTTTTTACACTTTACACGGCACTGGGGACAGCCCCGGACCAGGGTTCCCCTGGAAGAGGGACACCTTTATTGGGGGATTCCCCACTCCCCAGGGACTTGGTTGGTGCTGACCAGCCACAATTAACATGTTTTGCCCTGGGGAGCTTGTTTCAAAAGTCTCCCCTGGCTGTGACATGACACAGCTGGCTGTTTGATCCCAATGCTAGTTTACAAAATATGGGGGACCTCTAATCATTTTTTGGGAACAAAGAAGGGCCAAGAGTATGGTTCTGGTTATAGAAATACAGGGGGACCCCAGCTTTTTTCCGCACTGTGTTTCTGCAACCAGAACCAATGAGTCCGGGGGCTGGTTATTGCCTGGTATTTGGGGGAACTTTATTTTATTACACATGGAAGCGTGCATGGATCTGATTGATTCGTAAAGGCTTCAGCCAAATAAGCCTGAGTATTTTATGCTGAAATACCGGCCATATTCACCAAATTCACCATATTCACCATACGACCTGATAGTAATTTCATGGGAAGAAAAATGCTAGGCTTGCCAGAGAAAATGAAGGGAGTGTCAGGGAAAATGCAGACGGGCCCAAGCGTATTAGGGGTGGGTTTGTGATGTCAGCAGCAGGCTGAATATGCCTGTATTCATTCCGTCCGTATTCCCTCAAGTCAGCCTCTGGCTGCTCCTAGCTTGCAATGACTGGTGCTCAGTGGTAAAAATAATTTGCTGGTGAGCCTGTAATGAAGGGTTTCGGAAGGTGTACACATCCACTTGCATGGCGTACATATTAATTCTCAAGGTGGGATTTCACTACAGCGGAACAGAGTTTGCCTGATCACTGGCCGCTGCACATTTGCGGCAGTGCGATCAGGTCTGAATTACCCCATAGTGTGAGCTGATGTGCTAAAGTGGATAAATGGTGCGTGACTGCTATCTTAGATAACACTGAATTTAATGCCTGGATGAGTACCTGGGAAACACAGTTGGGTCACTTTTAAATACCTCTGCAGATTCTTTGCTGTTAAAGATTAATATTTGGTTGCTGCCATAAAGAATGATTTACAACAATGAAAATGCATTTTTAAAGAAAGTGCATACCATTAGGTTAGGCGTGCATGTGGTTTTCACTGACAAACCACACAGGCAACTGTCAGTGTCACCCCGGTCTTCTGGGAGTGGAGAGGGCAAGAACTGCATCACAAGATGCCGTTTCCGTAGCAGATTCCTACCCTGCGATGGCCAGCCTGAGTAAGCTGAGAATTTATTCAGCTTTCCATCACAGATGACCATAGTGGCCAATAGCTGAGATGTTTGATCCCATACTGCGACTCTAGTTGACATGATTTATCTAAATGTATCTAGATGTACCACTCTATATTTATAAACTGTCAAATCTACATGGTATATATTTTTTTATGGATGATTAATTTTTCACCTCATCGTAGTATAATTTATCTAGCCCTATCCATCCCCATCATTATTCCACATGGTGGTCATTAACTTGAGAGACAGGACTTCCGGTTCCGGCAGCTAGATGTGAGGAAGCAAGGGACGGAGCTCCGCTGACTGACCGGCAAAAAAGTACATCCCCACGGCTTTACAGCCTCCAACACCGCCTGAAACTACACTGCCCGCTCCCTGCCACTCACCCGGCAGCACATGGAGAGATTTCTGGCGGAGATGCCAGGATCGAAGTCCCGCTCACAGCGTCAGAAGGCCGCAGACCTCGCCACTCCCAAGATGGCGCCAACTAAGGAGCTCACGCGTCCATCTCGCCAGGCTACCCCGCTACCTCAGCGCATACGAGCATCACCCGCTTCAACACCCAGCGCCTCACCAACTGCCGCTCCACGTGAGGAATACCCCCTGGAAACCCAGGAATACCAAGACACGGTAATACCTGACTTACAAGCACCAGTCACGTATGGGGACATGGTGGGGGCGATCCGGGCAGCCATATTACCACTATTTCAGGAGCAGACTGAAAACATTAATAGACAGCTAGCCCAGCTACAAAAGAGAGTTCTAGATACAGAAGGCAGACTGGGTGAATGTTTTCAAGATATAGCTGAGGTTAAGCCAGTGGTAGCGCAGCAATCCAAAGATCTCCTCTTTCTGCAGAACAAAATACAAGATTTGGAAAATAGGTCCAGACGGAACAACCTACGTCTGGTAGGCATTCCAGAAAGCATGAAGGGCCCAGGTTTATTTCACTTCATCAAAACCTCTCTGCCAGAGCTGCTAGATATAAAAGATAGATGAACAGATATGGTGATTGAAAGGGCGCACAGGCTCGGCCCACAGAGACCTCAGAATGAAGCAAGGCCCAGAACAGTTATATTTAAGACTCTCAATTACTTACATAAAGAACTGATCTGGTCAGCATCCCGAAAAAATAGAAATATTAAATGGGAGGGCCACAATATACTAATCTTTCAAGATTACTCAGCCGAGCTGACGAAGCAGAGGAAAGAGTTTTCCCCAGTGTGCTCAAAACTTATTAAAATGGAGAGAAAGTTTGCCCTGCTGTATCCAGCCAAATTAAGAATCTATGATGGCAACACCTTCAAGGACTTTATGTCCGCCGTAGATGCTGATTGTTTCCTGAATGAAGAAGATCCCCCGTTCAGGGCACGCAGTGAGACAAATGACTACGAATGAAAGATAGCCAAGAGATGTGATTAATCATAATTACTTACCTAGAATGCCCCGCAACAGAAACCAGGACCATCAACCGCCATGGGTAAATAAGACTGAGCCCAAATGCATACAAATGTTTTCTTTCCCAAAATGGCAACTTAAACACAAAGTTCGTGGTAAAGAGACTACTTTATCCTTGTATTGTTGTTTTACATGTTTACCCATCTAACTTCACTTCTCTACTTACCTGCGGTGAACGTACAAAACTTTTTAGCAGGACTGATTAACAAGATACCGAGACCAGCCTGAACAGAGAAAGGATCCCCCAGAGACCCGCCACGAAAAACTTGACATCATTACGTGAGTGACTATTATACCCCCAAGGTGAAATACCCTAAGGTACACAGCCGGTCAGGCTTAGGAGCAACGAGATGCGTTACAGCATGAGAGAGATCTCAAAAAGAGGTTTTATTACTGTTATTATTGTTTTATTGTATTATGTTATACTTCATGGTTCCCCCACTACCCCCCTCCCCCCCCCCATTCACATGACCAAACAAGTGGATGGTTTGTCCCCCTCCCACCTCCCCCCCCTAGAATGCCTGACGAATTGAAGAACCCTTCCCTCTATCATGATACACAAATTTACCTATGGAAATAGATTGTATTATTGTAAGCAATAACTCTGATAAAAAATGGCGTTACACATAGGTAGCTGGAATGTAAGGGGCATAAATTCCCCTATAAAACGTAAAAGGATCTTGATACATCTCAATAAGATGAAACTAGATGTAGCATTCATCCAGGAATCACACCTGATTCCGACAGAAGTAATTAAGCTGAATATCCTCAAATGGAAAGTGTTGGCCTCAGCATCATACACCTCAAAAGCAAGAGGAGTTGTGGTGCTGGCCAAAAATCATTTAGATATCACAGTACAGAAGGTTATTCAGGATCCGAAAGGCAGATTTGTACTCTGCCATCTATTACACGGACAGAAAACACTGATTTGTCTAAATGTCTATGCCCCTAACCAGTACTCCGAGTCTTTTCTAAGGAAAATTGTATCCCTCCTAACCCCATATTTGAATGACCCTATCATCATATGTGGTGATCTAAATTTGATATCATCTAATCAATTAGATAAACAAGTCCAATCTAAACAACCTAGAAACCTGCCGAGATACGGAATACCGGCGCTATGTAAAGACTTGAACTTATTAGACACCTGGAGAGTACTCCACCCTATGGAAAGAGGTTATTCGTGTTTATCAGCAGCAACAGGCCACATGTCACGCATAGACTACATATTAATATCACATTTCATGCTTCCCCGAATAGAATACGTGGACATGGCACCAATAGTACTTTCAGATCACGGAGTGATCCACATCAAAGTCCAACTTACCCCAGCACAGCCATCCTCGATAATATGGAGATGCCCACCCACGATAATATCCTCTGCTCACATTAGACAGGCCGTAATAGCAGGATGGGATGATTATTCCCAACACAATCTGCCCACACTAAAATCGGATCCACTGTTATTCTGGCAGGCCTCTAAGGCCACTATCAGAGGCATAATTATTTCCCAAATGGCCTCTTATAAACGCAAATTAAAAGAAGACTTCCTGCAAGCTCAATCAACATTAACTGAACATTATCAAAATTTTAATGCCTCTCCCTCCCCAAACAACAAGAGAAAATATCTAGAATCTAAAGCCCTATATGAAAACATAATTGAAAAATCAGAGTCCACATACTCTTTTGCAAAATCATCCCGTATTCACGGGCAAGGTAACAAATCGAGCAAACTACTATCCTCCCTATTACAGGGCCAGAGATCCCCAGCAACAATCCATCCCTTACACACAATCCAAGGCACACTAGCCACTTCCAACACACATATAGCACAAACACTATGTGAATATTACACTTCCCTGTACTCACAACCGACGTCCAATACAGAAGCTGAATCAAAATTCTGGGATGAATTGACAACCCCCCAACTATCCCCAACCAATTCTGAGAAACTTACTCAAGACATAACCACAGAAGAAGTATCTAGGGTAATTTCGGGATTAAAATCAGGCAAAGCCCCAGGCCCAGACGGCTTCACCCCAGAATACTACAAACTATTAAATGTAAAAATCACCCCAGTACTGACAGCAGTCTTTAACAAAATCCTAAACTCAAACACTATCCCCTAATATTTTAACACAGCCAACATACGAGTACTACCCAAACCAGGTAGGGACCTATCTTCCCCAAGTTCGTACAGGCCAATATCACTTTTAAATATTGACTACAAATTATTGACAAAAATTCTGGCAGAAAGATTAAAAGAAATGCTCCCCACGTTAATCCATATGGACCAAACTGGTTTTGTCAAGGGACGCAACTCATCCATAAATATCAGAAGGGTCTTGGCGGCCGTGTGGGAGGCCCAGTGTGCCGTGTCGGAGTGCCCGAAGGCGATTCTATCCTTGGACGCTGAGAAGGCCTTCGACATGGTGCACTGGGACCACTTGTATCACACGCTCAGAAAATTTTAATTCCCCGAAAAATTTATTAACCTTCTCACCACATTATATAGTAACTCCTCCTCAAACATAATCTGTAATGGTATATTGTCACACCCCTTTCCCATCCTAAGAGGCACGAGACAGGGATGCCCCCTATCCCCCCTGTTATTTGTCCTGGCACTAGAGCCTCTAGCCATTACTCTCAGAAATTCCCCGCAATTCCAAGGTATACTAATACGTCATGTCGATCTGCGGGTATCATTATTCGCAGACGACATGCTGCTGTTCCTCTCACACCCACAATATGCAATACCGATAATCTTTAGTACTTTACAATCATTTGGATCCTTTTCAGGATATAAGGTGAACATCGACAAATCAGAATTACTACCCATCCACGGCCCCCCGCCATCGTTCCCCCCTACAGATACCTTCAAATCAATCAAAATAAATACAAGCCATATAAAATACTTAGGAGTACAAATCCCGAAAAAATTAGCCAACCTACACAAAGTAAATTTCCCCCCAATAATCGAGAAATCGATAAAAACACTCATGAACTGGAAAGATCTCCCATTGTCCCTGCTAGGGAGAGTAGAAGTAATAAAAACAGTCATATTGCCAAGGATAATGTACAGCCTACAAATGCTCCCCATTAGAATTAATACCCAAGAAATAAAAAAATTAAATCAGGCGTGTTCAAGGTTTATATGGAACCATAAGAAGGCTCGAGTTTCCCTGCCCAAACTCCAGCTTTCTAAGAGGGGTGGAGGCCTGGGACTGCCTGACTTAATGAACTACTCATGTGCCTTATTGACAAGATATGCGATACGATGGCTGGTAGAGGATAATACATTCTCGATAAATGTTCTAGATAATGCCATGTTCTACCCATACAGCCCTAGTGCCCTCCTGCATTCCGAAAAGGGGAAAATACCCAAACATATACTAAACAATCCCCTCTTCGGAGACATATATCACTCATGTAAGAGAACATGTAACAAACTAGGGATGTCTCATTCTCAGACAGAATGGATCCCAATTGGGGGCAACCCCATGTTCCCCCCTGCAGTAAACAACTCGACATTTAACAGAATACTGAAAAAAGGACTGAAACTAATATCACAGGTGTTCGACCCCGGTGGAAAACTGATAACCTTTACAGTCCTAAGGGAAAAATTTGATCTCCCACACAGCAGTTTATTTTCGATTATGCAACTACACCATTATGTACAATCGATACCCCCACTACAAATCCTCTCCCACCCCCATACACTGCTACATGTATGGACAGATAAATTGCAGAAGGGCACTTTCAAGCCTAGACTGATCTATGAGGAATTACAGCTGAAAAATGCCCCAGAATCAAATGACAAAACCACGCAGTCCTGGTTGAAGGATATCCCTTTATTAAAAAACACTGACATATTTGACAGATATGAATCATCAATGCGAATGCTTCAGTCATCCACATTACAAGAAGTACATTTTAAATTTATACATAGAGCGTACATGTCACAGAAGCAACGCAGTTTCTTCGACCCGGACGAAACTGGCAGATGTGTCAAATGTGGTTATTACTCTGCGTCCTTCTTTCACAATTTTTGGTCCTGTGGACACATAAAAAAGTATTGGTACAAAATAATAAACTATGTAAACACCTCATTTCACCTCAAAGTCTCATTACACCCAACAGCAGTGCTGTTTCTTGATTTTACTATATGGCAACTAAATACAACACAGGAGCAATTGATTCCCTTCCTTACCACGCTATTTACAGCAGCAAAGAAGGTGATATTAACTTCATGGATAAATAAACATGTACCCACTATGGTAGAACTAGATGACTTGCTATTGAAATACATGTCATATGAGAGATACAATTCCCTACAGGTGACACGATCTTTGTCCACGAGTTTCAGGAGAAAATGGGAACCGTTCATAAACACGAAACCAACGACTTTTCAAAGTCGCATACTCAAAGAACTTGACCTATGATCTAGCTATGCAGATGCTGAACCCATGTAAATACCCTAACTGCTGATATGATGTGATATGATGTGACTTAAGTAAGATGTATATATATGGAGAGACATGCAATCTCGACTATAGGACCATGCTATCTCCCCCATACCCTCCCCCCTTCAAGAGGGATGGGACTCAGGGAGATAGGGAGATTCAATAACAGGCTCCCCCCCCCCCCCCCCCCATCCCTTCTCCCCCCACCCAGTTATCTGTTGATTAGTTGATTAGTTGATCAGTTGACATACCCTAAAACTCTTCCCCCTCCCCCCACACCCCCTCATGCTCTGTATTCATTCCATACAGCACCCTACGAGACAGCTTATATTTCCAAACATGTGTTGATCTCACCACCACAATACAGATATACACTGGTAACACAAAACTATCTCATCCCACGATGAAGCAGAATCTCCAATGATAACTGATTACACACTGTCGTAACCAAACATATACGCTGCTATCAGTAAAGGTGTAATGATACTATGTTACCCAATGTTTATATCGAAAATTTAATAACTTAAACAGGCATTAGACACAACATGTAATGCACTTGCTGAAACGCGATACAGGAACATCGAAATCCCGACCCTTGTCCCCC
Organism: Crinia signifera; assembly: GCF_055691185.1. Lineage (NCBI taxonomy): Eukaryota > Metazoa > Chordata > Amphibia > Anura > Myobatrachidae > Crinia > Crinia signifera. Next base: position 119,577,473 of record NC_139217.1, on the reverse strand, counting down.
CCCCCCCCAGTTAAAATGTTATTTAAATGCTTTTTCATATGTCTTTTCATGTATTTAATGTGAAATATACTGCAAGCAATATATGTGACATGTAAGCTGTGAAAAAAATTGGAAAACCTAATAAACATATTTTCAAAAAAAAAACAAAAAACTTGAGAGACAGATCCCTGAATAAAAGAATAAATGAATGTAATAAATATTAAAGTAATGTAGTAAAATAAAATGAATCGAATATTGTCATTTTATGTTGTACTAGGTAAAACCCTGGCAAAATGATGGCTTGGTCCCTATTTGTTCCTACCAGTGGCAGATCCTGGGTGGTGGGGGGGAAGGGGCTCTACTGTATGTCCGGCGGCAGCCCACAGATGAGCCAGCAGCAGCCCAGGACTGGCCAGACAGAGGTAAGATGCCTTTTTGTAAACAGTTGGGGCCCCCAGTAGTGGCTGCCTAAGGTGGTAGTGGTCTGATACCCCTTTCACACCAGAAAATGCAGGGACTTACCCGGGAATATGGTTTCTGGATCATGCAGGGACATTCCCGGGTTGGGGGGCAATCCAGGAATGTCCCTGCATGATCCAGGGACCATGCATTTTCTGGTGTGAAAGGGGTATCAGACCACTGCCACCTTAGGGGTATCAGACCACTACCACCTTTCACACCAGCCTAGTCCCTGCATTTTCTGGTGTGAGGGGGACAGGAGGGATATAGGGGGAGGCAGGTAGTACCTGAGCAGCATGTGGTCCAGGCAGCATGAAGCGCCCGGGGTTGTGGGTGCAGTGGGCAGTTCGAGACTGGAAATATACAGGGGGAGGCAGGTAGTACCTGGGCAGTGTGTGGTTCGGCCAGCACTCTCTCTCTCTCAGCCAATCAGTTGCCAGCCTATCTTTTGAATTTTCAAATTCTGCCGCCGCTGTCCACAGTGTCTTCTCACTCAGTGTTTCCCGGACACTGTGGACTGCCCGCTCCGCCGCTGCACCCACAGCCCCCCGGCACTTCACGCTGGCTGCCCGCTCTGCCGTTGCACCCACAGCCCCCAGGCGCTTCACGCTGCCTGGACCACACGCTGCCCAGGTACCACCTCGCCTCCCCCTGTATCCGTCCCTGACTGAGGCCGCCCTAAGGAGTCAGCGCCCAGCCCAGAGAGATCCGGAGATGCTGCTGCATCTCATCGGCAAGCCGGGAACCCTGGCAAATTTTCCTGTCAATTTGGCCCGGGAATCTTTCACATCCTGGGATGCGAGCAGAAATCTGACAAAACAAGGGAGGTGATGCTGTTTTAAGCCCTAGAGTGGCCCAAACAGCATCGCCACATGGCACTTAATTCAGAAAATGCAGATACTCGTGATTAAGGGCCTTATTCTAGTTCACTCTTGGAGGCAAATTCCTTCTCAAATGGACAAAACCATGTGCACTGCAGGTGGGGCAGATATAACATGTGCAGAGAGAATTAGATTAGGGAACCAAAATAAGGCCCTGAGCCCTGGTGGCAGGGAGTGTGAAAGGAAGACCAAAGGTTTCTATGGGGTGATGCCAGCTAGAGCTGGTATAACCCCCCCCCCCCCCTTCCCCCCCCTACTGCAGCAAAGCCCCATCAGTGGGGCTTTACTGCATATGAAAATGCAGTAAAAACCCTGATAACGGGGTTTTTACTGCATTTTTAGTTTAGTACATTCCGCCCTATGCCACAGAGTAGTGCCCCTAATACTCACAATGCCACACAGTAATAGCACAAATTATACACTTCATGCCCCTTACACATATGCCAAACATGATTACAACTTCCTGCTCTACTGTATGCAGGGCCCAACAGGGAGAAACAACAGGTTAGGCCTACTGAAAGAGCTTGTCCGGCCAATGGGTAGGTGTGGTCATCCACTGGTGGGCTGTAGCTGTCCCACAAAGGACATGTCACAATATTATGCAGCCTTAAATTCTTAACACAGCACAGTGCCCCACTCTAGCCTAATACATTTAATATTTTTCACCTTTTTATTATAAAGTTATGGGTGTAATAGATGTTCAATAATATTATATTACCTTTCATAAGAAAAATGTGATCAATGATTAGCCATGAGTGACACCGCAACTTGGTACATATTTACATACGGCCGCCCAGTTGCGCTGTCAATCCCCACCAGCCAGGGCAGCAAGAGCACGGGTGGTCAGTAGGTCACCCATACACACAGCACGTTGTGCTGATATATCTTTAGAATGGTCAATATGTCGTCATTTGTCACCAGACCAGTCGTGTGTCCAACTCCAAATATATGTATTGAAACTTAAAGGCATGGATACATTTTTTGCATGTATGCCAAAGATGCAATTTTATGTTCACCTCTAAATCATGCCTTTTGTTTGCAATATATACTGTATTTCCTGTTATTATTATTTTGGACTTAGAAATGAAGCTTGTATGTAGTACTGTAGAGTCTATTAAGCAAAATTGTACTGATGAGACACTCAGGTGCTGGTAGCCATAGCAACGCTCACAGTGAGCAAGGAGATGTGCTGTCCTGTCTATCAGGCACTCCATTCCTCAGTATATGGAGAAAAAAAAAAAGAATCAGGTAAATAAAGACATAAATATGTGGCCTAATGTATTTGTCAGTTTGTCAGAAGAAGCTAATTGGTAATTCATGCTTTAATATTTAAGGTAAATTATAACTGAATATATTTATTTTACCCTTATGCTAATTGATTAATTAGCAACAGTTTTGCTCTGTTACACGAGATACTTACCCAGTAAAATTACTTAATAGTGATATTTATGGTGAGATGTATTCCTGTCATTTTTAGTTAAAATGGCAACTCTACATACTTTTAGAATTACACTGCTGAATCAGAAATATAATTGTAATGTTATAAAATAGAATTATTATCCTTTATTAATATAATGTCAATATACTACAATCTAATTTATTTGTAGTAGACCTACAAACAGGAATGGCTAGTCAAATTTAGTTACCTTACCACTAAGTAAACCCCACAATTACGGAGATAACATACAAACTCCATACAGAGTCACAGAGACCACGGCAATTCGGAATGGAATACCCTACCTCTGAGAAGCAGCTATGCTAATCCCTGGTGAGGGTCCCTGCGGCAGATTTGAAGTCAGCGGCGGGGACTCTCCGGCGGATGGTAAGTCAGCGGTGGGGTCACTGCAGCAGATGGAAACTAGTAGCGCTGACTGCTTGTCCTCCGCAGGGCCCCCTGCTGCCTCCCCAATGCTGCACGGACCCTGCTGCCCAGGTACCAGGGAGGGGGGGACCTGCCTCCATCCGGGGGCCTACCTCCATCCTGGGGGGAGGGGGGGCACAGACCTTTTGTTGTCCAGGGCCCCCACAAACCTTAATCCGGATCTGGGGCTGCAGGCGCAGGCTCCTACACACTGACAGGAGTGACACAACACAGTATGGCCCACACCCCCCCCTTGTGACGCCACTGCCTGGGTCAACATGCTAGCTATTATAATATTTAGCGAGTTATTAGTGGGTTAATAAGAAAGAAGCGATAGCTAGGGGTTAAAAAGTGTTACATAAGTGAAAATGCTACAAAGTATAATAAGAATAGTGCAAAATAAATGTTATGGTGTATCTAGTCATGATTAAGGTGGCAATGGTTTCCAGATGAAACAGGACAGTCCTGAGATTTGGTTGTCTTCCCTGTCTGCTGTTGTGCAAACATCATTCCTCCAAGCATACCACATACCACATATACAAATGCTTACATTATGCTGGTTTGTTCAGAGAGGCTACTTCATACGGCTGAAGGACAAACAGTTTCATTCATTGTCTCAGGTAGCAGAATGGCTAGGAAGTGACTCCCAATAATATAGCATGGCTTATATGAATCCACTATACCCTTTTTACACCTATATCCTGGCTCCAGCCGGGTGTGATATATGGTCCCGACAGTCGGGATCCCGACAGGCATTAGCCCGACAGGCATTAGCCCGACAGTCATTAGCCTGACTGGCCGGACTCAGACAGCAGGGCGAGCGCAACAAAGCCCCTTGCGGGCGTGATGGCTCGCTACGCTCGCCACCTATTCTATTCTCCCTCAATGGGGGTCATGGACCCCCACAAGGGAGAATAGCCGGTGGCCGTCGGTACCCTGAGTGTCAGGGTTTCAACTGTCGGGATCCCGACGTCGAGGTAATGACTGTCGGGATCCCGACTGTCGGAAAACTGTCCGGCACCCCTCCAGCCTGGGTGTATGAACAAATAGTGTCACAGCAGCTTGAAACCCATACACACTGCTGTCCGGACTGGGGATATTGCCGAGGCTTACCTGTGCCGGTGCTTGGAGATGACGTTATCTCCACAAGACAGGGATCCGGCTGTGAACAAGATCTGGATCTAATGACCTGGGTACTTGTTTACACTGCCACTTCAAGGAGCCCTGCAAGATACCCGGGTTGGATTGCCGGGCAACTGGGACAGGTATAACCCTCTTATACTGAGCAATAACCAAAGTCAAAAGCTCAGTGCAAAAGGAGTATGAGTGTCAGCCCTATGCCAACGCAGTAGGAGAGTTTCTTAGTGATTATGAACTGTCAAAAGCCTGATGTCTCCATCCACTCCAAACTATTAATTTCCAGTTAGGATTAAATGTACGTATTTTCTTTTATAACAAGTACAAAGAAAGTAAGACAGCCATCCATCAAACACAAAGCATCTTTCCAAGGTTATAAAATATATACACCTCTCAGATTAAATATACAACTCACTTTGCAAAACAAACCATCCACTGTGCTATTTATTATTCATAGGACTCCATCCATCATGTAGATGCCTACAGTACACTATTCAGAAAAATATAGGTCAAGCCTGCCATACTATTCCATTCTAAATATATTTTTATTTCTAATAGTGGAACTTGCTTACATCCCCAAACCCAACTACAGCCCAGAACCGATTGGTTAATAATAACAGTGCTGGATTACTGGTGGGACGGCCACAGGGCCATAGCTAGAGCCAGACTGACATAAGGGCCCATTTACTATGGATCACATATACAATGCAATTTGGGTGGGATCACATTGCAATATCCTAATGGCAGGATGCATTATTGAGCGGCTGCAGGTGGGACAAGACGGATCGCAGCAGGAATCGAAGAGATCTGTAGCCCTCCCTCCGTCATACATGCCAGCGCTACTTAATATTTGCAGCTAACCCGTTTTCAGGGAAATAGCCGCAAATGATAAATGGGCCCCATAGTGATAGACTGCCTTCTCCTAAGGAGTGACAGTGCCCTGCAGATGAACCCTGGCCATGTCCCAGGAAGAGGCACACAGACGTGAGCCCCTTACTGAAACACATCTCCACTGACCCGGTATTCTGGCCTTCAGAAATTACCACCCACTAATCCCGGCCTCTATTGTTGATATGACCTAGCTGGAAGGAAAGGTTTAAAGCTAGGTACACACTAGACAACATGAAAATGATACGATGTCGCACTCAATTTGCCTTGAACTCGCTGGAACTCTTGGACAAACAATATAGTGTGCACACACTGAGCGACTCTACAAAATATATTCTCAGATCCAGGAGTATATCCTGAGATTGAGCAGCATGTACAGATGACAGAGGATTTCACTAATTACTCATGGAAGAGCATTGTTACGATTGGTCGTTATTGTGCATATTGTTTAACCCATTGAGCTGCTGCCCCATCGGCCAGTCACAGCAGTGACCACAGGTGGCAGGATCGGGGATGTTCGAGGCGGCTCGGGAGGACTCAGGCGCCTGAACTCCTGAGCACTCCCGAGTCCCCCCGAGCCCCCCAAACATTCCCGAGCCTGCCGCCCTAGTCACTGCTGTAAAGTGGGGGGGGGGGGGAGAAGTGATGGGGGGGGGGGCCTACAGGTGGTGCGCCAGTGGTGAACAGCTGGAGGCACCACTGGCGCGCACTTACTGCAGCTGCCTGGGCATACCACCCAAGGGGTTAAATTAGCCTCTAGTGTGTACAAACATTAACCCTTTGAGTGCCAACGTTGCTGTGAGAGATTGTCAAAATATCCGTTAGAAATGCCAGCGTCGCTCACAGCGACTGTTCTGTTTTTGGGGTGCAATATCTAACTAAACTTCAATTAATTGACTTGGCTGTATTTGTATTTATTTATTTATACTAAAAGAACAGTCGCTGTGAGCAATGCTAACATATTTAGCGGCTATTTTGAGGATCGCTCACAGCAATGTTGGCACTCAAAGGGTTAAGGTATCTGTCCCAGGAACATTCTATAGAATCTTTATTTAATGGTGAGTAATGGGAGCACATTGTTTTAATATGGAAGGAGACTGGGACATTCTATGGTTATATGTAAATAGGGTTCACATTATCTGCTGTCTATATGTTTGGGAAATGTGGGTACTTTCGTTACATCACCACATTTTGTATTTTTTTGCCCTGAAGCCCCAACAAACATTAATCCTGTCCTCTTCAAAAACTACAGATCTGTTGGTAATTCTATTTATAGTAATGTCATTTATATATACATACTGTATACACATGTATATGTTCTTTAGTCTATCAGTGGACTTATTAATGCACCTTTGTACGGCGCTGCGAAACACTTGTGGCGCCTTATAAATAAAATTATAATAATAATAATAATAATTATGCAGCACAAATCAAACCAATGACTCCCATTAAAAACTCTTGTTGGAAAAGGACTGCACTCAGGTGGAACCTTGCTTTTTACAGTCAGTTCAACCATGGAATATTAAAATCCACAGAGGATTCAAGGCAAGAGAAACATTTTATCTCAGTAAAACACTAAAAAAGTGGTCTGCTACTGAAATGATATTCCATCTCACCCCAGAAATATCTCCCCATTTCTCCCCATGTCTCTGTGTCGATTGCATGTGGTAACTAAGCATAACATTAGTAAGGATACAATCATGGGGAATAATATTAACTAGGGATTTAAAAATGAATAACTGCTGCAGAGAAAGAAGTCTCTTAAGGATACATATGGATGGCTTGCAGTTGGGTTGTTGGTAGTCAGAAGACCGACAGCAGCATCCTGATGTTAAGAATCCACGCAGTGGTCCGGTAAGTATAGTTATCTTCTAATTGGTACCCCCCCCCCAACCCTTACCCCCTAACCCTCCTCCCCCTTAGTGTCGAAAGCTAACCCCCGTACCCTAACCCGTCATTACATATTTACAGTCGGGTTGCTAGATGTGTTGGCATTGGGAGCGATGTCAGTATTTCCAGGGCAATAGTGATTCTGGCTGGGCCCAAGTACTTTTCATTGTGAATGGCCATACACCCTTAGAATAAAATACAGAAAAATAGTACTTTAGTCACCTCACTGGCTACACTGCAGCCCAGCATGTGCTTAGTTGAGTAGAGCTGCTGCCAGGTAACGTAGACCACGCTGGGCTCCTCCATCAGACCTGGGTCCGGGTTATTCGTACCCCATCCCATCTCTCTAGGCACCACTATATTCAGATATATCTGGTACTTTATCACCGGCCGATCAGCTCCTGACTCTTTTTTTAGATTTTAAAAAGGAACAGTTAGGAGCTGAATGGCCGGTGATAAAGTACCAGGCATTTTATCACTTCTCCCTTATCACTGCTTCATTCATCTACCCCTGTGATCTGGGGTCCGGTTTCCAGCAGACATTTCTGACTGATGTGTAAGCACACAACCACACAGGAGAAATGGGGAGGGAAAGTAGTGAAGCCACTATCATTTATATATATGTCTGGTGTCTGTGAGTCTCCGAAACACTGCCATCTGCTGGCAGAGAGTGAAACTACACCTCTTTCTCACACATGCACAAACACAGAAGGTAGCAGATCTAGCTTTCAAAGCTTTTACTTCAAGCAGGTTTTACACCTGCAGAGGTGTAAATTGACAGCGAAACTGTGCCGATGCATCTAAATGCCTGCCCAGTTGTGATGTCAGTTGGAAAACGCATATGCAGAACGCACTACCTGTTCCATGTGGAGATACATCTGCACATAGACTTATCTGTAGGTATATCTAAAGGTGTGTACCCAGTCTTACCTGAAAAGGGGGCCACACTCTATCTATTAAAGGCTGTTCTAACTACATCACCTGCAAGCACCTGTTCTAACTACATCACCTGCAAGCATCTGTTCTAACTACATCACCTGAAGTACTATTTCCAGTTGTGTCACACGCCAGTAATCCCACATGATTCAGTACTAAGCACTACAGGCTGCCAGGATGAAAGCTTTTGAGCCAGCCTGCCCTACTACATGTGCAATTTACTGTGCTCTAAGGTCCAGAACGTCTAACATTATTTTGCACATGTTCATTCTGTGACAGTTGTTACAAAATAAATCTGTCGGCAAATAAAAGTACTGGGCAGTATTTATACCACTTCCAAGTATTTACTGAAACTCATAAAACTCTGCAGCAGCTTTTAAATTGAACACAGCATGAAGCAGCCTGAAATCAAATCACTTTTGCGGCTGTACCAGTAACATGCTCCCTTGCAGGGACTGTCTGAGAATACAGAAGTTGTTCCTGAGAGATACAAAGGTGAGTGCACTATGGGGCAGTGACGTAGCTACGTTTTGGGCGCCCCCCCACCGTTAGGGGGGGGCACCCATACCCACCCCCTGCCGCCGCCCCGTCAAGCTCCCCCCCGCCGCCCCGCCACCCATGCTAACACCCTCCCCCGCAGTCTTACCTATCGCGCTGGTCCCGGCGGCTACGTTCTTCTGCTGAGGACCACCACAAAATGGCCGCCCCCTGACAGTTTCAGAGAACAGTGTGCTATATGGGGGCGGCCATTTTGTGGTGGTCCTCATCAGAAGAACGGAGCCGCCGGGACCAGCGAGATACGTAAGTCTGCGGGGGATTGGGGGGGGGTAACTATAGCACCGCAGCCCCCGGCGCCCCCACATGCACAGCGCCCCCCGCGGTGGTGGGGGCTGCGGTGCTATAGTTACGCCCCTGCTATGGGGGTTTTTCTAATTCCTTCGGAACAGGGTGAATTCGGCCCGCTTCTGATGGTTGGGAGACTGCACATGAGACTGCAAATGGTCTTTTATGTGCATGTCAAGTGTTCTTTGCGAACGGGTTTGGCGACTTGCATAGTCGCTGAGCTGTTGGCAGGGAGTGGGGTGGACGGGGGTGAAGTCGGGTGCCACCCATGGGAATGGCAAGCGTTTCATGGGTGTCCCTATGAAAATGCGGGGCATTCTCATGCAAATATGGAGAAGGGGGGCACTCTGGGACTCGGTAAGCTCCGATCTTCCCAGTCTACAGAGTCAAAACCAGAACCAGGCCCTTTGTATAATAGCTTCATTGCAGGGTGAAATGAATCATGTCAGTGGTACTTAAGCTGGATACACAAGAACAGATTTATCTATCTGGTGGGAACAAAAATCTGGTCATATATTGGAGCATAAGACAATCAACCATTTGTTCCTAAATGGTGGAAAATGGACAAAAACAATTGTTGATATATTAATTTTTTTTTATGCAGTCATTTTAATTGGATTTTTTTAAATATACATATAGAAACATACATATACAATTAAACAAGAAAAAGTAAATAAATAAACAAAATATAATAAAGCATACAATTAAAACCATATAAAGGCTCTCGATTCTTTCACCGTTAGAATGAAAACATAGCAGAAGAAACATATGCAATACAGTTGGATAAAGTGCAGTAGCAAGGTACACAATAGAAGACAATACAGACACAAAAGTAAGAGGGTAGGGTCAGTGGTCGGCAATGGGCGTCAGGACCCATATTGGTGGACATGAGGTCAGTTATACATCCGGGACCGTGTATGGGGAATCTAGCCATTTAGACCACACCGCCAGATATTTATGAACCATTTTTACTGGCCAGGTACAGTACGTAAATTTCTCATGGAAAATAGTTTTTTTGACTAGAGACAACCAATATTGTGTAGTTGGTAATTCTTAGCTAACCAAGTCCTTGCAATACAGACCTTGGCCATGGTGTAGAGATCAATACCACTACTTGCTACAATGTCAATAAACCCCCAACCAAAAATTTGCTATGTAGAGTAGTTTGGGCTCGAAAACCATCTTAATCAAGTTTACCCTCCCAGTCAAAGTCAAGGGCAATTTACTCCACACCCCCACCCTGGTGCATAGGTACATAATCAGTGGTTCGACATTCAGCGAAACAAACTTACGGTAGTCATTAAAAATTAACACACCCAGGTATTTAATTGAGTCAGACCATTGCAGGGGGCAGGAGGACCGCTGGAGAGGCTGGAGATTTCCTGGTCTGTGGCATAATTAATCCCAATTAATTAGTAGGCCAGAATATTTACCATACTCATTAATAATATTGAGTATCGATTGCATAGAGTGGGTATAATTTTGTAAAAACAATAGGACATTATTAGCATATAAAGCAATTTATTGTCGGTACTTATGTAGTATCTGGACGCCCGATTTTTTGATAGTATGCCTTAAGTTAAGGCATCCAATCAACGCGATGCGATGCGATTATCGCATCGCATCCAACCAAATTGAATGCGATGGATGCGATGCAATGTACCCGATTTTCCACCTATTTCACCCAATTTTTAATCTAGCCTTTGGCACAGCTGGCAAAAATTGGGAAAAAGGCTATTTAAGGAGGTTAGGAAGGTGTAAATTCTGAGGGTGTTTGGAGAGGACAAACTGACGGTTTGAGAGAGGTGGTTTTGGAGATTTGCTTTCTGATATGGCTACAGTGTTGACCTCATCGACTGTGTCATCTGCAACGCTGTTCAGCAAACAGGAGATTTTTTCAAAGATAGAAAATACGGAAAGTATGCCTCTTTGTGGTGCACCAAATTAAAGATACATAAGATATAACTTTTATTTATTCTTAGATAAAATTAGGCGAAATAAAAACAAACACATCACATATACAAACAAACACATATAAATATAAAAAGGATAATGAAATCCTCACTACGTGGGACCCCCTGTCCAGGATTGATTACAAATAAATTTTATTGATACATATAAGGTTGCTTTGATCAGTGTGTTTTAACAGTAGTAACACTTTATTAATAATGCGACCTAGAGGTGAGAATCCCTTGATTAGTGAAAAAGGGAATATTAATTTAATAGTAAGGCTGTGCTGTCTCCCGCGATATCCAGAGAGATATGACTTCGTGCATTTATAGATAATTAGCACACATGTTTCTCTGGAGTGTACTCCTAAGATTTAGCATGCATATGAGACCCAGATTGGCGGCTTTCAAATTTTGTGCCGTGGTTGATATATATACACTGGTTGGTAATTTCTCAGTAGGTCAGTCAGGTTCTCCTGGGCATATTGTGCAAAATCACAAATTGCTCTCTATATAGTGGAGTAGTCTGACAGTCAACACATAACATTTTTAATGCGCAGATAGTTTGGTTAATTAGCACATATATATACTGAATAGGTGCACCTTAAATTAGTGTGCATCAATTTTGAAGTGAGACCAATCTGAGAGCAGGATATACCTGCTAAAATTATTTACAAAAATAGATGGCACTAGAAAAAGTTACCGCGCTCACCACATATAATGAGTGGTTTTTCTTAGGTCAATGCAGCAATGATGTCAGTGAATAATCTCATATGGTTTGCAAATCGCCTCATGTGTAGAGGGGCAACACCGTTTACTATACTTTTAAGCTAACGGGCAGCACGCTATTAGGGCAACAGGGTGCCGTATAATAAGTCAGCTCAATTAGGGACTAGAAATACGTGGTGCAGCCGGCATGTACCACGCGTCTATGCCTAATGAACCCGCGAATGCGGGGAGCCACTCACTTAGTCGCTGTAAAGAAATTTTTTATTAATTACAGATCAAAATGCATTGTATGTGGGGAAGGGGATCAGGGGGTGAAGCCACGAAGTGTACGGTCGGCGTACGCTTCGCCAAGGAGCTTCGTCAGGACCACCTGAGTGAAGTCAGAAAGCCCATTAAGTACCTGCCTAGTCATGAATATTCATGGGATGTTAATCCCTGTGATTTGATTGGCTGTAAAACGTATGTTCCATTAAATGCGGTTAACCGCACTGACTTGTATGTGTTTGGTAATGTTTGAATGTACCCACACATAATTAATTCAACTGAATGTCTATTCATGTCACTAACATTATGTTATTTGGACATTAATGTCAAGATTCGTGTCAATGGTACTGTATTGCGCATGCGCACAAATGTTCAGATTGTGCATCGGTGACAATAAAGGAATGGACATACACTGTCCGATACCACAGAGGTGATAATGCTTTATTTTGGCATAAAGAAAGCATTGTATAAAGAAGGAGTATAATAAGCGATCGTATTTTGTGAATACAAATGCTTCCATTATAGAGATGAAATTCTTCTATTGCGCAAAGAATGTATGTATGTGCCGTCACATGAGACGCAGATGGAGTCAAACCATCAATGAGTATTAATTGATGCAATCTTATAGTTTATCATTGTTTATTTTATGTTATTAAATAGGGTAAGATAGATTAAACTGAATAATGCGGTCCTCTTCTCCACAGTTGTGCAACGCAGGGCAGAGACATTCAATATAGTAAATTAATAAATTATGTTACAGACTGGTTTCGTTATAAATAACGTAGTATGAAAAATCACAATGTTCACAGGGTTCCCAGTCCATGCGCGTCCAGAAAGGCGTGTGATATATTTAGACACACGTCCTCCGGGCACGCAAAAGAATAGGAACACTTATCAAGAAATGTTTAGTGAATCAAAAGGGCGTAAATATGTGTTCTAAGTGAAATAAATAGTGGAAAGAAAAGAGGGGAGAGGAAAAAGGGTAGATGTGAAGGGAATAATCATAATTTATTTTGACTGCGGGGAATTCCCATTTTTGTGAATAGCATTAGTGTATAGTGACTTAGGATGTGATCCGTCGTGAAGTGTCATTAATCTAAGGTGAATCAAAAACAAAAAACACACCAACACACACAAATGTGAATAGAAAAAAAGGGGGGGGGAGGAAATTATTTATTGTAAAGATTTACATATATATGATTGCACCTAAAAAGATGCAAAGGATGGTGTATGCGACCATAGTGAAATGATAGATCTATGGGTGTTAATTCCAAAAATTTTTGGAGAGAAAGAGAGGGACAGATATGGTTATGTAAAAATAAAAAAATATATAATAATTAGTGATAATAAAAGGAAATATAATAATTAACATAGAATTAAGATGGATTCAGTCTGCTCCGTAGATAACAAAGGATACAAAAAGTATGTACCCCCAGTGAAATTATTCACTATCGGAGGAGGTTTTCTCAGTCATGAAAAGATTTCTGAAAACTTGAGGTATGAAGAAAAGGGGCAATGTCCATCTATAAAAAGACGGTGTAATTGTTCTCTTCGTTTAAACCCATGGGAGACATGGTTCCCATGAGGAATATTAATCGAGTTTCATGTTTCAATAATTCCCTATCCCAGTCACCTCTGCGTATGTTCATTTTGATATTGGTCATGCCATACACTTTCAGGCCATTTGGACTACCGTGGTGGTATCTTGAGAAGTGTTTCGCGACTGGTGTTAGGGTTTTAAATTTCAGTTTGTCCTTTTCTGCATTTTTGATACTTAATAGGTGTTCCGATATCCTTTTGACCAGTGGTCTCCGCGTCTTGCCTATATAATGTTTGCCACATGGACATTCCAAATTATAGATAACGCCAGGGGTATTGCAGGTAATGTATTCTTGTATTTTCCAAGGTTTACCAAATTTATCGGTATAAGTGTCTCGTGGTACCATGTAAGTGCAAACTCTACATGTGCCACATTTAAAGGAACCTTTTTTGTGGATTTTGACTGTTTTTTCTTTCTCTAAGTGGCTGTGGACAAGAATGTCCCTTAAGTTGTTACTTCTTCGCCAACTTATGTCCACTTTTTCGCCCAGAATCTCTTTCAGATCATCATCTGTTTTTAAGATGATGTATCAATAAAATTTATTTGTAATCAATCCTGGACAGGGGGTCCCACGTAGTGAGGATTTCATTATCCTTTTTATATTTATATGTGTTTGTTTGTATATGTGATGTGTTTGTTTTTATTTCGCCTAATTTTATCTAAGAATAAATAAAAGTTATATCTTATGTATCTTTAATTTGGTGCACCACAAAGAGGCATACTTTCCGTTTTTTCTATCTTTGAAAAAATCTCCTGTTTGCTCTATAATCCATGCCCAGTGGTGGCACACCCTTACTCACTATATTTAACCATTTAAGACTAATTATCTAAGGGGTCTAATTGAACTTAAACCTGTATTCCTGTGCGATCAACACTCCCTTTCTTGTGTTAATCCATTTAATAGTGACTTAGTTCACCTTCCGTTGATCCGCACGGCACAACTGTGTTATATAAAACTACATTAATAAATCTTATGCAAACCCTGAGTGTTGATAAGCAGTAAGCCCATCCTTTGAACTGCCAATATGTCAATGTTCCCCACAAGTGCAGCCACTTCTGCCACTTTTAGCCTGAGTCAAGATCTCAATGATCGACAAACCAACTTAAAAAAATGCATGGAGGATATGTTAACGAGGGATTTAACCCTAATAGACACCACACAAGATGATTGGGTAAATGATATCCAAACCCTTAAAACTGTCCTGGCAAGACAGACACGAACCTTTTGGAACAAGGCAACTTTTGAAAACTATCTCAAACAGCAGATTACCCCCAGAGGACTAAGGCCAAAGGTATTCCCATCATTTGACTTGGCCAATGAGTCTCTGAAAAATGAGTGGGAAAAAACCCTCACCACATGTTCTCTTGGCCTTATCAATATTTTGATCAAACATGATGAAATTACACTGCACCAGTGCACACAGGAAATTAATACACTTAGCGACAGACTTAAAAATTTTGAAAATCTTGATAAATTTCAAAAAGCTTACCAGAAGATTAAGTCCGAGTTGGAAAACATTGAGAGAGAAGTGGTTAGCCGTAAGAAAAATAAACTCCAGAGGGACCTCAATGATTTCAAATCAAATAAGATCTACAGGTGGAATACATACAACAGAAGGAAAACACCTAGCAGTAATACAGGATACACCACTTCAGACATAGATTCGTCTGATAGCGAATACTCAGAACGTAGACCCAGGGGAGATTTTTTAGGGGTAAGTCCCAGGGATCTCAGAGAGAACCTGGGACGAGACCTCGGAGGACAAGGAGGGGAAAGAAGAAGCAAAAGGGGACCAAGAAATTGGAGAGAGGACCGTCAGGACACCAGGCGGTACAAGAGGTGAACCATGCCGACACATTAAGGATAATCAATCTGACAGATCATATCCTTAATGAAGCCCAAACCTCAGTACTCAATAAAGGCCTTAGCTTCTCCCCTACCAAATCCCTTGACCGTTTTGAGTATCAAAAAGATCTGAATTTATATGTCAGAAAAATACTATTAAAAAAGTTTTTCACCAAAAAAACGGATATCATGTCCAATACATCACACTTCATGGAGAGTAGTCAGGATCCCCTACAACCACGTATTGACCAGATCTTTGATCAGTGTGATATGGGTATTTTAGAAATCCTGGAGGATTTATCAGAAGAGATTCCTATTGATCTTTACAGCAGCGAACCCACAACAAGTGTCCACACTAGTATGTCGACACTAAAAAGGAAATCAGTATTTCTACCAGACTTCTCAATATGCCCACAGGCTAAAGTCTATCTTGAGATGGTAAGCAGAGATTTGGATCATATTGAACGTAATAAAAGATCCTTTCGCTTTGAAGACAACCTAAGCGCTGCCGAGAGAAAGGCTTTGAAAGAACTCAAAGGATGGGATGACACCATAATTAAGCCTTCTGACAAGGGGGGGAATATTGTGCTATGGCCCAGACAACAATATAAGAAAGAAATAGACCGCCAATTAGGGGATAGGAATTGTTACAAGAAACTCTTGTTTAACCCCACTGACAATTACCTGGAATGTTATCAGAGAATGCTTGAACAAGCTAAAGGAGATGGCATTATCTCAAAAACACAATTTGACTTTCTTGAAGTAAAGCATGTAAAAATTCCAACTCTGTATCTGCTCCCTAAAGTGCACAAGAATGAGATCAACCCGCCAGGGAGACCCATCGTGTCGGGTATGGGAGGTCTCACTGAAAAAGCGAGCCAGTTTGTAGATTGCCATCTAAGGAGGTTTGTTACATCATTACCCTCATACGTACGCGACACGATGGATGTATTGAACAAAATACAGAATATCATCCTTGATCAACACTCCTGGCTTGTCACCTGTGACGTTGAAAGCCTGTACACCAGCATCATTCACAGATGCGGTGTGCAGGCAGCCAAATACTTTCTTAGTATGGACAAAAATTCCCCTTTGAATGACTTCATCATTAAACTACTTCAATTTGTATTGACTAAGAATTACTTTATATGTGAAGATCAGTTCTACCTCCAGGTGCAGGGGACTGCGATGGGGAGCACTTGTGCCCCCACGTATGCCAACCTGTACCTGGGGTGGTGGGAACGAGAGAGAGTTTTTACAGAGGAACATGAAAAGTACACCAGATACATACCAGTCTGGCTGAGATACATAGATGACCTCCTTATCATCTGGGAAGGTGACATCTGTCTATTCCAGGAATTCATAACCATACTCAATGATAATGACCTTATTATTATTATTATTATTATAATTTTATTTATAAGGCGCCACAAGTGTTTCGCAGCGCCGTACAAAGGAACAATACAGGGAGACAAAAACTTGGCATAACATTGAATAAATAACAAAAATACAGTACAAATAAAGAGCACCACAGTTCAATACACATTACAGCTTAAATGTAAGTAGTGAGGACCCAATCAACATACAACTAGAGGCTTGAGGCCAATGATGGAGATGAGTATGAAGATGGTCACTGAGTGTTGGAGTAAAGGAGAGCTGTGAGTGAAATGTGAAGAGAAGTGGGCTTTGACAACAGGAGGGAAGAGGGCCCTACTCGGAGGAGCTTACAATCTAGTAGGAAGGGGAGACAGACAGATTACAAGAGGTGCAAGCGAGGGGGTGGTGGTTAGATAGCAGGATGTAAACAGGAAACAGGCAAGGGGTCGGAGAACCAGCTGGTTTATGCAGTGGAAGGGTACGCTTTGATGAATAGGTGAGTTTTCAGTGCCCGTTTGAAGCTTTGCAAGGTCGGGGAGAGTCTAATGGAGCGAGGGAGTGCGTTCCACTGAAGGGGTGCAGCACGGGCAAAGTCCTGTACTCTAGCATGGGAAGCAGTGATCAGGGTGGAGGAGAGACGACAGTCGTCAGCTGACCGTAGAGGGCGGGAGGGTGTATGAATGGAGATGAGGTTAGAGATATATGGAGCAATGGAATTAGAGATGGCCCTGTATGTGAGTGTGAGGTGTTTGAAGAGGATTCTGTAGGGGAATGGAAGCCAGTGCAGATTTTGTTGAAGGGGAGTAGCAGAGTTAGAGCGGCGGGAGAGGAAGATAAGCCTGGCTGCAGCATTGAGGACAGATTGGAGAGGAGCTAGTTGGGATTGAGCGAGGCCAGTGAGAAGAGCATTACAGTAGTCAAGCCGTGAGATGACTAATGAGTGGATGATCAGCTTAGTTGCACTCTGTGAGAGAAAGGGCCTGATGCGAGCAATGTTGCGTAACTGGAACCGGCAAGAATGGGCCAGGGCTTGGATGTGGGGTGCAAAGGAGAGGGAGGAGTCAAGTGTGACACCCAGGCAGCGGAGTTGGGGAACAGGGGAGATGATGGTGTTGTTAACAGTGATAGAGATATTAGTAGGGGGCATAGCTCTGGGTGGGGGAAAGATAATAAGTTCGGTTTTGTCCATATTGACTTATCAGGTAAGTCAGAAGGAAGTTGAGTACCTGGACCTCCGTATAATCATCGAACCTGATGGTTCAATAATTACAGACATGTTCCGAAAGAAAACCGCCACCAACTCTCTACTACATCACCAAAGTGCACATTTTCCCCCGGTCATCAAGGGTCTCCCCAAAGGTGAATACTTGCGAACCAAACGCAATTGCTCGCATGAGGACACCTATAATAAGAGAGCAGAAGAACTTGATATCCGACTAAAAAACAGAGGATACAGCAACAGAGCAATATACAGAGCCAAAAAAGAGGTACAGAAATATGAGAGAGAGCAACTTCTCATTCCAAAAGAGAAAAAATCTGATCAGACCACTGAAAAAATACGCTTCGTGGGCACTTTCTGTAAGGAATGGAAGGAAATCCAGACAATCCTCAACAAACATTTAAACATCTTAAAAACAGATGATGATCTGAAAGAGATTCTGGGCGAAAAAGTGGACATAAGTTGGCGAAGAAGTAACAACTTAAGGGACATTCTTGTCCACAGCCACTTAGAGAAAGAAAAAACAGTCAAAATCCACAAAAAAGGTTCCTTTAAATGTGGCACATGTAGAGTTTGCACTTACATGGTACCACGAGACACTTATACCGATAAATTTGGTAAACCTTGGAAAATACAAGAATACATTACCTGCAATACCCCTGGCGTTATCTATAATTTGGAATGTCCATGTGGCAAACATTATATAGGCAAGACGCGGAGACCACTGGTCAAAAGGATATCGGAACACCTATTAAGTATCAAAAATGCAGAAAAGGACAAACTGAAATTTAAAACCCTAACACCAGTCGCGAAACACTTCTCAAGATACCACCACGGTAGTCCAAATGGCCTGAAAGTGTATGGCATGACCAATATCAAAATGAACATACGCAGAGGTGACTGGGATAGGGAATTATTGAAACATGAAACTCGATTAATATTCCTCATGGGAACCATGTCTCCCATGGGTTTAAACGAAGAGAACAATTACACCGTCTTTTTATAGATGGACATTGCCCCTTTTCTTCATACCTCAAGTTTTCAGAAATCTTTTCATGACTGAGAAAACCTCCTCCGATAGTGAATAATTTCACTGGGGGTACATACTTTTTGTATCCTTTGTTATCTACGGAGCAGACTGAATCCATCTTAATTCTATGTTAATTATTATATTTCCTTTTATTATCACTAATTATTATATATTTTTTTATTTTTACATAACCATATCTGTCCCTCTCTTTCTCTCCAAAAATTTTTGGAATTAACACCCATAGATCTATCATTTCACTATGGTCGCATACACCATCCTTTGCATCTTTTTAGGTGCAATCATATATATGTAAATCTTTACAATAAATAATTTCCTCCCCCCCCCTTTTTTTCTATTCACATTTGTGTGTGTTGGTGTGTTTTTTGTTTTTGATTCACCTTAGATTAATGACACTTCACGACGGATCACATCCTAAGTCACTATACACTAATGCTATTCACAAAAATGGGAATTCCCCGCAGTCAAAATAAATTATGATTATTCCCTTCACATCTACCCTTTTTCCTCTCCCCTCTTTTCTTTCCACTATTTATTTCACTTAGAACACATATTTACGCCCTTTTGATTCACTAAACATTTCTTGATAAGTGTTCCTATTCTTTTGCGTGCCCGGAGGACGTGTGTCTAAATATATCACACGCCTTTCTGGACGCGCATGGACTGGGAACCCTGTGAACATTGTGATTTTTCATACTACGTTATTTATAACGAAACCAGTCTGTAACATAATTTATTAATTTACTATATTGAATGTCTCTGCCCTGCGTTGCACAACTGTGGAGAAGAGGACCGCATTATTCAGTTTAATCTATCTTACCCTATTTAATAACATAAAATAAACAATGATAAACTATAAGATTGCATCAATTAATACTCATTGATGGTTTGACTCCATCTGCGTCTCATGTGACGGCACATACATACATTCTTTGCGCAATAGAAGAATTTCATCTCTATAATGGAAGCATTTGTATTCACAAAATACGATCGCTTATTATACTCCTTCTTTATACAATGCTTTCTTTATGCCAAAATAAAGCATTATCACCTCTGTGGTATCGGACAGTGTATGTCCATTCCTTTATTGTCACCGATGCACAATCTGAACATTTGTGCGCATGCGCAATACAGTACCATTGACACGAATCTTGACATTAATGTCCAAATAACATAATGTTAGTGACATGAATAGACATTCAGTTGAATTAATTATGTGTGGGTACATTCAAACATTACCAAACACATACAAGTCAGTGCGGTTAACCGCATTTAATGGAACATACGTTTTACAGCCAATCAAATCACAGGGATTAACATCCCATGAATATTCATGACTAGGCAGGTACTTAATGGGCTTTCTGACTTCACTCAGGTGGTCCTGACGAAGCTCCTTGGCGAAGCGTACGCCGACCGTACACTTCGTGGCTTCACCCCCTGATCCCCTTCCCCACATACAATGCATTTTGATCTGTAATTAATAAAAAATTTCTTTACAGCGACTAAGTGAGTGGCTCCCCGCATTCGCGGGTTCATTAGGCATAGACGCGTGTTACATGCCGGCTGCACCACGTATTTCTAGTCCCTAATTGAGCTGACTTATTATACGGCACCCTGTTGCCCTAATAGCGTGCTGCCCGTTAGCTTAAAAGTATAGTAAACGGTGTTGCCCCTCTACACATGAGGCGATTTGCAAACCATATGAGATTATTCACTGACATCATTGCTGCATTGACCTAAGAAAAACCACTCATTATATGTGGTGAGCGCGGTAACTTTTTCTAGTGCCATCTATTTTTGTAAATAATTTTAGCAGGTATATCCTGCTCTCAGATTGGTCTCACTTCAAAATTGATGCACACTAATTTAAGGTGCACCTATTCAGTATATATATGTGCTAATTAACCAAACTATCTGCGCATTAAAAATGTTATGTGTTGACTGTCAGACTACTCCACTATATAGAGAGCAATTTGTGATTTTGCACAATATGCCCAGGAGAACCTGACTGACCTACTGAGAAATTACCAACCAGTGTATATATATCAACCACGGCACAAAATTTGAAAGCCGCCAATCTGGGTCTCATATGCATGCTAAATCTTAGGAGTACACTCCAGAGAAACATGTGTGCTAATTATCTATAAATGCACGAAGTCATATCTCTCTGGATATCGCGGGAGACAGCACAGCCTTACTATTAAATTAATATTCCCTTTTTCACTAATCAAGGGATTCTCACCTCTAGGTCGCATTATTAATAAAGTGTTACTACTGTTAAAACACACTGATCAAAGCAACCTTATATGTATCAATAAAATTTATTTGTAATCAATCCTGGACAGGGGGTCCCACGTAGTGAGGATTTCATTATCCTTTTTATATTTATATGTGTTTGTTTGTATATGTGATGTGTTTGTTTTTATTTCGCCTAATTTTATCTAAGAATAAATAAAAGTTATATCTTATGTATCTTTAATTTGGTGCACCACAAAGAGGCATACTTTCCGTTTTTTCTATCTTTGAAAAAATCTCCTGTTTGCTCTATAATCCATGCCCAGTGGTGGCACACCCTTACTCACTATATTTAACCATTTAAGACTAATTATCTAAGGGGTCTAATTGAACTTAAACCTGTATTCCTGTGCGATCAACACTCCCTTTCTTGTGCAACGCTGTTCACACTGCCACAGACTGAGGACGCTGCTATTCTCTTTTTGCAAGAACATGGCCTTCTGCCCACCACAGCCACCTGTGACAATGGCCATCCCATGAGATTGAATACAGCCGAGCAGAAGTGGCGGTGTTATGTGAAGGTGTGCAACAAGAAAAAAAGTCTCCGTGCTGCGCTGTTCAGCCCTGGATGCCGGCTCCCTTTCGTCAATATTGTTACGTTTATCTACTGCTGGAGCCAGGAGCTAACATCGGTAAGCTTCTGTAAAAAGGAGCTTAACTTGTCAATCAAAACAGCGGTCACATATAATGCATTTATGCGTGAGGCCTGTGAGGAGGATCTCCTGGCTCATCCACAGCGCAGGATTGGCGGACCAGGGAAAGTGGTGGAGGTGGACGAAACTGTCGGCGCCAGGCCAATGTGGGCCGAATACTTCCCCAGCAATGGTTGTTTGGTGGGGTCTGCAGGGAGACTGGGCAATGCTTCATGCTGCCAGTTGCCCAGAGGGATGCTGCAACCCTGATGGCAGCTATTGTAGCTAACATTGAACCCGGAGCCACTGTTATGTCAGACTGCTGGCGGGCATACCGAACCAGCGAGTTGGAAGCGGCTGGTTACACACATGCTAGGGTGAATCACCGCTTTTATTTTGTAGACCCGGAAAGTGGGGCACACACCCAAACTATTGAACGTTTATGGGATTGTGCAAAATGGAGGAACAAGTGCCAGCGGGGAACAGCTCGCCACAATCTTGCCAGCTACATGGGCGAGTTTGTCTGGCGCAAATGTCTGGCAATGTCTTAAACAGTATCATGCGTTCGCTCGCCACGCTTCGGGCTCAGTGGCTCGCTACGCTCGCCACAGGTTTATATCCAACTCCATGCCCACTTGGATAGTGGGGAAATGAAATGGGCCTATTTTCCCATAGAATCCTATGTTAAAATGGACTCCATTTTAACATTGAATCCGATGAAAAAATCCCATCGCATCGCATACGATCGATGCGATGGACCCGATTTTTTTATCGGGAGTCCAGATACTACATAAGTACCTTATTGTCTTCCCTAACACCCATCATCAGGCCACGATTATCAGGTGCCTAAGGAAGCATGCAAAGGGTTAAATTGCAATTGCAAATAGGGTGGGGGAGAGGTGACAACATTGCTTAGTACCCTGGTACTAAGGGAAGGGAGTGGAGATAAAACCATTCATCGAGATCCTTGCCACCAAGCCAGAATACAGGAGTTTCACATATTTAATAAATACAGGACCTATTACCATAGAGCCCATTACCTCCCAAAGAAGGTTCCACTTCATGGAATCAAACGCCTTAGCAACATCAAAAGAAACTATGAATGAAGAGTAGGTATCCATGAGGCATTTAGGTGAAAAGGCTACGTAAGTTTATAGAAGTGGATTTGTGGGGCATGAACCCAGTCTGATCTGGATGTATAATTTGAGTGATAACCTGGTTTAACCTGGTGGCAAAGATCTTAACATCTGTGGACATCAATGATATAGGACCGTAGGATTCAGGGACTGTGGGATCTTTACCTAGCTTAGGAATGAGAACAATCAATGCTTCCAACATAGAGGCTGGTACAGCACCCTGCTGCTATGTTCGGAGTGTGTGTAATTCTTGACCCGCCAGGGTAATTCAACTACGGTGTTATTAATATGGTCTCCCCTTGCCAAGTAGGCCCGAAAACGACCCAGAGTGTGACACATATAAAAGCTTATTCCTCACCCTGTCCTCCAAGCAGGTGGTCCAGTTATTTTGGGCTCTAAGCCAGGCAGCCTTTGAAGTGTCTAATCAATCAGATAAATAGGTTCAGCAGCAGTACAGGGCTGTTCCAACTCCTCCTTCCGCTTCCTGTAGAGGGCCTTCAAACAAGAAACCTTCTGCATAAGGGTGCCCCTAGGAAAAGCCTTGAATGTGTCCCACAATAATATTGGTGATACAGAATTTTGTGGAGCTGTAAATGTAAAAAAAAAAACTACAAAAGTTACATAAAATGATTTCCCTCAGTTTCTAAGATATTATATACAGTAATTATAGCTTTAGTAAAATGTAATATGTCATTGTATTTTGTACAACCATACAGCAGGTTGCTATACAGTGTAAGCTGTGTCTGTGCACCTGTGCCAGTGGCTACATTCTTGTAAATACATTACTACACCGTGTATACTGTATAATTTAGCACAGATGGAACTTTCATAGTTTTACTCACTAGCAATGTGATCTTTCTAGTATCCTACTGACATTGTTGCTGGGGAAACACTGTTTGGCCCAGGGAGAATAGAATCCTGTTACACTGCTCAATGACGGCCGGCTGATCAGGCTGCAGCTTTGCTCATTCATGCAGAGTGACTGAGCCTCTCATGCCATTGGGTTTCCAAGTGGCACATCATGCAACCGAAACATGATGGCAGGATCCCTACCCCAGGCTCCGGCCGCCCCCTTTCTGATAGCGGACAAAGGATGCTTTATACAGGTAAAATATAAACACAACATGACTGGAGGAAATGTGTCCAATTACTAATAATATACATAGCAATGGTTTGTCAGGTTAAAATAACAATTTTATCTTAATAGTTGTATTTTTATATAGTAAAAATGTATTTTTTATTTGCTTTGGTCTATTACAAAATGCCTTAAATGCATTGATTAAAAATGTTCAAGAAAAGAAAGATTTTTTTGTAAAGAGTTTATATTACTGTCACATTGGGGCAGATTAAGCCGGTAAAGTGGAAGGTGATATCACACCAGTCAGTCACCTCCTAACTGTCATTTTTTTTCAAAACAGCTGATTGGTTGGTGCATTATAAACATTCCACTTTGTCACCGCTTTATCACCACATTATCCCTTTACCCTGTTTAATACATCTGCCCCCTTATACCTTATACACACTGGTGTTTATTTTACAGATAATAATGTGTGCATCCACACCTAAACCACAGCTGATTATCCCATCGATATCCGGTCAACAGGTCAACAATGTCTAGATCCACAGTCACGAGGTCAACCACTAATAGTCGACGGTGAAAAGGGTTGACATACACTAGGTTGACAATGGCACTTGGTTGACATAAGCAAAAAGTCGACATAGACATTGTCTACAAAGGAAAATGTTGACATGATTTATCCTAGTTTTTTTTTTTTCAAGCGATTTGTCCATACTTTACCATCCCAGTGGGCAAAGAGGGAGAATATAATAGTGTGTAGAGCACAGCGAGGGACCGCGCCTGAAGCATGGTGAGTAAACTTATACATGTCCATGTCAACAGACACCCCAGAACCCCCATGTCGACATTTCCTGTGTTGACCATGTCTATGTCGACCATTTGCTTGGGTCAACCTTGTGTCACTGTGTGAGAAGTCATCGGAGGCTTCTTATGCTTACCCAATGCAATGCTGCAATCCCAACACACATGTATGTGGCCAATGGAAACCACGGGTTAAACTTCATACCCATTTCCTGTTATTTCTACTGTGCCTCCTTCCAAATAAAATATAAGCCTTCTCACAATTAGGGCCCTCCCTATCCTTTTTATATTGTAACATTTATGTGTTCTACAAGGGTGGATCAGTAAGATAACAATAGCACTCACATGTGTAATGTTCTCTATTGCATTCTTATTTCCTGCCGGACCAGTGCAGGTAGACCACTGCTTTCCCTCAGGGGCATTACACTGCGCCCCATATCAGTCATACTGGCCCAACATCAGTTGTAAGAGGGTGTGGATTATTAGGTAGACAGATAGATAGATAAACAGTCAAAAGGTCGACCCCAAAAGCTCAACTTGAAATAGGTTGACAGGGTTAAAAGGTCAACATGAAAAAGGTAGACCCAATAAAAGGTTGACATGATGTTTTCAAACTTGTTTGGTGTCAATGTTGACAACTGTCGGCATGGACCTCCTATTAGTGTAACTTGTATCCACACTTCGCTCGCTACACTGTGTACACTATTATCTTCTCCCTTCTCTCAATGATTCATAGGTTAGGTATGACTAGGGCCATACATATGAGACCCTAGTTTTGCCCATTACACTGAGTTGCTTAGAGGACCCCCTGACCCTATTTCCGCCATTATTTGTGCCTAAACCAGGCTGTAGGCTCAGACTAGAAGTGTGACTAGCCCCCCCCCCCCCCCATAAATACCACCACCGTACCCCCAGGGAAGCACTGAGGACTGTGTACCTGCCTCCTTAGAGCACCAGAGCCCACATTACAGTATGTACATTAGACAGTCTCTTCTATTCCTATTGGTTTATAGATATGCTGCCCCATAAATACATGGGATATAATTATATCTTTGCATAACCAAGCAACAGCAGCAGCTTTAAAATAATAAAAAAAAGCACCTAATATTTACCTGCTTTTATACATGCACAAAAGTAAATAATCCACATAAAAGCCTTCAAAGACTTTTGCTGGAGACCGAATGATATGTAACCTGATACAAATAGTATTGTATGTTACTGAAACCATTAATTGTACATTTGCAGAGGTTAGGTGACAGTGACTGAGCCAAGCGAAACACACCTTGCGCTTTGTGTATACTAAGCATTTATTTTCTACTCATAGCCAAATACAAATGATAGAAATTCCCAACTTTCATGTTATACCAGTTGTGTATACAAAATGTACAACTATTTGTGCAATATCTGCCACTCTGCTCCAAGATTCAAGGCTGATTTGCAATTAAAATCTGAAGGTAGTGTTCCCAATTCTTTCCACCCCCCCTTCCCCCGACCATATTTTGAAGAGATTAAATACAGCTTCTTCATGTGGTGCCATATCCATTTGGTATTGCTTATTGTCACCTCCAGACTTACTAGTTAAGTCCCCTGCTCAATTAAATTGGGAAAATGACCTTCACCGCACCTTTACTCTCAAGCAATGGGACATCTGTCTTCTTTTTCCTCTCTAAATGTACCAGCCATGCTGAAATGCATGTTAAATTACTCCATAGACTGTATTTGGGTGTGGTATAGGGGTCCGACAGTTGGGATCCCGACATGTCATTAGTCCGACTTCGGGATCCCGACTGGCCGGACTCAGACAGCATGGTGAGCGCAAAAAAGCCCCTTGCTGTCTCGCTGCGCTCGCCACGCTGCCGGCACGGTGGCTCGCTACACTCGCCTTCTATTCTCCCTCTATGGCAGGGCTGGGCAATAGTGGCCCTCCAGCTGTTGATGAACTACACATCCCAGGATGCTTTGCATTAGTTTTGCTATGTGGCCATGCTAAAACTGATGCAAGGCATGCTGGTATGTGTAGTTCATCAACATCTGGAGGGCCGCTATTGCCCAGCCCTGCTCTATGGGGATCGTGGACCCCCACGAGGTAGAATAGCAGGTGGCCTTCAGGAACCTGGCTGTCGATGTTTTGACAGTCGGGATCCCGACATCGGGTAAATACCTGTCGGGATCCCGACTGTCGGGACCCTGTACCACACCTCTGTATTTTACCCCAGCTAAATTACATACAATATGGCCTGCTACCTCTAAACTTTGCTGGCATCTCTGCAATCACGAAGGTACTTTTATTCATGTTTTTTGGGATTGCTCCATTATACAGCCTTTTTGGTTTAAAGCGTTTACCCTTATCTCTGATGTTCTAGGTCTTACATTGTTCCCGGACCCCTCTGTGGCTCTATTACATTGGTATCCTAGCTTAGTATCCCAGTCTGCCCGTTATGTTTTAGGCCATATTCTATTATCCGCCAGAGCCACTATTGCCCAACACTGGAAATCCTCCTTCATACCCAAATTTGACAAAGCAGTTTCTAACACTCAATTTCATTTTGAAATGGAGTCCAAAGGTGTCTCTTACTCCACAGTGCTCTCTTCTCCTGTTGGCATGTCTATGTTACAGAGGGAAAGGGGGGCTTCGCCAACACATACCTTGTCACAGTCTCTGACTTTTACTTTTGATTTGAACGAGTCTCCTTCTGCGGCCTCTGATGTCTAATGTAATCGATGTATTTTGCTTGTCTTCCTTCCTTTTTCTTTATTGTTATTCTAATTAATATATGCCTGCTCCCTCAATCTCCTTTCCCCTTTTTCTTTACCCCCTTATTATTATTGTGAACATTTTAAATAAAAATATAATGTTGAAAAAAAAAATCTAGTGACAGCTACGAAGCACAAATCAATGGACAGAACGTGGCCTGGTTTAAGTCTCCTCCGTCATTCATTGGGCACAAACTTTGCCTCTGCTGTGTATATTGTATCATGAATCGTCACTGGGTGAAGGACAATTGTTCGCTGAAATGTAGGATACACACCAGAACAACCATAATCGGGCGACAATCGTGAAACAATTTCCTGAAATCATACAAACGGTTGCATGATTGGATTGGAGTACATGATCTGCACACAATCTGTACACGATCTGCACGCAATCTGCACTCGATCGGTACCCAATCCAATGTAGATGATGAATCTTTAGTGCAGCAGGTAAGATCTCCAAAGCGATCAAACCACCAGAGGGTACGCGCTTCGGATCGGAATCTGGAAACATGTACAATTCTGCTCTTTTTACTTACAATCAGTCGTTAGAGACGTCGAAATTGGGGCAATTGTTCTGGTGTGTACCTAGCATAATATTTCTTTCTTTCTCTCTCCCTCCTATCAGTTGTCTGTGTTCCTGTCCGCTTAGCTGGTCAGTCCTTTGTGTTCATCCAAAGAGGGTATGATGGGTTCTG
The DNA here is from genome assembly GCF_055691185.1 of Crinia signifera. Taxonomy (NCBI): domain Eukaryota; kingdom Metazoa; phylum Chordata; class Amphibia; order Anura; family Myobatrachidae; genus Crinia; species Crinia signifera. The sequence continues at coordinate 119,549,176 of NC_139217.1, read as the reverse complement.
CTGCAGGTTGCGTTGGATATTCGCATAGCAGAGGATTCTACTTCAGTTTGTAGTATTCGGCACCGCCACCTTCTCTAGATCAAGTGGTTTACTTCTAACCAGTTGGTGACAGGTCTATGTTCAGCTGACTTCGGGAACCAATCATATTAAGCCACTGGGTATATAAGGAGACTCCTTAGATTCAAAAGTTGCCAGTGCAAAATTTCTCTCAGCATGCGCTGTATTCTCTACCTGTGCTCCTGGAGTCTACCTTAGGAGAAAAATCTGTAAGCAGTCCAGTTCAAGTCTGTCCTGTCATGTACAGTCCGATCCAGTACAGTCAAGACGGTCAAGCTCGTTTGTTGTTATAACAAACCTGTGTCTTATCTATGGTGTCTTCTCAGGCTCTGCTTTCATGACAATGACCTAGATACTTTAAAAGATGTTACAATACAATCCTGAGACAGGAATTGTAGCCAAAAGCCTGGGAAGTGGGCACACACACTGGACCCCTCATACCGAACATTTTCTTACTTTTTATGACTGTTCTATGCATAGTTCATTTCTATAGGAGCTAGATCTATAGAAACAAAATAATAATTTATACTTTTTAAAATTTTGTTGACAATTTCTAAAATCACTCTGGTCATATTGCTATATCTGTTTCCTGTAGGTCCTAACTACGTGAGAGATTACAGGGCTAAGCTTTTTGATTGCACCAGATACATTGGAGAAGGAACAGCTTCTGCTGAGAGCACCAGTGAAGTGGATTACTTGTGTCGTGCTGCACCAGGCACCCCTGCACCTCTGCCTAAAGACTGCTATGTAGGAGGCATAGGCTGGGGAGTGTCTGCATTCAGCATGCTCAACCGAGATCAACTTTGTAGTGGTCACCAGATCAAGGTAATGATTGGCTGAGAATATCAGGTGCATTTATACTTGTTTCCTCAATAACAATTCATTTATGTTGCTTTAAGGAAATAGAGGGGTTTTGCAGCAATATCATCATAAAATCCTCCCCTCATCCTTCCCCTCATCCACACTGGTAAGAGGCCGTATCTGGTGCTTGCGAACCATTTTCTTAATTCATCAGTCCTGCAATATTTATGCACATTTAAAGAGGCTTGGGTATGCATCAGCTAATCTTTAAGACAAAGGTTAGTAAAGGCAAGGAATTATGGTAAATGTAGGCTATGCTAAAGGTTATGGAAGTATGCCCTGTCTACTGCTGCTACAAAAGATATTGAATGTACATTGCATAATGCTTAACATAAAAACAACAATGGACACTGTGCTAGTGTTGAGGGATAATAGTTTGATTTATATATAATTAATAATTATCTGCATATCAGTGTATACAAATAATGGTTTCTCTTATTACAAAAAAACATAAACAGATATAAATAACAATTATAGAAATGAAAACCTTCTGATTGACTTAAGCAGCTACTGCACAATTAATGTAACAATGAGTTCACGTTACCCAGTTATGTCAGTGTCCAGAAATCAGGGGAGGGGCCTCTGGTAGTTAGTGGATCGCATCCGATGTGTGCAATCCGGATCTCCATATTTGTAATCGCTGTTGATATAGAGGTTACTGTGATCACAAAATCCATTTGTTTCAGTGTTCTGGAGAAATTTGATACATTATATACCAGTCAGTCCAACGTGAAGTGTTATGAAGCCAAGACTTCCAGATACTTAATGTTAAATTGAAGTAACATTGCTGCCCTTTCCCTGCCCCCAAACCCAAACGGCCGCATGATGTCCATCATGCAGCTGCTTAGAGGTCACTATGACCATTCTGGTCAATTCATCTGGTCAATTTAACAAAACATTTTTGCGGATAAGCATGGAGACAGCATCTGAATTTGGGTGTGCTGGGCACACCCTGGACCCTATGGGCACACACATATCACTCCCTACTGTCACTTATATGTCTATCTGGACTTAAGTTGGGAATTGCTAACGAGGTCAGCACTCTTGCTAATGAGGTCATTCATTTAATTATTTCAACGGTCTATCAACAACTACAGTATTGGGAATTGCTAGTATCTATAAATCGTACAAATCCACTGTTGGCCAGTGACATTATTTAAGGGATAGCCCACTTATTTTTAAATTTTTTATTGGCAATTAGTTTATCAATGGCTAATAACTGGTTCTGTGACAGAGTTGTGAGTGTGGATGCCTGGAGCATTGATCATGGCTCATGGAAACATTTTGGTGGAAAGAGAACCCTGAGGTGCATTTGATACTATTTTAGGGCAAGCAGGAAGATTTGAGTGGAATATGGGATGACTAGTGGTGCATGACCAGCAGTTGCAGATGCTGGTGCATCGTTGCCTGCTTGGGACGGGCTGTTGACATCACATGACCTCAGCCAGGAAAACACTGTACCGTAGTTGTACACACAATAGAAGCATGTAACGTATCATTTTAATTAGCAGAAGTTGCTTATGTGTCCCGATCAACCATTTTACATTTAAGACACATTTTATTGGAAAAAAGTTACAAAAAGACTTTGTAACACAAAAGAAGGCTAGATGTACTAGCGCTAGTTATTTTCTATTCACTACAGGGACCCCGCCGGCCGCAGCCAGCTTTATACACATGACGGCGCCGCAGGTACCCCTGCGGCACGGACACCCCTGACCGGTCCAGCAGCACTGCAGGGATGCCGGGGCGCAAGTTTTTTCCACAGTTCGCTGGGGGTGAGGGGCGAACTGCCGCCCTCCAGGTGCCGGCGCCCTAGAGCTGAATAGTGATGGTGCCGGCCCTGAATGTAATATTTCTATTGGCTGTGCTTTTTCATTCAATGGTCCAGGGAATACAATCTGGCCATGCCCTATAAGGGAAAAAGGTGGAGCCCACTGTGGATTTCCCCTGTGTATCAGTGATTTAAGCACTACTACTCTACACTACCACTTTTCTATTTTTAAAGCAACTGTGTTATATATCACGAACCAGCACTGAGCTCTGAGTTTATTCATATACTCATTTATACTAAACATCACACCTGAAGAAGAGACCATTTCTTAGGCAAAACTAACTGTCGAAGCAGAGTAAAGGTTCACATTTGTCTGTTCAAAAATGTTGTAGCTTATGGTTTAATTGATTTTTTGGGGGGGGGGGGGGGGGGAATAGAGAATATTTAAGTTTATTGAAAGTATATTGAATATATACCATCATGACACATTTTGTAACTTATTATACTTTATTTATATTGAGGCAAAAGGTTTCTGCAGCATCTAACAAAGTACATAAAACAGTGACTTATACCCCTCTCCCATCACCATAGCAACCCAGGCCAGACCCCGGTTGTTGCCGGGTCTATCCAGGTTGAGGTGAGGTGTGAAAGCACCAAACCTTATAACCCAGGTCGAGCAACCCGGCATTTCGACTGGGTAATAAGAAGGGTCAAACCCAGGTCAACCTCTGTATAATGGTCGACCCAGGTTTAATGTGAATGTGCCAGGTTCGAACCCGTGTCTGCGATGCGAAAGGAGCGGTTTAATTGATTTTAATGACCACACACAGGAGGAGATGAATCAAGCATTGGAGAGAGATAAAGTGGAGAGATATAAAGTATCAACCAATCAGCTTCTGTAATTTTGCAAGCACAGCCTGTAAGATGACAGTTAATAGGCTAGCACCTTATCTTTCTCCACTTTAGCTCTCTTCGAGGCTTGATACAGCTCAACCTGTGTGTGTGGTCAATAAAATCAATTGAACCATACAGCAAGCTATAACATTTTTGAACAGACAAGTGTGATCTTGTAACCTTTAATCTGCTTCACCAGTTCAGTAAATTGGATCAAGTACTTATGTATTTGGAAAGCCTCTCTGTCATACAGCATGATCAAACCAGAGCGGACACCAATTTGTCAAGCATGGTTTACTTGTTTTAATTGAGACATAACTTCTTTGTCCTTCATCATTTCTAGGTCATGACTTGTCAATGGCATTACATAGCAAGGACTTATGTTTAATGTACATAGTAAATATATACTTAAAGTTTGATCTCAAAGTTATACAGCATTTGTTTGTATTGGTAATCTGTGGTGCAAGTAAAACAACGTATCTTATGAAATCCATTGATGACTGGTGAGGCATAAAGTAACATGGTTACCTTGCGAACAGTGCCACATTTAACCATTGGCTCTGTTCACAGTAGTAGCACTAGCACATCAATCCTCTCTTAATGACTAGTCTTTGTGGCATTTCCACAGTGCTATTCTCAGTGGGGGGAAAGGTCAACTTTGATTTCATAAAAACTATTCTTGAAGCCCATAATGGGTTTTCTAATTACTGAGGAAAAATTCAGAGAGAATAAAGCCACATTATTTCCAGCAATGCCTGTTTAATTCTATGGTACAGCGCTGAGCAGAATTTTATGCAGACTGACCTTTACATCAAAGGATTATTTATAAATCGTTCTGATATCACTAAAGCTTTATAGGTTCCACTCACTATTCCCCAACTGTGTACTGAGCATGGCTCCGCATTGCCTTTCGCTGCTTTATTTTGGTCACAAGTGATACATCATTAGCATGTAAAGTCTATACTATCTGGGACCTTATCATTCTTGGCATTATGCGTATTAGGCCTCAAGTCTCAAGCACAATTCTCTGATTCATTTACATTGTAAAGAGGCATACACATGTAGTGATTTAAGCCCTATTTCTAAGCAATGTGACTAGATCGCATAGAAATGAAGCACAGATCTGTCCGTGTATACACCTTGTAGCCATACCGCCCAACTTTAAAAGCCCATAAGTCGGGACCTGAAAAGTAGGTGGGGCTTCAATGGTGTTATCGTCAATTTGGGGGTGTGCCGGGCATTCCCTGAAGTGCTGGGCAGCCCCCATCTTCTCCCTGCTCTGCTCTGTACAGATGTGTGCGAGTATGCACGGCATACCTCCTCCCCGGTATTTTGGGACGTTCCAGAATCCCACCCAGGACCGCCATTGTCCCGCGGTGGGGGGTGGGGCAATTAGGAGTCGTCCCCCCCCCAGGCTGAAGAGAAGAGATGCTGTGCGCACAGCGTCTATTCAGCAATACAAAATGGCGAAAAACGGGGGCGCGGCCTTAGGGCCACACCCCTTTTCAAAGACCACACCCCTGCTTCGCCGCGCGTGTGTCCGACCCCAGCACATCAAAAGTTGGGAGGTATGCGAACGGTATCTATTTAACGATCAGCAGTTATTGTTGGCACTTCCAACTGCCCCCCCTCCCTGCCCACGGTTACAATCTGACTCCTGGGAGGGACAGTCTGCAATTAGCGGGACTGTCCCACTGTAATCAGGCCAGTTGGTGGGTATAGTGAGGTATAGTGATGGTGATGCACGGTCCTGCCAATCACCCGCAGAGATAGACAATGCATGAACTGTCTATCCTGCTCAGATTGCCTATCAGCAATACACTGCTCTGCACAGATCGCTCAGCTCACATCGCATGGGGCATCACATGTGTGCGGCGATGTGTGCTGATCAATCTGTGCTTAAGCAGCTTGCTTAGCACGGGGCTATCGTCACCCCATGTGTTATTCCACATTTTGACCATTTACTTTACAGTATTTTTCTTCTTCTTCTTCATAAATGGCTGCATGTCTCTAACACCAGCATAACTATAATAACACAAATTCCCTATTTTATTAATTTGGTTTATAACGGTCTCCTGTTTGTAGGTCAACAATACTTTTAGGGCTGGGTCCCAGTTCTTTTGCGAGGAATAGAGACAGTAGAATAAATGAAGGCTGTCATTGTTTTTCTATTTTAAAGGACACCAAAAATGATTTATACCACACAGAATTTATTAACCAATTTCCTTTCTGCCGCTGAGCTCACTAAAACGTCTATGACCCAGCCAGTTTGCCTGTAATCATTTATTCTATTTTTTTCATGTCTTGTCCTGCTGCGCAGTATTTGTTATAGTATAAATACTATAATCTGATACTTCAGATTTGCTTGGAAAATGCATAGTCATGGTGGCAGTACACACTAACTAAGGGGCTAATTCTGGTTGGATGGCAATTATTCCCGATGTTTGCATTCTGCGCATGGGCAAGATGGGTTCTGCAATCATAACACAGAACAGTGGGGAGGGGCAGGGGCGGCTGGAGTTTTTAGTAAAGGGGGCATTTTGCCCACATTGTCCATAAGTGGCCAGGTCAAGGACTGCACCACGAGGTGCAGTTTACTTGGTCTCACAAGCTAGGCTGCGACAGGTTAGACTTAAGGTCCCTATACGTTGGGCCGGTTTAGTCCAATTCTGATGGATCGTGCTGTGAAATCTTCCCAAATCGGCTGTATGTGACATGCAGTTGGGTCCAATGAGCAGTCCTGTGCTCATCAGACCTGGACCCTGTGGTCGCACCATCAGGACATCAGATATCTTGCAATCAAACCCATCGGTGGCACATCGCGGGTCCAGGCAGCTGGGAGCTCCGGAAAGTGAAAAACATCATAACAGGGCACTTTGCCCATACTTAAGGTGGCAGAATGCGCATCTCCTATTCACTCGCACATCTGTCATTCCACCCATGAACGCTGGCTTCCTGTAAATCAAACTGCAACTGACGTGATTGCTAAGCGGTTAAATTTTCATTTGTTCCAAATACTATAATTTATAGAAAACACTCACCTTTCATACACAATAATCCCCAGATTCTTTCTGTATGGTGTATATTATATTATATATTGCACAATTAAATTAACTTTTAAAAGTTTTTCTTTCCCCTGAGTATGAAACAAAAGGGCAACTAAAGCTATGCATTCAAAATACGTTTCAGACAAAAATTCTCTTTACACATCGGGGAACAACCAACCAACCCTTTTGTTTATTTTCAAAACCGCTTTATAAAAAAAAAAAGAGAATGTGATTGGTTGCAATCAGTGCACAACGGTTTTCATGAATGTTCCCTTAATGTACCAGTCAGGGGGAAAATTGTATGTGATCTCTTCTTCCGGTTCCTGAGTCCTTACAGATAGCTGTGCCCAGTTGTTTCCTACAGTTATCGTCAGTCACTAATTTATAGGACAATCCCTGGTTATAAAGGTAAAGTTTGTCCCTGGTTAACTTCCAATTTTTTTTACAAATTGCATGATTCCAAGAAATTTTTAGTACATGCTTTATTCTGTGTTCCAAGTAAGTTACTAAACATGAATAGAGACCTATTAGATAGAACAAAAATGTAATTATAATAAAGTTCAGTAAGCATATAATCATGGTTATCAGTGTCCATGGCAACTGTACCAGGCATGATGCAGTTAGATATACTGTATCAACAAAAATACAGGGAAATTACTTTAAAATGTTGCCAGCTATAAGTTTTCCTTCTAGCCTTGTTTCAACACAAAGATCTATTACCTATTGTAATGTTTGCACCTGTGTCTTTTTCTAGACTACAACTAGGGCAGTATCCTATAACATGCAATACTTTACCACACAGTAAAAGTTGGCTTTTTAGCCTAATAATACTCTATCCCATTTTTACTGTGTGGTCAATGACCCATTATCGGGTGATAACACATGTGATAAGTTTCCAGACCCATGAGTTATCGGACAATAAAAGGATCTGCTCCAGCTGCTTATCGGGGATTCTGCTTGAGGCACGCAAAGTAGAATCCTTGATAAGTGCCGGCTGATGGGTCTATTGGCCTGATTCAGAGATGACCGCTTATCAGTGACTTCGAAATTAGGATGATAATAGAGTGATTGCACCAGTGTATCGGGCCATATGCTACATGCACAGCCACAGTTAGTGTAAAAATTCCTAATCGCTATGAACTCGCAGTTTGATTGACAGGAAGCAGGTGTTTCTGGGAGGAGACCTGACGTTTTCTGTGTGTGTTTGTAATGACGCAGGAGTTTTTTCTAGGAGGGTCTGTGATGTCATCGATGACCACTTCAGTTGCAGATTAGTGGAAGCCTCAGACTTAGTCAACAGTAAACTGTTTGATGTTCTGGGAATTGCTTATGGATTTGGAGGATCCATTCGCCATTCTGTCGCAATTTGGGGCATTTTCTCTCTCTGTCTGGGGTTGGCTTTCTCCGACTGCGACTTCTCATAGTAAAGATCAGGTCTGAATTAGGCCCTATGCAAGGAGTTTCAGATGTAGACTAGTATATCATATGTATGCAGTACTGTCAGAGGCTGAGGACTGTTGCTGACTAGTAACTGTTGTCTGCAAACATGCCCATTGCAATATTCTCACAGGAATCCAGGCTCATTAGACAACAACTTCTATTGGTTGCATCATTCATACAGATAATTCATAAACAAGATAAATGATTAAGCCAGGATTCAAAAGGTGCCCATACACGGTGCAATGATCGCACCCGTTAAGGGCTGGATCGCATTGCAATGCATGCGTTTTGCATGAGATTTGTGTTCAATTCGATGCAAGGGCAGTACAAAAAATATGCTCAGCACATACTTTTTGTACTCTGCGACGAGATGCCCACAGGAGCGTGCATCGCATCGCATGGTAAAAACGCACCATGTTTGGGCACCTTAAGGCTCTAACCAATTGTTGTTCTTTCTCATTGCACTTCATATGTATTTGCCTTTTATGTTTTAAGCAGCGAGACGTATGCACAATCCATTCTCCTCTACTAGGAAAGCCTTGGCTGTATCCTCATGTAGCATAGTGCTCCCACAATGCATGCGCATCACAGCAGCAGATGCTGCAAGGCAGTAACAGGACACATGTGCAGCGGCATCACAAGGGGTGCAGCCGCACCCGAGTCACCCACTGATTGGTGACCACTAAATTATTCAGTGCACATAACGTCACAGCGTAGGAGACGGCACTGCAGACATACAGTCTCCAGAGGTAGCCAGCAACTCCCGGCCCCAGAGTTACAGAAAGCGGAGGTACACTTAGCCAGGGCCGGATTTGTGCCTAGGCCCGTGAGGCACGGGCCTCAGGGCGGCACCAATTAAGGGCGGCACAACAGGCTGACATTGTAATAAGCCCCCGTGCGCCTGCATAGCTGCTGCCGGCCCGGTGATGCTGTGCTGCGCCACTCACTAAGGAGCCTCCTACCTGCCGCAACAGCTCGCCCCAGTCTCCCCAGTGCTCACCTCCCTCCCTACCTGGGGGGGAGCAGCTCACACAGAATGGCAGCCACTGCGCCCCTTGCCTCCCCGGAGCAGGACGTGGACATAGACCCGGACTTTGAGCCGCAGAGCCGGCCCCGATCTTGCACATGGCCCCTGCAGCGTCCGGACTCCCAGTCCAGTCCCTGTCCGGGAATCGGCAGCTGCATGGTTAAAGTGTATTTGGATCGGAGCGCCTCAGCCGGCTCACCTTAGCTGGGTCACTGACAGCTGCCGACGAGTGGTACTGCCGCAGACCAGACAGCAGCAGCACCTGCCTGTGTGTTCCGCTCCAGTGATACCTACGGTGTCCTGTGAGGGAGCCTCACCACGCTCAGGGTGGGTGCACAGAGTAATTACTGCGCGCACTGCACACTCAGAGCCGGGGCGGGCCTCTGGTTTAGCAGCGCAGCGAGCAGGAGACATGCTGAGCTCCATGATGTGTCCCAGCGGGTGACTGACAGGCTGCCTGCGTGGCATTGCGGTAATCAAGGTGTGAGGTGAGGAGCATAATTGGAAGCATCTACAAGGGGGTCTGTGTTGGTTGGAGAAAGTGAATAAAGGAGGGGGTGCGCTGTGCAGGCGGGAGGAGGAGATGGAGACATTCTGGTTAGTGGGCTGTCTAACTGAAGGTGCACAATAGGTGTATTCAATTACACAGGGGGGGGGCGTCAAAAAATGTTGTGCCTAATGGCGGCCTGACCCCTAAATTCGCCCCTGCACTTAGCTATGGCCGCCCGCCCCCCTTGCACGCCGCATTCCCTTGCAGGCATGCAAATGGATGTTTAGCATAAATGGGCGCGACTCCTCGCCGCCACCCCACACCCCCCACCCGCACTGCTAGGTGTGAACGGGATGGTGAACTAGCAGTTTGCACCCAGTGTCTGCACATGTGCAGATGCTCAACATCGCTCCCCTGCACGTACACAGAGGGAGCCTATAAATGAGAATAACCCCCCAAAAGTGAGAGCCTCTGATCTAGCACAAGTTGGTGGATATCATGATCGTTCTCCTCCATTTGAATGACCTCCGTGGAACCCTATGCACACAATGTTTTTATATGTAAGAAATGCTTTTATATGTCGATCTTAAATTACCATGTATTTTTATAACATTGCATACCTGGATACATTGTTACTAGCGCATTTACCACCTGTTTTTGTTTGTCATCACCACAATGTCTATTGTGATATAAATTACTATCACGCTGCATGAGGGTTACAGCATGTTATTTAATAAAATGGTGCTTAGGGCCAATTTCAACAAGGTTGAAAAACACAGATGTGCCCAGGTGTTTTTGAGGAAGGTCTGTGACGTCAGCCCGGCCACTTCCAGCCTGTCTCAGTCCCAGATTAGTGGAAGCCTCAGACCTACTCACGGCAAAAACGCTTCAAGGTATCCGGAATTGTGTTTGGATTTGCAAGTGGATAACGATTAGCAATCCATTCACAATACTCTCACAATTATGAATGGTGCGTCTTTTCTGTCTGCACAGCGGCTTTCTCCCCTCACAGTCCACTGTAAATTCTCTGATTAGGGATCCTACTAAATCTTACTATATATATATATATATATATATATATATATATATATATATATATATATATATATATATATATATATATATATATATATATATATATAGTCGTAGAGCAAGGGGGGTAGGTCCGCACACTACTTATTTTCCCAAAAAAAGTAATTATAGGTTATGGGTCCACCTTCTATTCAGAATTGATTATTGGGTGGGGGTGCTATCTTAGACAACCAGTGGTACGTACAAAAAGAAGAAAGAGAAAGCGGTTGTACAATTGGATGCACACCTTTTTTATGTATAACTAGATTTATTATTCTCTAATAAACTGGTAAAAATGTCCCATGTTGTTTTTCTTTTATTGTGTTGAAACTCAGGGGCATGTGGTGTTTAGACAAGGTGAAATAAGAGGTTAAAAAGATTTACATATATAGACACATACTATACATTCATTATGTAGGGAAAAGGTTTGAAAGTTCGTGCAACAGTGGTGTGTTTTAAAATACAGAACCTCTGTTGTGCCGTTTATATTGTAAGAGATAAGCACTGGCTTTGTTGGCTGCAGTCAATTTATTATTTTGCTTTTAATAGCTCTGTTTAATGAGTACAGCACTCTGATTAAATACAATATATATATATATATATATATATATATATATATATATATATATATATATCTTACTAAACCACATGGAAATGCACCAGAAATGCGGTTGCAAATATATTATTACCATTTGGTGTAAATGTTATAGATTTTATTGTTTGTTTACAGCTGAGCCATATTTTTATTCTACATCCTCAGATTGGGGACTTTCGCCAAGCCACTGAAGATAAAATAACACACCGATATCAAAATCCCTGGTAAGTGCTGTGCCTAGAACTATTGATGCTTGTACTAAGTATATTGCTATCATCATCATCATCATCCTGTCTTTACAAAGAGTGATAACATTTTAAACAAATTTTAAAATAAAGAGGATCATGGTCTGATTCAGAGATCTAGTTGAGTGATGAACGTTCCACAGACACACTGCCTTGCGTGTGGCAGTACGCTATTGATGGAGATCGCAAAGAGAACTTATTTACAAAGTTCTATGTGACCATAGAGTTACACAGCACTGTGGCAATCTAATGCTCTGTGGCCGATGCTGCATACGCAGTTGCTTGGCTCTGTGAGGCCACTTGTGGACATCACAGTACACATCATGGCGGCTGAGGCTTTATCATATTTCCATACAGTAGGAGAGCTCAGCTGTGGATGCATTAACGTACAACCAAATCTAAGAGACATGGGGATCGCTAAAAGTGGGCACTATAATTGCAGTTATGGATGCTAGTTGGAGGTACCTGGTATAAAACAGGGACTACAGAAGGGAAAGATTTCATTCTTTGAGTCTTTAGGGAAAAGTTGAGGTAAATCTCTGCTGGTTGGGCAGTGAGTTCCATGGGTAGGAAACTACTAAGACAGAGTCTTCCAGCAGGGATGGAATACAGTTATACATGGGGTGAAGGTCACCTACAGAGCAGTAACATTATAGGGTAATTTACATAAAGAAATGTAAAATCACAACACATTGCTCACTTGTTATAAGAAGAAACTGCTTTGTACAGTTGTATCTAGTTCCTCAGAGAATTTGTGGGACAAGACAGCACCAACCGGAGAGGGTCAGCCAGCGAGAGCAAATAACTTATACAGGGTTATCCTCAAACAGCGCCTGTGTTACTTCTCATAAATGAAGAATAAGAAATAAGCACCACAAGAGTAGCTACAGCTGCTGTGTGGGGAGTGTGTAAAGCTCCCTGAATAAAGAAATAAGAACAAGTTGTATATAGCGCTTGGGTTAGACTGAATAAAATTACTTTACCACATATACAAATTTGTGTACATTTAATAAATTATATTTTATATGTAACAAATAAGAATAAATGAGAGAATTCTCTAAAAAGAAAAAAATGTAAAATGGAATAAAGTTCCTGCTAGCATGATGACTTCATTAGGAGAGATGGCAACATTTCCATGGCCCCAATGTACTGTTTAGTTACCAGACTGTGGGCCAGATTTATTAAGCTCAGTGAAGTGATAAAGTGCCTGGTTTTTATCACCAGCCAATCAGCTCCTAACTGTGTGTGAAGTTACAGGCTTGGTTTGAAAAATTACAGGTAGAAGCTGATTTGACAGTGATAAAAACCAGACAATTTATCACTTCACGGAACTTAATAAATCTACCCAAGTGGAGAAAAGATGGCGGAGTCTCCTTGGCTGGAGAATGATGATACGAAAAGTGTCCCGGAGATTGCCCTGTGTTGGATACAAATTTACTCAAAAGCTTTGTGCATGAGGCAGTCTTGAAGGTATGTGAATACCTGGCTTGTCACTACAAATGTTCTGAGGTTGTAGGATCATGTTGGATGGAAGTAAACTGGTCCAGATAGGTGTAAATAAATGTCTGGTTTGCTCTATCTCAGTGGTGCAAGCTGGAACAGGGTGAAGATGTAGCTCAATGTGTTCACACGTCTTCACCAGCTCCTGATAAAGATGTGTGAACACTTGGAACTTAAATGCGTTATGGGACTCTAAGTCCCCCTTATTTCCTTTACATTACAATAACAGTTATTAATTAGTATCCTTTATTTATATGGTGCCACAAGGCATCTGCTGCGCCTAACTACAGAGTACATAAATGAATAAGCAAAACAGTGACTTATAATTGAATACAATATAGGACAAGTACAGGGTTCATAACCATAACCACATCAGCAGAGGACACTGAAATAAGCGGCAGGAAACCATAGGATTAGGTGCCATCAAAGGTGGTTTAGGTAAGGGAAGGAAAAGCACATGAGGGAAGAGGGCCCTGCTTGTGAGTGCTTACATTCTCATTATGGACCTTAAGGAGCCCATACACGCTCCGTTGTGTACGGCTCCGTTCTGTACTATGCGATGCGCGCTCCCGCGCATCACATAGTACGGTACAAAAAGTATGTGCTGCACATACTTTTTGTACTAGCTACACATCGCATCGGATCGCAGTGCATGCACACTGCATGCACAAGGGATGCGATCCGATACGATGTGTGCTGTTTAAGCACAGAACGGATCCGATAAATGGACCGTGTATGGGGGGGTTTATTCTGGTTCACTCTTAGAGGAAAATTCCTTCTTAAATGGACAAAACCATGTGCACTGCGGGTGGGGCAGATGTAACATGTGCAGAGAGAGTTAAATTTGGGTGAGCTATTTTGTTTCTGTGCAAGGAAAATACTGACTGCTTTATTTCTACACTGCAATATAGATCTCACTTTCAAGAAAAACCCCACCCAAATCTAATTCTATCTGCACATGTTATCTGCCCCACCTGCAGTGCACATGGTTTTGTCCATTTGAGAAGGAATTTGCCTCTAAGAGTGAAGTAGAATAAGGCCCTATAGCGGTCATTCATGTGTGGTTAGATTTGCTATGTGATAGCACTGTACAGCCATGGCCACGAATTTTGAGAATGACACGAGTATTGGTTTTCGCAAAGTGTGCTGCTTCAGTGTTTCTAGATGTTTTTGTCAGATTTGACTCTGGTATACTGAAGTAAAAGCTGACAGCTCGTGCAGCAGCCTCTCTCCCAGCAGAGCACATGATGCTGTGTGCTGACTAGTGAGAGAGAGAGCTGCAAAGGTAATCCGTTCTCTCTCCCTGTGTGATGTGCTGAAGATGGGGGGAGCAATCGTCAGGGCCATCTTCACAGCATTGTAGGTCCTGGGCAAATCAATGCATTTGGAGCCCCTCTACACTCATTCACGGGAGAAAATGTACACAAAAAATATTCATAACATACCCCTCCTGTGATCCTATGCCATTTCCCCGTTTTCCATACAGTGAATGACTTTCAGCACTCTGATTGGTGGATAGCTCCAGCCATCCACCATTCAGCATGCTGACAGCCATTCATTGTCTGGCTGCAGAGAATGATGCTTGGTTGCTCTGTTTGTGTGTGACTCACAATCAGAGCGACCTGGCAGCATTCTCTACTGCATGCTCGCCACCTAACAAAGCGATCACTGGTGCCACCCCTGTGTCTTAGGGTCTGAGGGGGCTAAGGGTGGAGCAGGGGCATATCCACAAAACTGACTTATCACTACCCAGCTTCTCAATACTGGGATTACAGGTATTGTGGGACAGGTGGTTCGGTCATGATGATGAACCCACGAATAGCATCATTCCCACCCTCCTCGGTTGTGGCAGGATTGTTTGCGGCTGCTACGTACACAGTGGTGCACACGGGTAGCCTTGGCCAGGAGATTAGCGCACTCTTCCAGGGGATATGGGGGGGGGGGGGGGGTTGGCAAAAGCTGCATCCTATTTTTTGGAGCCTCCTGCCCATTCCGGGAAGGAAGCAAGGTCTGGGATTGCAAAATGGATTTGAGTCAGTATAAAATATTAATTTCCTACTCAGAATAACGGCCCCATACATCCAGTACTAAAACATGTGTTTTCAGTTTGCTGGAAGTAACATAAAAATAATAAGTCTTGTGCATATTGTCACAGCCCTGTGTCCTGCCCTTGCATTACTGTGTGTCATGTTAATGCGTTTCACAACATACCAAAATAAATGTGACATTAGTTGCTGTAAGTATCCGATCCAGCAGTTTCTACACCGCTTTATACCATTACCACAGCTTACACAGAATACAGAGGTGTCCCCCCCCCCCCCTTTACCCTGAAAAATTGGAAGTGACATTGATAACTAAACTTCTATGCTAAACTTACACATATATTGAAAGATTAGTCTGCAGAATATTTCTTTCATCGTTATTTTTAGTGACTGAGAATAAATGGAATGCTCTTGTGTGGAAGAAAAATATTTATGTTTAATTTAACTTGTCTGTGAGGATCAAGGCCCAGATGGGATCTATTAGGATAGTGCCTATGATGTATTAGCAGGAAGAGGGAAATCCTCTAGGCTAGCTCTTTGCTGCCCTCTGCTGTTCATGAACAGATTGTCTAATGCAGTGGTTCCCAAACTTTTTCAATTCATGGCTCCCTTGAGTGTCAGAAAGTGTTTCGTGACACCTCTACTAGAAAAAAAAATACAATTAAATAAATTGTGTTTATATGTTATGCTTATAATCAGTTATGTGGTGAGGGACTGGATTTGCATCTGTTTGTCCACATATTTATGACGTACTTGCCGACTTTTGAGCTGCCCTCTCCGGGAGAGGGCAGCCAGCTCTGTTCGGCAGGTGGGCGGGGCCATAGCCGGTTGTGAAAGAGCCGGTTCGGGGGCGTGGCCACACAGATGCTGCCCTGTTGGGGGTGTGCCTACAGCATCACGTCATTTTAGCCCCGCCCCCCAATGCTGGTATTTCAGGCATTGCACGGCGGGGGGCGGGGCTAAAATGCCGCGATCGCGATGCCGCGATCGCATTAGTGCCATTTTACCACGGACCCCCCCCCTGGCGAGGGACACATCGCGGGAGCTGGGGGAATATGCGGGAGGATTGCCACCCTTTCCGGGGGGCCGGGAGGGGGACCCGATTTCCGGGACCCTCCCGGCCATTCCGGGAGGGTAGGCAACCCTGATTTATGATTATGATCCTTTATCCAAAATACTCGGGACCAGGTGAATTTTGGATAATGGATTATTCACAAGGTTTCAACACATGAAACAAAATGCGTGTCCTATCTCAGGCACTGAATTTGAATGCCAAGCAGTCATTTTCTTGTACATATATAGTGCCAGTTACATATATATCCTCAGTAATGCCGTTACAGATGTCCCCTGTAAGTTTTTTTTTCACTTCCTGGAATGTATGGTTTTCGGAATAATTCGGATAAGGGATACTCAACCTGTATTAATCTATTGTACAATCTGTTTGTAATCAATTGTGCCTACACTGGATGCATTTTATATTTATAGAGAACACCCAAAGTATTCAGTATTTTACATCACAAAAGGTTCCTTACCACTTGTTTATTTAGAGGGAAATGCCATTCCACACACTGGGTCAGATGCACTTAGCTTCAAAAGTGATAAAATAGAGTGATAAACAGCCAGCCAATCAGCTCCTACTTGCCATGTCACAGACTGTGTTTGAAAAATGTCAGGCAGGAGCTGATTGGCTGGCTGTTTATCACTTATCCATTTTATCATTTTCGAAGCTTAGTGCATCAGGCCCAGTGTCTACAAAGGGCCAGAACCTCCTGGCCAAAAACATCAGATTTTGTTTTTCTCACACCATGGAAGATGTAGAAAAGTTGCTCTAATTGGAATTAAGTGGGACCCAAAGGTGATTATGCTCCTACCGACACTATGCTGAACACTACTTAGGAGTGGGTTTCCCGGGGCTTAGTTTTAAACTATATGCATTTACCCATGGTAGAAACATTCACTTTGGGATCATGTAGTGTAGCAGTACATACCTCCAGCTGTCCTTGTAATATGGAAAAATGGCCCGATTCAGATTAGAATCAAGGGCCGATAAAGGGATGACCGAGCATGCGCACGGTACGATGTGCGCAAGTGTGAGCTGTTCATATGGGGGGTTAGCAGGGTGATTGATACCGTGTGGGCGTTAGGAGGCAGAAACGCTGCATTTTCCAGGAGTGTTTGGGAAAATGCTGGCATTCCCCGGCCGTTGGGTGGGAGGGCCGCTGACATCATCAGTGGCCTCTTCCCCACGGATATTGCAGCGCTAGACTTACCTGGCGCTGCGAAGAGAAGACCATTTGATGGTGAGATATTTTGAATGGTTTTTCCCACATGCACGCGGCTGTGATTGTATTTGCAGCTGTGCACATGGGCGGGGGGGGGGATTGCTGTTGGTGCTGTGTTTACCTGATCTTTGGGTTCTGAAACCTCACAGCCCAGCAATCAGATCTGAATTCCCCCAGGTCCTGGCGTAATCTGGCTCTTTCTTACCTGTCCTGCAGCTTTCATGAGCTGTTGATGCTGTCTGGGTACTGAAATGTTGGGTCCTTGTTTGGAAAAATGAATTGCTCCATTTAAATGTGGAAAATGTAGCAAGCCTTTTTGCCTGCGACTTTTCCTTATTTGTCCAATCACATTATCCTTAGTTAATAGGTGCTACTATTTTAGATGAAATAGCTCTCCCATCAATAGATGAATACATTGTTCTGTCTATCCCTAATCCTTACCATTCCATTAATAGTGCATGCACCCCAGCCACATTATATGAAGCGCCCTGCGTACTCAGCCATGGTTCTCTCTACTGGCAACAGGGGCAGGATCTGTAAAATGTGCATATAACCTTTTATTACACCATGGTTGGCCTGCCAGACCTTGGTGAGAGTGATGGGCACCTAAATACAAGGACTTTCCATAGATATTTCGCTTTAATGATAATGTACATTTAAATGTTTTGTTGGTATTGTTACTCTAACATTATTTATTTTGTAGTACATTTCTAAGTGTACTGTACATGTACAATCTTCATTTCTTGATGTAGGCAACCTCTGCCACACATTCTTGATGCACAGGGATTGGGATCACGGGCTACACTGGCATGGACTCAAGACAGATATGCTGATTATTTCTACAGTAAAGGGCGCTGGACGTCACTGCTGGAGCAAACCCGTACGCCCAGTCCAGTACCATCATACCCAGTAAAGGTACACTGTCTAATGAGCACATGATAATGTATCGCTGCTGTCACCAGGCTATGTTATTCATGGACATTCTGTTACCTTGCCTGGATGAGTTTCCAGTATAATAGCAGTAGCCAGCATAATTCTCAGCTACATCCTGACCTGACCCAAGCTACATCCTGAGCTGGCCATGCAATCAGGTCTGAATTGGGCCCTAGATGTACGTTTCTTTCTGTAAATGAAGAATGACATAGTGTACCACTAAATGTAAAGTACAAATTGCTTTACATACATTTTTTAATAGCAAAAGGGTTGTTCAATAAAATGTTACTGCTCTGGGTGTTTGTCTCATTTGCACATTGCTTTTTACAGATGAACCACAAAACCCACATTAATGCCCCCCATGCTGGGCCTTGTAGTTCTTCTGTAAAAAGCAATGTGATTTTATCTATCTTTTACACACATCAGCCAGGTGTCCACAGCCCTGGGACGTTAGGAAAGCCCTGGATGGGTGAAGCCTAGGGGGGACCCCTTTATTGGGGGGATCCCCACTCCGCCAGGTACCCCGTCCGGCACTGACCAGCCACGGTGCTCATGTTATGGCTGGGGGATTTTGTGTAAAAAGTGTCCCCCAGCTGTGGCATGACACCACTGGCTGTTGGTATCCAGTGCTGGTTCCAAAATACATGGATACCCTACATTTTTTGGAGCACCAGGACTGCTCCAAGAGCCTGGTGCTGGTTCCTTGATTATGGGGAATCGCTATGATTTTTTTGTTCCCCTGTATTTGGGGAACCAGCAAAATACAGCACACTTCCATGTCTAAAAAAATCTCACATTATCATTACTAAAAACGGCATATGTCTAAATAAATCGCACACTCTTTACTTATTGCAATTGCAATAAATCGCATGTCTAAAAAATCCTATTACATTTAAATTTTTTGGCCAAAAAAACACTCCCTTATAGCAAAACTGTGGCAAGGTATGCTGGGATTTGTAGTTTCACAACATCTGGAGGGCCGCAGTTTAAGGACCTATGCTGTAAGGTATTATAGTTTTTATTGTTTTATTTGAATAAAATGATGAAAATTGCTGTATGACTGAAACGTTGATATACTGTACACTATAGTGCAGGCATGATTATTTCTATGCCTGGAGTGAAATATCTATCTATCTATGCAGTTGTTGAACCATTAAGATGGTCAAGGTGCCAGATGACGCTCCGACAGTTGGAATTCCGACAGTCATTAGTCCGATATCGGAAATCCGACTGTTAAATGTGTGACAGTCAGGATCCTGACTTACAGGGGTTTATACTTCCTCGTGGGGGTCCATGAACCCCATAGAGAGGGAATAGAACCTGTGGCGAACACAGTGAGCCACCAAGCCCACAGCATGGCCAAGCACAGCAATCCCGCAATGGGTTTCGTATAGCTCGCCCCCCCTCCCCTGTCGGAGTCCTGTAAGTGGAGATTCCGATGTCGGACTAATGCATGTCGGAATCCCAACACTCGGAGCGTCATACCACACCCGATGTTTCATTATACTCCATTTGCATTGTCTTTAAAACTACATTTATATTATTCTTTCCTAGGGTGAAAACATGAAGAATGACAACGCTGAAGTTTGGAATGGCCTGTGTACATAGATAAATAGAAATGATCTTCTCTATTGGAGCAGACAGAGAATCATTACAGTTTCCTTTATGCAAGTGTTCTCATCTATAGCAATATGGTAGCCCACACTTGCAGAGTTGGTAGTTTTTTGGGGTATTTGTCACAAGTCTTTCATTCAATCACATCCCAGTGGTATACTGTAGTTGTCCATCAGGAGTGTCAAATAGCATTCCGCATAAACACGTGAGGTGCATTTCTGACTCCAATTTTGAGAATTTGACTGACATGTAGGGTGACATTCTATGATATGCGCTAAATGCGCATGTTTAATTCGCACCCTGTATCGCCGCAATTCGCCTATTTAGAAATCGCATTTTTCTGCCTAAATGCGCATATTTAATGTGATGCGCATTGGAGGCTGAAAAGTGCGAATAGGGGCGATTTGCGGCGATGTGGTGCGCTGGTTTTAGTCCTGAAAATGTGCGATTTTCATGTGTGAAAATCGCACATTTGCAGGACAGCGCAAGGTGTAAAAAAAAGAACCGAGCGCGGGGTCCCCCGCCCGAGTGTAACCAGCCCCGGGCTCACTGAGCCGGTGCTGGTGACATAAAATCAGGGTCCCCGACAAATAGGGGTCCCCTTGATTTTATGAAACCAGCACCAGACTCAAGGTCCGGCGCTGGTTCCCAAAATACGGGGGGACAAAGTGACTAGGGGTCCCCCGTATTTTAAGAACCAGCACCGGACACAACCAGCCAGCAGGCTAATGCCACAGCCGGGGGGAGACTTTTTATACAAGTCCCCCCGGCCAAAGCATTAACCCCCTGGCTGGTCAGCATGGGCAGGGGTCCTGGGGAAGTGGGGAACCCCCAATGAAGGGGTCCCCCCCCTCCAGGACTTACCAGCCCATGCTGATAGTCCGGGGCTGTCCTCCATGCCCCTGGGCTGTGGGCATGGAGCTGATGCTTTGTGTAAAAAAAAGAATGATAACTATTGTTTTACACTGGCGAACTATCAGTCCCAGCAAGCCTACCCCGCATGCTGGGACTTGGGGAACCACAAGTCCCAGCATGCGGGGCATTAAAGGGCCCGCTGGCACTTGTAGTTCTGCAGTGTAAAAAATAGTGCACAAAATCACACTGACACCCTGAAAAATAAAACTTTAATACACACAAAACACACTGATACTTACCTACCTTGAGCCCGTAGGTCGGTCCCTGGATCCTGGATTCTTCCTCCGGGGCTCCAGGGCAGAAGAGTCCGGTTCCGGGGCCTTGGTCCTGGTTCCGGGGCTGGTCCTGGGGTTCCGGGGCTCCTGGCGTGAAGAATCCGGGGTCCGGGATCCGTGGTAGTCCAGAGGGGTACCTAAGGAGGAAAATCCTACTCACCTGCTCCCCGGCGGCGACCTCCGGTGACAGCGCTGCTCCCGACTGGTACCCGGCTTCAAGGAGTTGGTCCGGCGCTGAGATGTTGCTCCCTCGACGTCTCTGAACAGAATGATTTCTCGGCCAATCAGGAGCCGAGAAAGTCGGCTCCTGATTGGCCAGAAATCATTCTGAATATAGACGCCGACGGAGTAACATCTCAGCGCATCCAGAGCAGAGATGTTACTCCGTCGGCGTCTATATTCAGAATGATTTCTGGCCAATCAGGAGCCGACTTTCTCGGCTCCTGATTGGCCGAGAAATCATTCTGTTCACAGACGTCGAGGAGGCAACATCTCAGCGCCGGACCAACTCCTTGAAGCCGGGTACCAGTCGGGAGCAGCGCTGTCACCGGAGGTCGCCGCCGGGGAGCAGGTGAGTAGGATTTTCCTCCTTAGGTACCCCTCTGGACTACCACGGATCCCGGACCCCGGATTCTTCACGCCAGGAGCACCGGAACCCCAGGACCAGCCCCGGAACCAGGACCAAGGCCCCGGAACCGGACTCTTCTGCCCTGGAGCCCCGGAGGAAGAATCCAGGATCCAGGGACCGACCTACGGGCTCAAGGTAGGTAAGTATCAGTGTGTTTTGTGTGTATTAAAGTTTTATTTTTCAGGGTGTCAGTGTGATTTTGTGCACTATTTTTTACACTGCAGAACTACAAGTGCCAGCGGGCCCTTTAATGCCCCGCATGCTGGGACTTGTGGTTCCCCAAGTCCCAGCATGCGGGGTAGGCTTGCTGGGACTGATAGTTCGCCAGTGTAAAACAATAGTTATCATTCTTTTTTTTACACAAAGCATCAGCTCCATGCCCACAGCCCAGGGGCATGGAGGACAGCCCCGGACTATCAGCATGGGCTGGTAAGTCCTGGAGGGGGGGGACCCCTTCATTGGGGGTTCCCCACTTCCCCAGGACCCCTGCCCATGCTGACCAGCCAGGGGGTTAATGCTTTGGCCGGGGGGACTTGTATAAAAAATCTCCCCCCGGCTGTGGCATTAGCCTGCTGGCTGGTTGTGTCCGGTGCTGGTTCTTAAAATACGGGGGACCCCTAGTCACTTTGTCCCCCCGTATTTTGGGAACCAGCGCCGGACCTTGAGTCTGGTGCTGGTTTCATAAAATCAAGGGGACCCCTATTTGTCGGGGACCCTGATTTTATGTCACCAGCACCGGCTCAGTGAGCCCGGGGCTGGTTACACTCGGGCGGGGGACCCCGCGCTCGGTTCTTTTTTTTACACCTTGCGCTGTCCTGCAAATGTGCGATTTTCACACATGAAAATCGCACATTTTCAGGACTAAAACCAGCGCACCACATCGCCGCAAATCGCCCCTATTCGCACTTTTCAGCCTCCAATGCGCATCACATTAAATATGCGCATTTAGGCTGAAAAATGCGATTTCTAAATAGGCGAATTGCGGCGATACAGGGTGCGAATTAAACATGCGCATTTAGCGCATATCATAGAATGTCACCCTCTATGTCTTAAGAAGCGGACAGTGCCCTGTGAAACACGTAACAGGGTTATGCAGATTTGATGTATGATACACCTGATAATTACCTAAACAACACAGATGTGATTGACTTAGAGCATAACTCCCAATTGTGCAGATTACAGTGGGACAGTTCTGCTAATTGGACACTGTCCCGCTGTCCCTGTGGAGGGTGGTGGGGGGTGGTGTTTGGTTGGGGGAGACAGGTAAAGAGAAAATAAGGAGACGTGGTGCCACTGGGCTCATCCCTAATGTGATTCCACCCTTTTTCGTCCCAGGCGCACCAGGTCCTGAATCATCACAGGTTAAAGTTGGAAGGAATGCTTATACACCTGTGATGAATATCCAATAAATGACTGATTATTCACCTGGCTGAATCTGCACCAGAACTTTAGTTACATCTGAAAGCCTAGGAAGATGTTATGGATTATTCTCCTCCTTTCAAGGCAGCAAAGATCAATGGATTTCTAAAGTGTATAGTGCACTGATCCATAAATTGCAGGCATTTTCTAATAAACCATCTCTTAACTGTCTGACCTTAATGTCTAATGAAAGATTTCTATGTATCTATGAAGCAATGTCACACAGGGGAATCCCAGAGGTAATGCATTCATCAAAATAGGATCCAAGCATGGCCACTGATCTTCCTATGGAACTCTGCCTTGCACCGTCTGTTGCTGCAGAGTTAATTGGCTGTGCCCTGGTAACTCCTGCAATAGGGACAGGACAACTCCTGCCTGGTACTGGTCAGCGTGCACTGCAGCTAGCGATGGTGCACCCACCGCTACTGGCCTGTAAGATAGGACCCACTGGCAAAAACAGATTATTCATGCTGTAGATGGCTGAATCTTGTGAATCGGACCTTGACCCAGCAGCAGTTGTTACACAGCATAGCCCTGCCAATCCACAGCGGCCTCCGGTCCTTGAGCGCTCTATATAATTCTTTATGTCATGTGTGTTTTACATGCACACAAACATATTCACAAGCAGCATATTTGTTTACCCATCTTTTAAGGGGGTGTAGCATTCGTTTATTAACCCTTTGGGTGCCAACATCTCAGAGATGTGCAAAATATCACTAAAAAAATGCAAACGTCGCTCACATTTGTTATAGAAATTGAAATTTTTTTTTTGTGAAGTAATACATTATATTTGGGGTGTTGCTTGGCCGAGTGTGTGAGCGGCTGCAAGGGGAGAGCGCTCTGTGCAGAATCCGGATACATTTCCTGTACACAGGGGTAACCTCCTCATACTGGCCTTTCCTCCAGTGCTGGCTATGGTGAGCTGCTTCTATATATTCGCGGATGTCTGGTGCAGCTGCGACGGGACCCCTGTCCTGCTAACCGCTGCCTACCTGACACTGCTGTTAGTGTGACCTGGCGCTATCTTGGAAGACCCAGCCTTGTGGAGTACTTCTCCGGCTACTCTACAGCTGCTTCCTTATCCTCCTTCCGCTATGGTCAGGGTGAGCTGCTGTCAATCCCCGCTGTCTACCTGGCCCTGTTGTGCTGGTGACCAGGTGCCATCTTGGAGGACCCTGCCTCGTGGTGTGTCTCACCGGCTGCTCTCTGGCTACTCCCTGCCTCCGTTTCTGACCTCTTGGTGCAGATCACAGGGGCATTGTGTCATCTGGCTGACCACTCCATCCTGCACCTGGCAGCTCCACGCACACTCCTCCAGTTAGTGCACCCTGTATACAGTAGCTGCGCTGCCTGAAATTAAAGTGGGAGTCACTGATATCCATGCCGCAAGGGCCGCTTATCTGTTGTGAACTTTACATTTAAAGTTTTCAGGGGTTTTACTGCATTTTCTAATCTATGCAAACCCGTTCGCCGCATCACCACATGACAGGGTATCGCCACCCAAAAGGCTTCTATCGCCGCCTGACGCAAACCCACCACCTCCGCAGACCCCCCCTCTCCCTCCTCCCTCTGGCTCACCTTGCTTTAGATCCTCCTGGACCTGGAAGGTAAACCCCTCTTCCTCCTAGCTACGCAGCCGGATGTCCTTCCGGCTGCAGAGGGGAGGAGGAGGCGCCGGGGACAGCCTGCTTAGCTGTCCCGGCGTGAGGGGAAGAGGAGGCACCCAGGAAGGTGACGGAGACCCCCCCACACACCATATTACAGGTATTGTGGGGGGCCTCCGTCACTGCAGTGCGATGCTAGCCGCATCTGTTAATACATATGCGCTAGCATCGCGGCGGCTGGGCAGCGATGTATATTAATACATCCCACCCTTATACCTAATTCTGGTGGCTTTGTAATTTACTGGTTATCCCATCCTTTCTACCTAGTGACCGGTGAGCATTGATGGTGTGCTAGCCACCACCTTGGTACCAGAATACTATACTGCCTACCAACACTATTATGGTTGTTCATGTACATTTGTTGCTCAGGGCGATTGCTGTTTCTGCCCAGAGGATTGTTGCCAAACATGGATCTGTGGCCGCTGAGCGATCATATCCTCCCAATATAACTTCTACATTGACCGAGTTCATGAATTTCTTGGACCCATCCAGCTGGAATGAGATACCGTCTGGTCCACAATTCTGATTTCACCCTGCCGTGAAGCATTATATCCTATTGTCACTACTGATGTACTGCTTACTATCCAAAGGTCTCATCTGAATATTTGCTATGTATTTATACCGGAACATTCTACTCTCTGGAACTCCTTTATTGTCTGTATCTGGAATTTAGATATAAAACCTTTTGGATTCCTGCCATGACCCGAATGTACTGTCCGAGCATTTCCATTTTTCATGTATATGTCCTTGGGTCTGTGAGGGAGATTCTGTCCTATATGTCTCTTATTAAGAGAGGCCGGACTAATAACATCAGCTCCTGTGTTCGTTCCTCTAACTTTAGATTTCTTTTTCTTAACTTTCAGTCTATTTGCTGTTGCTTAGCTGTGTTACATGTTTGCTGATAAAATGGCCCATATATTACTAAGTGAAATAATAGTTTTTTTTTTTTCTTTGTAAGAGCCCGGTCTGTTCTCCTTTTTTCTTATTAGGATTACACGTCCATTGCCCCAGTCAGTCCATACAGTACATGTATTATCCTTTCTTCTTTGAAGAATAGGTGGGATTGGTGGAGGCCAATTAGATCGGTATAGGTTAGCTAGGGTTGAGTTACTACTGTATATCCTGTTATGAATATCCTGAAGGTCCTAGCTACAAATCACTAGTTTGCTACCTCCTTTTAGTCCATATGGCCTTTATCCTTTTTTGGGGTGTTTGACGAGGGTAGGATATTTTAATTACTATAGTGTAAGTGAGTTAGGGGATCCAGGTATGCTTAGGCTGGGGTTAGGTTATACAGGGTTGGGGAGGTTGTGATTTTATTAGGATGGGATTGAGTTTAGCGGGGAGAGTGTTAAGGGAGCAATATATTTAAGTTAGTGTAGAGCTCCTGACGGGTGACAATTTACTGAGTACATCTCCTTATGGGGCTGTAGTATATTTCCAAATATTATTATTCTATAACTGTGCTCCTTCATCTCCTGTTGTCTTAAATGCCTGGATGGTGCCTTCAGGCAATTAGGTTTCATTTATATAGACAAAAGGGAGTCAGTACTTTTTATTATTTATCCTATATCATTTTATTATTCCCTGTATATACATGACATGAGTAGGTCAGAGGTTAGAGTCTATGCCCAGAGCCCACATGTGTGCAGGAAACAAGTGCAATTATGATTGTGAACTAGTGCAGGGGCAGCACGCTAGGCTTATATAAACATAAAATGTGCATAGGTATTTGATCTATGTGCAGGCAGTGTAATCAGATGTGCGCGGTGCCATTTACTATAGCCACCATGGTATCCCAAATGATTTGCTTCTATCTGCTATGCCTGACCCCAAACTCTTCTGAAAGCAGCCAATGAGAGTCTTGGGATTAGGGGAGTGAAGAAAATGCTGAGTCCTGGGCTCATCACGGCGACATGCTGCGCAGAGCCGCTGTGGATACACTGCCAGCGCATATATTACATACATATACTCATGTACATGTATAGGGTTCTTCCCTGCTTTAGGTAATCAGAGACCTTATACGTTGTAGAAAACCAAGGTAGAGGTCATAAGTCTTATTAGAGTCTATTAACAGTTTAAGTGTAAATTGTATGGTATTGATTGACCTAGTAATGCAGGATATCATATCAGTTATACAGTCGCAAATGTATGAAGCTTTAACAAGAGATAAATGAAAGGGTGATAAAGAGACATAAACGTCCAGTCAATCAGCTCCTTACTGACTTTTTTCAAACACAGGCTGTAACATGGTAGTTAGCAGGTGATTGGCTGGACATTTATCTCTTGTTAAAGCTTAATACATCTGCCCCATTATGCATTACTTATTGCATCTAGAATACTGTAGGTACGATTTTTGCCACATTTTAACTGTATCTACTGTATACAGTATGTGATCATTGATACACATTATTCCCCAGTCCCAGAAGGCTGTATATACTTTGTATTTCTTTAATTAAATGTTAATTTCTTGTATTTCCCCCATATTACACCCGTTTTTTAGAGCGATGCTATGCGCACTGCGACAAATGCCTTTTCCCCCTTGTGAATTTGTACTGTATGTATTTAATACTAATGCCGGTGTGCTTAGTCTCACAGCCCAGCGTCACTATTGAGTGTTGCCGCTAAGCACTGAATATCCTGCAAGGTGTAACTGCATTGCATAGCGAAAACGCGAACTGTGTATCTGATAGACATTAAAAAAGGAAAAAACATTTCTATTCAAAAGTTTATTGCACCAAATTTCACATAAAATATTATTAAAATAATAAAACAGAATGACTATATCACAATATCAACTGACAAATGTGTTCAATAAGCAAATATACAGTGCAGACTGTACAATAGAATCTCCTAAATACCATGCTGTTCCTTACAGTCTCCGGTTATAGGTACTATCTAATACAGTAAAACTGTCCTATCTAAATCACTGCTTGTAAACCCTGATTTTGCACCAGCCAAGACACATTGGAAAATAAAATAGAAAAATAAAAAGGGAATCTGAATAAACTAGTGCACTCTCAGTTTTCATTATTAAGAAGCAAAATAAAACTCAGATGAAAATTCCAGTACATATGTAGAGATTGAAGCAAAAGCTACCATAATACTGATAACAAAGTACAAAATGTAAAGCAAGAAAGTTTGTGTAGTGCATTATCCTCAACATACACAACACATACACAAGTTAACAGGACTTCAAATACTATAATTGTCTGACGCATTCCAACACAATCCAGGCAATCACTCCACATTAATAATAATAATACTTCCCATTTATTATTTTATACAAAAAAAAAAAAAAGACTTATTACAGAAGAGTCAGCCCTAGCAATTGAGGTAGCAACGTCAAGAAGAGACAGTGACAAGGGTCTGATTATCTGTGTGTTGTCTGAATAGGTTTAGCGATGACACACCGTTAACAATCAAGATCCAAAAACTTACTAAGCAGAAGCTGATGGATCTACATAACTACATAGCAAGTGTACATAGAAATGTATTCTTCTGTTTAAGAGGCTCGTTGACTAGGCCCAGTTGGGCTGGAACATATTGGGTGGACACTGCAACTGGCAATATCAGGCAACTTCAACTTTCATATGTGTCCAAAATGAATGGGGAACCAATATCAGATAGATTACACCTATAGGGCCTGATGTAAAGTATGATCAGAAGAGGAGAGCTATAATGGACAAATTGCAGAATGGCAGGATCTTCACAATATTTACCTAATCTGAAGCCAAATTCAACTGAAACTGGCCATGGAGTAGATCCAGGGGTAGATGTATGAAGCAGCGATAAGGTACTTTATCGCTGGCCATTCAGCTTCTAGCGGTCCCTTTTTACACCCAGCCTGTAACTTAACAGTCATTAGATGATTTGCCAGTGATAAAGCACCAGGCACTTTATCACGTCTGCTCCCTTATCACTGCTTCATACATCTACCCCTCAGGCTCTTATTTTATTGATAAAATTGTCGTAGATTCAGTCTCCCAAATGTTCACTTCCAATAAGCTTGTGATACAGCTACTGTACATAACATTTATAGAGCGCTACTGTAGCACATATTTCAGGGCTAGAGGCTCTTTGTGATTTCACAACAGGGATAACTTGATCAGTGAGAGACGTTGTGATCTTTTCTAGTTCTCCAGTCAGGATTAAAGTGTCTCACAGCTTCCACATTTATACCATTAACTGGCATTAGTAGGGGAATGGGAATGTAAACCTCTCACTGAGTTTCTGGCCCCAGTGTCAAGGGACACAGGCATCCTACTAAATATGCAAAAATATAATGCAATTAACAAACTCCTACAAATATATGGGGACGTTAAAACCCCCCAAAACAAAAAGCATCCCGGGGAAAATATAATTCACCAATCCTGCTTCTATATTGAGTTTGGTATCAATATCCCACACACAGGATCCCGATAGTCAGAATACCTACAGTGGAATCCTGATTCTGGTAAGTATGTTAACCCTAATCCTAACCTACCCCTCCCACAGCCTAACCATAACTACTTAACTTACTGTTGGCATCCTGAGCTCCAGGATATGAACTATATTCCCGTGTCTAGCTCCATGATGGCTGTAGTCATTTATAATTTGGTGGGAAGAGGACCACTTGTGTGTGTGTCAGCTTCTGACTGCACACACACAGGCTGCAAGGACACTGAAGTGATATGACTGGATAGCTGAAGCTTGTCCGATTTGTGTGACCCAACTGAACAGCGATCCTTTGGCTTAATTCTCTGAAGCTTACCGTGTAGTGTCCAAGCACCACAAAGATTTACAGCATTACCATTCTTCACATTCTAATAATGATTTCACACATTTTCTTTTAACGCCATCATTAATGTACATTGCCGATGTATAGTAAACGCACCACGTTGGTATTCCTCCTATGTGGCATGTTGAGTGTCTGGGTTCTCAGGAATTTGTGTAAAGAGCCAATCAGTCTCTCAATGACAATCTTTTATAAAAATGTTCCTAAGGAATGCCAAGTATAAAACACAGCAGCAGTAGCAGCAGCAGCCTCTTGAATACTATACTATAGATAAACCCTGGGAGGTACTTTATGTCATTTATGAGATTATAATAACTCAGAAAAACAAAAAAAGAAGAAAAAAAATGGCGCTGGACAGACTATAAAGGCAAACACTGTATTCCTCTGTTGTGAAACATATGCAACAATAAAATTATAACATGCTAAACTCCATACTTTTTCATATTAAAAACACATTTCAGTAAGAAAATAGAAAGCAGATAACACACGTCCACTTGTGGATATCCAAAGGAGAATTCAGTCATATTAGTGTTTAAGAAATTTCAGGCTTGTCTGAAAATCTTTCCTGTGAAGTGACAAAAAAAAGGCCACTCAGGAGTACCATAATGCCTTGCACTTCATGTAAACTTTAATAAATATGTAACCATGATACAGGAACAGAACGTAAAACTGCTTTAGCAGGTCTCTCCTTCTCACGGTTTCTTTTTCTCTGCAGCTTAAGGAATGACCATTTGTAGAATGTAGCTTATAAAAGGATTTGAGCAACATGAGGCGAATGAGTACTTGCCACGGCAGCCAACAATGGTAAATCATTTGATTCAATCCTGAAATAGGCGGGAAAATAAATAAATAAACAAAACAGTATTTTTTCCGTTGTTCACCTCTGTGCTTTTCAGCCAGCCAGCGGTTTCTTCTATTAACAGGCACAACTGCGTCGATATTATGGGCACACATCTGCTCTCAGGTGAAAAGTACATCCAATGCAAAGGGACAAAGCATAGTGGTGCCATCCGTACAGATAACCTATTGTAATATTCTATTTACAGCTGTGTCTGATGATGATGAATACATAACAAAGCACAAGTTATACTCAATCCTTATCTAAAAGGTACATCCACACACTGGGCGTTTTTGCCCAGGAAGTAAGGGGGGGGGGGGAAATCGCGTAGCGCATACACAGTGAGCGATTTTCGCCTATCCAGGCAATTTTCCCCGGGGTGGATGGCAAGCCTTCCACCCTGCTGCTCATCTGCTGGCAATACCAGAAGATAAGCCGCCGGTGCTGAGTGCGCATCCGTGCTCATCACTGGGCCATACACACAGGCTGTTGAGCTGAAAGCGGCTCAATCGGTAAAAGTGAGCTGCTTTCAGCTCAATCGCCCAGTGTGTATGGGCCGTAACATCCAAGTCTCAGAGGCAGAACAACTGTGAAATGAATCGGCCGGTTTTATGCTTTGCTCATTACTAAAGGCTACAGTAGGGCCAATACAGGACTGACTAGATTCATAGTTTCTGTTCCTAGAAATATTGGAATCTGTTACTCACCCCAAGACAACGCTAAGCTCTTTCACGTGGACTCTTTTGTGTCCCCTCAGGTATTCGGAGAGCATTTTACTTTTAAAATAAAACTCCTGCAGTTTGTCCTCTAAATGCATCACACACTAATCAGAGAAAAAAGGAAAAGATCATACTAGGATTATTTAAAACAATGCAATATCAAATGAGGACAGGAATATTTCCTATTTGGTTTACAGAATGAACAATCAAGGTAAAACAACAAATTGCTGGGTGCAAGTCTTAAGGCACCTATATATTACTGCAAGGTATCACATGACTCCCTTGCATGCGATAACCCACCATCTGCCCACATACAATACATCGTATGAGGTCCTTTTACATACTATGCATCGTATGCGATCCCAGCAAGGGCCGCGGGATCTGATAAATCCTTAGTGCAGTCTTTGCGATCTCCGGCTCCCATCTGCAAAGGACCATGCATTGGGTCAGATTTGATTGTTAGGCACATACTATTTCACCCAATGTGTTGGAATTGGGTGAAACGTGAACAAAATCATCAAAGGTCTCACTGATGGCTAAAGAAAAGGCAAAAGAAAAAAGCCCTGGACTCTAAGGAAGTTTTAAAAATGCTATAAATGTGTCTAATAATCTGCTGCTGCAGCCACTTACCATAGGTGCTGCGCACTATTAGAATCCCCATCCCCTCTCTCCTAGCTCTCACTGGCTGCCTGACTACAAGTATAGTCATGATTCTCCTACTAGTGATGCATGGCCTGCACCCTCTTATCAACACTCCCTCCCTCCTTGTAGAAGTAGTGCATGAGAGACAGAAGGGGAATAGATGTGAGAGAGAGAGAGAGAGAGAGAGAGAGAGAGAGAGAGAGAGAGAGAGAGAGAGAGAGAGAGAGAGAGAGAGAGAGAGCGAGAGCGAGAACAAAACAGAAGCAGAGGAAAAAACACCGTGTAACATTGGGCACAAAATCTAGTGACATTGTGAATAATAGGTACAAATCATTAGTTAACTTCTAGTGACCTTGATGAAACTTACAAATTCAGCAGGTGTTTTCAGCTTATATAGTTGTAATATGGACTGAAGTAAATTGCACACTTGACTGGATACCAAGACATCTGTGCCAAGTTTCAAGTTGTCCACAGTTGTCTTCTGGCTGCTGACCAACTGGACGCTCAACTTATCAGTGTCTGCCACAATGCACACGGCTTCTGCTAAGGGTTCGTCCATGACAGGGTGCTAGAACCAAAGAAGGAGACCATTGGCACTTTGTTCATGCTTTGTATTTCTCTGTGATAACTACTCCAACTATTGTACTCAAGTTGTAAAACATGGCCGCTATGATACTTTTTGCTCAAAATTATTTCATAAAAAGCTAAATCGTAAAGGTCACTAGTCATTTATTAAAAAGCATTTCAATGTGAATGGTCAGTCTACATTTGGCCTTTTTTTTACTACTTGTTCAATTAGTTGTCATTTAGAGGTAAAAGCAGATCCAGCTAAAAGGCTGCACCTGGACAAAACATATTGGAAATTATTGGAATGCAATTTTTTGTAGTCTCCACCTAAGTGCCTAAAGAAAGGGCTGTTAGGCCACGATATTCCCACGGACACATCTCATGTGCAAGGTAACCGCCCATATGCCCCCCACTTTCACAGATGGCAATCCGGCCATGCGCAGAGTGAACCAACCTCTGAAATCCTCCACCAAGTTGTGTATGCATAGCGCAGAGCATGCGCAGTCTGTTTTTGCTTTCTATAGAGCACGCGCAGTCTGCTGATAAATCGCCTGAGGAGTCTGCTTTCAGACTCAGAATCAGACATGGCTGTTTGTATGAACATACATGGGTTGAATGCGCCAGGCTGGTCGTCAAGCATGGTTTCAGTTTCTCAGCACTGCCAAGTCCATGGAGTACCATATCGGGCATGTATGTTGAACAGTAACCACCAAACAGAGATCTTCCAAAGTTTTTTATACTTGGGCTGCTAATAACCTCAGACCTAAGGGGAAGAAAAAAAAAAGGAGGAAAAGGAAACTTTTAAATTTACTGCCAAAAACATAGTGCACTGTAGTGTTCTCATCCATACGAACAAAGCCCATTTGGTTATTGCTGGGGCATTACAATATAAAGTAGGGACTATGAATAGGAAATATGCAACCACCACAAGTAACACTGCCACAGTATCCACTCCTTAGGTCAACATGGTCAAAATGTCAACATGACAATGGGCAAGACAGCATATGGTCGACATGCGGTTTACACAATTTGAATTTTTTTTTTTTCATTTTTAGAACCTTGTCATACGTAACCATCCATTCCAACTACGATTGGGAACGGTAACCTGTCCAAAGTGCAGTGGTAACAGAGCGTGATATGTTTCCCAAAGTGACACAAGCCATGCGAGGGGACACGGTACACTAATCAAAGGTACATGTGCTAAAAGGTAGAAATTAACCAACAACCCCCCCCCCCAAAAAAATATTTTTTCTAAATGTCAACTTTTTTATGTGATGACCATTTTCATGTCGACCTTTACAGTGTATTGACCTTTGTGGTCAACCTAGACACCGTCAACCAACACAACCACTACACAATTTTTATTTTATTACTCAACTATAATAGTCTGCCTATCACATGTATGAAGGAAACGTGTTGTAACTCACATCACTAAGCTTGTTAGTTAACCTGATCGTGAACTACAGACTAGGGCTATATGTATATATACTACAGTATGTATAAATCTGCACTTTAGTAAATATACCCCATAGAATCAAGTGTTACCTGAGTGCATAAGCCACATTATTACAGATGTACTGAAGTCAACACAATGCACTGTAATTATTTTTTTCCTTTCTTTCTTTTTTTGACAAAGATACATGATAAACAAAACCACTTAATACAATGGCCCTTATTCTGGTTCACTTGCAAAAGCAAATTCCTTCTAAAAAAATTGACAAAACCATGTGCACTGCAGGTGGGGCAGATGTAACTTGTGCAGAGAGAGTTAGATTTGGGTGGGGTTTTACTCCAAAGTGAGATCTAAATTGCAGCGTAAAAATAAAGCAGCCAGTATTTACCCTGCACAGAAACAAAATAACTCACCCAAATCTAAATCTCTCTGCACAGGTTACATCTGCCCCCCTGCGGTGCACATGGATTTCTCTATTTGAGAAGGAATTTGTCTTTGCGAGTGAACCAGAGTAAGGGCCAATGTCTATTTTAAATTGCAGTCTAATGTCAAACCTTAGGCTATGCCTTACCTGGGCAGCGGAATATCCACTTCTGCATAGTGATTGTTATGGTCCCAATTCTGTCCAGCATGGAACTCATATTCACTCTGGCCAAGGGCACTGTCACAGCTCTCATTCCTAGGAATGTCCCCCTCAAGTCTGCCCTCACTACTTCTTTCTGGGTCCCCATAGGGGATATGTTGAGAAGATCTCGCAAGAGGATGCACTCCAGACCTTGCCCTTGCAGCTTCTGGCAGGTCAGTCTTACAAGTTCTTGCCTTAGCTGCTGTATTAGAAACAAAACATTTATCGGATAATAGTGTATGAGAGGGAAGAGCTTCCACAGTATTCGTTTCGATGCTGTTACCCTCCACGAAATACTCATCAAATATACTAGAGCCTCCCTCACAGGATGGGAGACGTGTACACCTCTTCCTCCGTCTAGGACCAAGTGAGCAGTTAGTGGAATGGCTGGACTGTTCCTCCTCCGGGAAAAACAGGTTTATGTTCTCATCTAATGTTTTACTGCCGTTCTCCAGGTTCGGCGAGTGGGAATAGCCCATTGTAAAGGTCACCTTATCTGTAGGAGAGTGATCCTCTGTCCTGTCTGCATGCATAACGGCCTTTGCCCAGTCAGTCAGTTTCAGTGAAGAGCAGGAGTCCTTCTCACATAAACTACCAGAGTGGAGGCTCTTAATAGGAGATGTTGTAGAGACTGGGGTAACTACGTCTTCCATGTTCCAAGATGGAGTTCTTGTAACAGAAACTAAGGTCTCCACTTTAACTTCTTTCACAAACATTGTAGTTTCTTTACAAGCCCCAGCGAAACCACTGTCAAGTTCATTTGAATGAGCAAGAGTTCCTAGCTCTGCATTGAAGTAGCCATCACTTTTATTCACGTTATTCATTAAAATGTCAGAGGACTCGTTTCCACTGGAGTTTTGAGGAGATGCAACTTCTGAGTCACAGGGCAACGAAGGTGACACCAGCGCCGACTCATTGTTTAGTGTTACAACAACATATTCAGAGTCTTCCACTTCGCCCTTCTCAAGAGATGTTGTGACATTACTGCCCTGTACTAGTCGCTCCCCTTTCTTTAGGACCCTGTTGCGCACCAGGTGGTTCTCTTCTAGCTCCGAGCAACGGATGAAATAGGTAAGGATGTAGAGAATGCGCTGGACCAAGTCTTTACGTTTTCCCACAACAACAGTTCGAGCCATTCTGACTGGTGATCCAATAGCCCCATAAAGATCACCTGTGAGGGAGGGGGGAAATGATGCCGTGAAAAATCTATAAAGTATAAGTCAAATCCACAACTTTCAAAAAGCACTTAATAGGCTAGACTAGTCTAACTTTTTGATGTATTTAGTAAAAGCCACATAAAAAACGAAGTACACTTACTTAGACCAGTGGTCGCCAACCAGTAGCTCGCCTGGGCAAAACGGGTGGCTCGACCACTATTGCCCACCTGCAGTTTTCAGGAATAGAGATGCAGAGATCCAGCAGCTCAGGCCCTCCCTCCGCTGCCGCCAGTGCTGCTCTAGCATTCAGTCCGTCATGCTCTGTGTCCTCTGTCAGGTAGCGCTGTCGGGCAGGGGGGCCCTGCGGCGCATGGGAACTTCTAGTTCCCATGCGCCGCAGGGACCCCGCCGCATACTTCACATACGCCGCCAGCACTACCCGACAGAGGACAGAGCATGCTGGAACGTTGGACTGAATGGTGGAGCAGCACTGGCGGCAGTGGAGGGAGGGTGTGGGCTGCTGGATCTCTGCATGGCTATTTCTGGAAGCTGCAGAAGCAATGCCCTGGAAGCCGCCTCTGAGGAGAAAGACTCATGAATAGAGAGCAGGGAGCGGGTTTGGCTTGTGGTAAGTGATGTCCTCTGTGAAGTCTAATCACAGATCTCATTCTGTGTCGGCATCGCAAAGAACCCTGCAGCGTCCATTATGATGCCAGCTAGGCACCAGCAGTGGTGTACATCTTACACCTGTATTAGGGTATGGTGCCACTGCCTACTGGAGAAGTGAACTTAAGGAGGAGAGAGAACTTCTAAACGTTCATCCCATGGGACTAAAATTTAATTTAAAATACATTATTAATGATGATATTATTGGACATTTCAGTAAAATATCTTATGTATAAAGTGACATATTTTTTTATTTTCTTTATATATTTTTTTTTTACATTTGTCATAGATGGTGTTCTCGTTGCTTTGCATACGTAAGTGCGGCAGCGGGTCCCTGCGGGGTATGTGAGATCAGCGGCGGGGTCCATGTGGTGGATGGGAACTACTATTTCTCATACGCCGCAGGGACCCCGCCGCTGACTTCACATATATGCAGCAAAGGACCGCCAGCACTACTGTCCGGATCCCTTCATCCGTTCCCTGCACAGGTAGGGGGGGGGTCCCTGCAGCGCCCCAGCGGCAGCTCCCACAGACCTTAATCCGGCCCTGCAGAGGGGAGTGCAGGCCCTGCGGAGGGGAAGATGCAGGCAGTGACCCCTTGGCTACGAGCAAGAACCCATGGCAATAACCCCAGTGTGTCTTGCGGTATGGCATAATGCATTCCTCCCAACTTTATCAATTTTTGCGTGACATCCCATTTTTTGGGGGACGGTCCTGCAGAAATTAGACACTGTGCATGCATCAAATCAGGCAGGCAGAGGGGCTGGGGGCATGGCCAGCAGTTCACACAGCACTGGGCGTGCACTCACAGTGACAAAACGGTGCCAAATTTTTTTGGACATATATTCCTATATCCACTGCCAAAGTTGGGAGGTATGCATTAGGTGTGAGGGGTATTGCAATGTATCAGAATCATCTTTATTGGCCAGGTATACTTGCGTATGCTTGGAATGTTTTGTGGTAACAGTGCAGCATCAATCAGGGAACACAAAGGGGGTGGGAAGAGAGGCATAAACATACATCACATACATTTCACATGTATCTAGAAAAGTTCGAGTTAGTATTTAGTATTTGGTATGTTCAATACGGTTTAGTTGGTGGACAGCTATTGGAAAGAAGCCTTTTGTAGTTCTTGTCGTCTTTGCTGGGATGGACCTAAAACGTCTGCCTGACGGAAGGGGTTCAAACAGGTTGTGGCCAGGGTGTAGCTTGTCCGCCAAGATCTTTCCTGCACGCTTATTGACCCTGGCTAGGTATAGTTCTTGGACAGTGGGGAGCTCCGCCCCAATGATCTTTTCTGCCATCCTCACCACTCTTTGCAACCTTCGTCTGTCATTCTCGTTTGCTCCTCCGAACCAGATTGTGATCGAGGAGCAAAGGACACGTGTGGCATAATGTGTTGGTCTTTACAGTGTGCAGCATATTGCGCAGGGGCATTACGGTGTGCTGCATAGTATCAGGGGAATTGGTCAAATTTTAGTAGCTCTCCGGGAGGTTTTTTTTTTGTCACGAGTAGCTCTCGCTCAATTAAGGTTGGAGACCACTGACTTAGACCATTTTAACCCTTTGAGTGCTGAGTAAATTTGTCCTGTAAGGTTTACCTGATTTTTTTTACGCAAATTTTTTATTGGAATTTATATAACAAAGGTGAGCGATGCTGGCATTTTTTGTGGCTATTTTGAACATCTCTCACAGATTTTGGCACTCAAAGGGTTAATGACTAGACGATCTAACATACCAATAATAACACTAATGTCCAGAGGAATAAAGTTATAACAATCCATTCTGATGTAAAGGTGTTAATAACAGCTCTCCCAAAAAGGCAATGTTAAATGAAGCGAGAATTTTGATCAATAAATATATATATATTTTTTTCAATTGCAGATCAATCTCCGACCACTAGGGATAATTCTGACTAGTCATAACTGGCATGCAAAACATGTGGAGTTGCCATTTTGCACGTTAAATACTTTTAAAGTGGGTTCTTTCTTAAAAATAAATTTGATACAACATCAGTAACAGTTTTGGGGCTTTTTGATTAATAAATAAATCAAGATATTTTTTAATCAAAGTCTGTAAATAGCCACTGCCCCCCTGCTAAGAGCTACAGTCACCCTCTAAAACCAGCTACATGGACATAGCAGTAACCTAATTTAAAATAAACCTATGGTTGAAGAAATGACTTAAAACCATGCTTGTTACCTGACTGCATTACAACTACACACACATTTCACACAGCTGAAGTGCAGCCGCCACCTCCCTGTGCTAACCACCAACTGACGTCAGAAATGTCTTAGAACACAAGTTCCCAAACACGGTCTCAAGGCACCCTACTGGTTTTAAGTATATCCATGCTTGGTCACAGGTGACTTAACTAGTACCTCATTCAATTTGATTCAAACATCTTTGATGAGCCATGGATATTCTTAAATCCTGGATTGGTGGGAAACCCTAAGAACTGCTGTCTTAGAGACATACTAACAGACCACATGTTTATTCCAATGCAGTGACTCTGGAGCTTTATTACAGCCTCAGCTCAGTACATCAAATCATCTGTTGCATTACCAGTGGACTCATGTAATGTTAGGAAAGAGTGGCAACATCCCAGGACACACCAGTTCTGACAGAAGGTGTGCAATACCCAGGACTGGTGCAAGGTTTTTTGACACCCCTAGGCAAAAATAACTTCAGCTAACTGCTCAACCACCACCCGCACACCAATAACGACTTTCCAGAAACTCAGGTGAACATGTGGGAGGTGGCTTCTTAAAAGTTCAACACCGGCCGTTTGCATTAAGTACAACGAGGATGCCTCTTATAAACTCATCCTTTATTTTGTGATATTCAGCTGTGCCCACAAGATTCTGGAGCCCCAAGGCAGCTGCCTAATAGTAGAAATGTTCCTGGCAATAATACATACTGTAGCATGCAAATACTGGCCAGCTT
Organism: Crinia signifera; assembly: GCF_055691185.1. NCBI lineage: Eukaryota > Metazoa > Chordata > Amphibia > Anura > Myobatrachidae > Crinia > Crinia signifera. The sequence continues at coordinate 119,510,016 of NC_139217.1, read as the reverse complement.
TAGTCCAATACTGCTAGAACATTCCCGAAAATGTGATCTAAGATTATATACATATATTTTTTTTAGTTTTGCAGACAATTTATCTTTTATGGAATGGCTCTTACATTTGATATCGGAAACTAATTATAAATAATTAATGGCTTCAATTGCCTTCCACCATCATTTTTTATACATTTTCTTCTCACAAAAAGTCACCTTGGCGTGCATATATCCACTTTAGAACACCCATGTTGCTGCAAGAAGACCCCACCAGTTGTCTGGAGTGGTGGGGTCAAGGTCATTTTGTGATATACTATACATTGAAACTGTGTAGGACATGTGAGGGATAAGCACCACTCGACCTCCACAGAGAAGGTGTTAACTACAATGGGGAAAACTGAGTACCCGTTGCATGCTGGTATATCTGCGGTTAAATTAATACTTTTATATTTTTTTATAAAAGGCATCCAGTTATTTTCAGCCGTTATATAGACTCCTTCTAGATTGCTACTCACCAAGCTGGGCCCACAGAGGGTTATATGGGTGGGATTGTGCCAGCAGATTGACAGACTGAGACGTGTGCTTCTCAGAAAATGACTTGATTGGAGGATGATCATTTGGCATCACTGTTGGAACCCATGCCAAGTGGTATGTCAAAACTGCTGTGATTAAAGCTGCGAAGAACCTGAGAAGAATACACAACACGTGGGCATGTTTTTACTAAATGGAATTTAAAAGCAATGAGAAAAGGGAATAGTATGCTTTATTAAGAAAGTGGGGAAATATTATAGCCGTACATTGGGGATCATGATACAATTGCCAGGAAAAGTTCATACAATAAAAAGGTACAGCCTTTCCCTGAGAGGTTTGTGGGTAGGGTGGTATAAATGACCGCAGCCAATTGACTCGCTTGGGGCTGTATTAGCCCTGATGCCGAGACATATCAGATACTGATAAGTAAGCATTTGTTCTGTGAACATTGCGGTGGATACACACAGGATGCCCCAAAACATTGGGGCAGGGCTGAACTCACACAATTATGAGTCAATGTAAATCAGCATCCCAAATACAGAACATGGTGGACTACAAGTAAATGCAAAATAATGCTCCAGTATAGAGCCTTCTTTAACAAAGGACCTTATAAACAGTATGTGCACTACATGGTATAAAAAGTATCATGAACACCACGACGTCCTGTACTTACTGGTTCTTGTTAAGCTGCTCAGTAAGCGAGGTGAGCTCTCTGAGGAAGTTCTGGCAGAGCTGACCTTTCTCCCTATTGCTGGATGTCATGGTGAGCCACAGTGGTTCCGCAATGCGAGGAGCACAGTATAAATTCCAGATAGTTTTCCTAAACGTGTAAAATATTAGGTTTTATATAGGATGAACTTCTACAGATTTTTTATTTATTTTTAAAGTTATGCTAAAAAAAGGGACATTTTTAGTTTAAGGTAATAGTGTACAGTGTCCATTATTTTGCTCCCATCAAATTTCAATCAGTCACATTTTAATTTAAACATTTTCAAAACTAATGACTAGAACCAGGGTCCTCATGGTACAACAAGGAGGGTATTCAATCCCGGGTCCGGACAGTTGGGACCCTGGCCCGTTTTTAGCCTGGCCGCCGGTTTATCAGCAGGCGGGATTCAATATCTCACCTGCCCATCGGTGAAAAAGGTTTGTGTGTATGCGAAAAACAGCCATGGATTGTCAAGATCCAGCAGAGATCTCGACAATCCACGGCCGTTTTCGGTAAACCGGCCAGACTGCTTTTAAAGTCGGTTCCATTCTGACGAGCTGCCTCTTCAATGCGGTTTGAAATGACAGCATTGTATAGACACCCACCGCTATTTCCCCAGATGGAAATAGCGGCGGGGATTGAATACCCCCTAACATTCCAGGTGGAAGGACATCCACACAGGTGATTTAGTACCTCATGCAGATCACTAAAACCTGTACAGTAAAGTCAGGTACACACCAAATGATGTGTGCACCTAGCAACAGCAACACCACGATACACACTGCATGATGCATTGACAGTTGTGTCATGTACTGTTCTATGTTGCATTTAGTAGCATGGCGTCTACTGTGCAGCACATTATATATCATTTCAATCTGCGATGGAACAATAGATCTGAAGACAGATCGTTTAGTGTGCCTTGATGACTGAGGAGCAGATTTAATAATGAGTGACATTCTTGTTACATCATTACTAAAATGATTTCCCAACCAATAAGCTCCCGACACAATATACAGATACCTGTCTGCCAATAATCATTAACAGACAATATACAGATACCTGTCTGCCAATAATCATTAACAGACAAAAAAAAAATCCTTATCTAAGATTATGTGCGCGCATAGATTGTACACATTGATGACAGGTGACAAAGTGGAATTTATCACCAATCTTAAAATGAACTTAATAGATTTTGACAATAGTTCAAAATGAAAATCACGAATGCTAATTATCAAAAGGATCGCTGTGGCTAGTTTAAAGTCTTAAAACGTTCAGAAGAGGATGAATTCCACAAAAACAATGCCAAATACAATTTCCGCGTAGACAGAGATCAGTGTAATTGTCATATCTACCTCTACCTAGAACCACATTGGATCACATCTGGAATTCATGTTGATATCATACTACTGGAATTATAGGAAATGAATAACAAAAAGCACCTATGCCTATGGAAATAAATGTAAAACCCTATAGGTTATGCTGATCACCCTCGATACTACAAAATTAGGTCATGCATAAGTAAATATCTAGGAAACTCTGGCAGCCTACCTAAACTGATCCAGGGCCTCCATGACTTGACTGAGATAAAACTGAACCCGCTGACTTGATTCTGTAATCTTCCTGCAGGAGATCATAGCCTGGAGATGGAAAAGGAGCATATTAGAAATGCCAAGCAAACAACATTGCACATATATCCTCTACAAATTAATATTCACATGCACAATCCATGATGTTCTAAATCTGTCTACTTTGTATATTGTTACCGTCTAAGTTTTTGTGCATATATTCTGTTGAAGTTTCAATTTGCAAGTACAAGCCCAGGGCAAAATCCAGACAGCTGGGCCAGTCCCAAAGGGCAAAATCAAAATCATATACAACCTCCTGCTTAGATCACAGTATTTTGCCTATAAGCACACATACAACATACTGCACTAAGGGCCTGATTCAGACCTGTTAGCAAGGTTGCAAGATTTGCAGTCGGACAAAACCATGCTGCACTGCAGGTGGTCAAGGAGCAAGGGAGGTAGGTCTGCACACTACTTTATGGATCCTGTATTCAGGTATCTGGTCCACCTTATTGTTCATTTATTTTAGGTGGGGGTGCGATCTTAAACAACCATTGGTGAGTACAAGAAATGAAAAGAGAGGTTGTGTGGTTCGATGCACACCTTCCGACAAGATTTGCGTATCATATGCAAATTACATTTAAGTTTTTATTAAAGTTTTATTAAAAAAATGTCCCTTTCATTTTATTACATGAAACTCAGGGACATGAGAACATTTAGACAAGGTGAAATAAGGGGTTAAATCACATACTTTTAACACATATAACATACATAGTGTAAGGGAAAGTTTGAAAAAACAGTAGTATTAAAATATAGAACCCTCTGTTATGTTAATTGTGCAAGATAAGCCCTGGTTTAATTCACTTCTTTTCTTCAGGCTTTTCTTTGAGGGGAGATGTGTTGTGGTGTGTACACATGTGAGATGTGCCGTGCGATGCGATCAGATCGTATCGCACGGCATGCATGTGATGGCATACAATTTTGACTATATATTGCAGATCTTCACTATATAGTCAAGGCAGCCAAGCAGTACGATACGGAAGCACGAATAGGGATCGCACCGGGATCATAAGGGTGAAAACCCTGGCAATCTGCATGCGATACCGATATTTATAGTCAGAATCGCAAGTTGTACTACTGATGTATTCATTCATTTTAAATGTAATACAATTGTTGCAGTTTGCAGTGCTATCTGGATATTTTAATATTCAGCAGGAGCTAAACACAGACTGGAAAGTATCTTCAGTTAGAACTTTGCTTGTATGTACAGTTATTAATGGGCACACAGAAAGTGTGCATCGAACCACGCAACCTCACCTCGCTTTTCAATACTTGCACAGCAGGTGGGGCTGATGTAATATGTGCAGAGAGAGTAAAGCCCTGTACACAGAGGGCAATGGCTGCCCCGTGCTGAGCAAGGTGAAACACAGATCGCTCAGCACGGGGCACCCATCGCCCCATGTGAACGGGACTTTACTCTCTCTGCACATGTTACATCTGCCCCACCTGCAGTGCAGCATGGTTTTGTCCGTCTGCAAAAATTGCAGCCTTCTAACAGTTCTGGGTCAGGCCTTTAGTGCAGTATGTAGTATGTGTGCTTATAGGCAAAACACTGCGATCTAAGCAGGATAGACAGTGCATGCACTGTCTATCTATGTGGGCGATGGCAACGAAATAGAGCTTAAATCACATGTGTATGCCCCTGTAGGTTTTCTGTGCAGTGTAAATACTGGCTGCTTTATTCTTACACTGCAATTTACACTGCAAAATTTCAGTTTGTACATACCCCACACAAATCTAACGGTTCTGTCCATCTGCAAAAATTGCAGCCTTGTTAACAGGTCTAAATCAGGCCCTAACAGAGAACTTAAGCGGCCAGTAAAGTTACCTTTTCTATAGCAGACTTCAGTTTGTTCATATGGGACTCAAACAGAGGGAAGTGAGAAAAAAAGAAATCCTGAAAGCTCCATTGTGCCTCCTCTTCCTCAGCCAGGGAGAACAGGACACTGATAGCAATCTTCTTTCGGCCAACTGTTGCTGGGTTGGAAGTGTAGCTCTCATCCGCCATACTGAAGGTCTCGTCGGTTGGCCTGCAACAGGTTAGTTCCAGATGGGAAATCAGTAAGTCAGGATTACAAGGGACTGCAAAACCCCCAGCCTGCACAATACGGTTACACTGTTGGCAGCACTTATATACCCATAGTGAAAGGCAGGGAACTTCAGTGATTGGATCATTTGTTTTGCCTGCTTATGACAAATGATTTGGGTGTTCTAAGACTCTGGCGCTCTCTGCCACAGTGCCAAATTGTTAGCAGGTGCAGTACGGACATGGACATGTGGCAGGAACATGGCCAGATCAGTAGAATATAGTGCCTGTCTACATGTGACCTGAAGTCAGCAGAACAACATTTTTAATATGCATTTAAAAAAAAACTTATGGACCACTTGGAGTGGAAACAAGGGGGAATAAATGGGTGTAATTCAGACCTGATCGCACTTCCACTATTTTGATGCGGCCAGCGTGCAGGTAGACTCCTCCCCGCTAGCGTGAATTCTGCCTTGCAAATTAATGTGCATGCCGTGTGAATGGATTGCAGCTGTGTAAATATGTTCAAAACCCATCGTTACAGGCTCACCGTCTAATGATTTTTCCACTGGGCACCAGTTATCACAGGCTCAGAGTAGCCAGAGACTTACTCAGCGGTTGTGATGAAAACAGGCATATCCGGCCTGTTGCGGACATCACACACCTTCCCTTAAAATGTTTGGGCACGCCTGTTTTCCCCCGACGCTCCAAGAATTTTCTGTCGCACCTGGCGTTTTCTTTGGCACTCCCATGAAACAGCCAGTTACCACCCATAGACTCCTACTTCCTGTAATTCAGCTTGCAAATAGAAAATGTAGCAGGACTTCATGATAGCCCAGTGTGTAGTGAAGCACATACACAGGTTAATGATACATGGCCGCGGCCATGTGATCAGGTCTGAATTACCCTTAGTATTAAACTGAATGCTGGATCATACAGCTGGGGTGCAAATGTAATGCATTCTACTACTGTAATTGGTGTTACAATAAAGAGCTACCTGAATAAGGAAAACAGGCCAGAGAACTTACCATCGTGGTACAACACCTTTCTCCAAACTGGTCGTCTGACTTCTCCACCAGCGCCGCTGATAGCTGCTGGCACAGTTGCTTGAGATCGAGGTGCTTGGAGATGGGAGGGGAGTCAACAGGAGACTGCTCAGTGATGCTGTAACACAAAGTGCACAAGGGGGAGGGGTAGAAGCTCATTTAACTAAATAGCTATAGCATTGGCTTCAAACATTCCTAGGGTCTACTAACTCAGGTAGGTTACATTGCACATCTAGTATATAATCTGACTTCTCCATAAACAGACACACTTTATACAATTCCATAAAGGATAACCATGAAGCACTGCTTAGTCGCTGCATTTTGCCGTGGCCAAACAGTGCTGCTGATAGCTACAGTATCATCAAGTTTAGTTCCTTTAGCCCTTCAACACACCTAACTGATCCTTTGTAAGTGTGTAGGATCGCTCAGCATTGTCGCCCCTTATGTAGGCCCCATAAGTAGTAAATAAAGTATCTATGGAGCGGTTGGTAATCTGATCACATGCACTGTATTGTGTATAGGAACCCAGACTGCTTCTCATCAGCCTGATACCTTGACTGGCCTGCTGTGCCGTCAGTGGGGAGAATATGTGGTAGAGGGCGCTGTGCGAGCTGGTATCCCAGGCCAGGAGACAAAGGAACACTGCTGGCATGTAACAGGAGACCAAAGGCATCTGTAATCATATACTACTATGGTGATGACCTAGTATGGGAGACACCATCCTGGCTGGTATTTGTTAATAATCTATTGTATGTGTATACACATTTACAATAAAGGACATTTGCCCCTTTACTAAACTGTTTACCTGAGTGATCCCAACCCTAACTTCTACTCCCCACAGCCTAAAACGAACCTTCACCCCCAACCTAACATCCGGCCTCACAGCTCCACCCCCCAAATTCCAACCCTAACCTCTACCCCCCCAGCCTAAAACTAACCTTTACTCCCCTCAGACTAACCCTAACCTCCACCCCACACACCCCCACTTAACCTCCTCTCACATCCAAACCCTAACCATCACCCCCAAAAGCCCAATCCTAGCCTCCACCCCCCCCCCCCCCCCCAACATCTCACCTAACCTCCCCATGCAGCCTAACCAGAGCCTCCCTACTAGACCTCATATACAATTTTGCCAAGTAAACGGTCTACATTCTGGGAATGCCATTGGTTAGGGCTCGGCATTGTTGACATTATGAATGGCAACATTGTTACAGTTGACTTTTAGTACCCATTTGGTCACCAATGAACACAAGAGCAGAGTGTCAGTAATACATAGCCTATGTACATATATAAACATTAGGTTTTTAACCTTGAGCTATTGAAATAATATAATGCGAACAGAACAATTTTGGGATGTATTAAAAGTTGATTTTGGAAATGACAGAAATTAAATAAAAATCTATTAACAAGAACATTAGCTCACAGTGTGAAGGCGTGCAAAATGAAGCACACTATAATGTGTTTACACTCATTATTTCCAGCTTCAGCATGAAATATCATAAGGAAGATACCTGATCGAGCAATGCCACTGTCTTTATCTTCATTCTGTCCCCTGCTGGGCATATCCACCGGGGTGCTGTGCGCTGTCCAAAAAGAATGACATATTTTAATGTACATAAAGTTATTACTATTCAATTAGAACATTTTCCGACAGACAATGCAGGCATATAACCAGATATTGGCCTTAACAGTGGCTGGGTCACTACATAGTATGCACCATCCGTAGTGAGCGCGTAAATTGTCACCAAGCCAGTGAAGCAAGTTAGTACCTCCACCAATGTTCATGCACAATTTAAAATTAATGTAAAAAAAAAAAATATATCCTTAAATAAATGTCACCAAATCATTAACCTTTTGTGTTAAAATGCAGTCTACTCCTCTGGATGGCATCACCACTTGTCAGTCAAATAATAAAATACAAAATAAAACAACTACTTCGAGGACACCAAGGGTGAGATTTAATAGGATGAGAGATTCAGAAAGTGAGAAATTTGGTAAGAAATCTCCAGGTTTTTTAAAGTGGCAACCATTTACACTGCAAAACCAGTTTGATGTTGCAGTGTAAATGATTGCCGCTTTAAAAAAACTGGAGATTTCTCACCAAATCTCTCACTTTCTGAATCTCTCATCCTATTAAATCTCACCCCAAGTATGTGTCACTCTCACCGTTTGCAACCATGGCTAGAACCAGTGAGAGAAGGCTAAGGTGTCTGAGACACAGTAACTGGACATGTATGTGATGTGCTTTGCACAGGCTGCTGGATGAGCCAAGCAGACTGCAGTTTACCACATTAGTCACCATGGGCAATCTTTTATTCCAGGCTACCAAAGCTGCACCAAACTGGCACTATTTTAAGTTCATTTTAGGGTTTTAAATAAACCAAAATTAATGAACCAGGCATCCTTTCACAATTACAAAGGATCAGTTTCAACTAAATAAAAACAGAAGAGGTAAAAAGAAGATTTTTTTATTTTGAGTGAGGGTTAGGGGTAAATTTACTAAAGCTTCTAAAAATAAAAGGTGATGTTGCCTGTAGCAACCAGATTCTGTCTATCATTTCTACGATGCAATAGAGAAAGAATAGACAGAATCTGATTGGTTGCTATGGGCAACATCACCGCTTTAAATTTTTTTTATGCTAAAGTAAATTTACCTCTTAAATGATCATTTTAGAGGTTTGCCAGAGGGTGAATTAAAAGGCAAAATTAATGTGCTGTTCCACAAACAGGAAACAATCACTCTTTAATCTATCTATCTATGTAAAAAAGGAACACTAAGGGAATCCTATAGATATGACTTACTCAAGTCAGTAATTACAAGTTAGATAGGTTGAACTCGATGGACGAATGTCTTTTTTTTCTATATTACAAGTGAATACCCTGTGTAATTGTGAAGTGAAACTATGGTTCTGTGAATTGATCATATAGGTTTTTGTGTGGCTTCCATTGTATGCTGCATTCCACACAAACCTGCAAAGAAAGACGCACTCCGGATGAGCCGGAGGGGATGAGCTTCAAACATGGCGGGCAGCAGTTTGCTGCCACACATCTGTAAAACACCTAAAACAGGAAGTGGAGGTAAACATTGCAGAAAGAAAAGCCCAAAAAAAACCCAACAACAAAAACCCCCCCAAAACAAGCTAACAAAAATGAAGAACAGAAGGACAATACAGAACCTAATAATTAAACCTAACAAGGGTAAATAATATAATATTCGGTACTTGTGTACAATCACGGCTCCCACGATGTGCATCGTATACGGAAAAATCGCATCTCATGCGATGCGATGTCATTTTTCACTGAAATTATGGACATGAGTTGAAATCATGTAAAATGCACCCCAAATGTCATTTTTCACACTGTACCACCCCCACTCTCAACGCCAAGCCGAAGCGTGGCGAGCGCAGCGAGCCCGCGAGGGGCGGCGGTACGCGTCCTACGACCTTTTCATACCCCCCACTATCCACGTTGGCGTGGAGTTGAGAATAGAAAGAGTGGCGAGCCCGAAGCATGGCGAGCGCAGCAAGGGGACACGGATACCTGTGAAGCCTGCGAGGGGACACGGATACCTGTGAAGGTATCTGCGTGCGCTCGCCACGCTTCGGGCTCAGTGGCTCGCTGCGCTCGCCACACTTTCTATTCTCAACTCCACGCCGACGTGGATAGTGGGGGTATGAAAAGGTCGTAGGACGCGTACCGCTGCGCTCGCCACGCTTCGGGTTGGCGTTGATAGTGGGGGTGGTACAGTGTGAAAAATGACATTTGGGGTGATTTTACATGATTTCAACTCATGTCCATAATTTCTGTGAAAAATGACATCGCATCGCATCAGATCTCATGCGATCGCATGCGATTTTAACAGAAATGCATAAAAACACGGGAAAATCGCATCGCATGCCACTACATATGGCATGCGATGGGACCCGTGAAAGTACCTAATATTCTATGGCTTTAAGATTGAAATGATAAAATCTGAGTTGTATTATATTGTTCTGCTGCACATAAGCTAATGTGCTAATGCAGCAGGAGGCGCCTGGTGTAAATAGATGGCTCCTGTAATCCCACAAAAACCGTAATGTTAACTTTTCATGGTCTGCCAGCCATCTTGTTACAGCAGCAAATTTAACCCCCACATCAATCACAATCATAAACTATAGGCATATTAATAATTGGTCCATGTGTGCGGTGTACACCACACAATTTACACTCTGCACCCATATAATTATATCCCCCCCCCCCCCCCCCAGAGTCCTGCAGTGGCAGCGCTGCAGACATAAATCACTGGCAAAAATGGCCATGGGGCCATTTTCCTGGTGAATTGAGCATGTGCAGTAGAGAGGTTACAGGGAAAAGGCACAAGTGCAATGACTGTGCACACAGTGCATGGTATACATGTATACATGCATACACACACATGCAGTCAGGTCCATAAATATTGGGACAGATTTTGGGCTCTATACACCACCACAATGGGTTTGAAATGAACCAAACAAGACGTGCTTTAACTGCAGACTTTCAGCTTTAATTTGAGGATATTTACTTCCAAATCAGGTGAATGGTGTAGGAATTACAACAGTTTCTACATGCCTCCCACTTTTTAAGGGACCTCGCCACTATTTTTTATTTATTCTTCACCTCTGAGGTGAAGTACCGCCAGTGACCACTTGACAGACAAAATTATTCCTTAACAGAAAGTGAACGCAAAATGATCTGTTTAAAAATTTCTGAATATGGACAGAGGGAGCTGTGCAAACAGAGATTTGAGGTAGGAGCATATACTGCCTAAGCCATCATTTTGACAGGGTTTTAGCTAATTCAATATATTGGCCAATTTTGCAATGTGGGTACACCCAATTCATCATTTAATAAACTGTGTGTTGGCATCTACCCACCTGATGTGCTGCACACCAGGTGAGATGATGTGATGTAACAGAAGTTTTCTAGATCATTCAATTGCATACTGTATATCTTGGTTTAGAAGTCTGACCATCCGTCTGCCACAGAGCTCAGATAAAGAACTCTATTGACTTCTATGGGAAAGGAAGAGCGACAAACTCCCTCTGCCAGCACAGGGAACACCATGCTAGGTGTTTGTAGTGACAGCTGGTTACAAAAGATCCCTAGGAAGGAAACTTCCCATTATCTGCTATATAAAAGGTATTACTAGGGAAAATTTGTCTTTAACATGGGGACGGTGCTTTACTGGACAATCAAAGCACAGATTGTTACTGTAATGCACATGTACCTAGATTAGATCCACTCTGACATGACCCCTGTCCGCTGTGACTCACACCAAGTCGAACGCCAATACCATCGTGGCTGATGTTCTCCAGACTGTCCTGAAGACTTCAATAAGAAATAAAGCAAAATACAAATGTAAAAGAGTAAAATAGAGGTACAGTATTACACAAATACATTATAGGACGCTAGAATGGATGGATGTATTCAGCAAGTGAATATTGAAATAAGTCTAACAGAAGAATTCTCTCATTACACATGCATTGTTCTCAATATTCTGCAACTACAAAGATGGAAGCATAAAACAAGCCCCAAAGAACTGCTGGTATTGCATGCTGCAAATGAACGGCTAACCCAGAATACGAATATCATATAATGCAAAATGGCCTTTATCACTCTCCCCCAAAATGTCCTCTACTAATCAATACAATATTTCTTGTAAGAAAGCCATCAAATACATTTTAAATGACAAAACATTTGCAATCACCTCTTTAAACAATAAAGAATCCCAGTTTTACTTTAGGGAACCCATAGGTTGTCAACAGCAACCAGTCAGAAATGTCATCTAAGTAGCCTGTAAAAATCCCCCAAACGGTTTACCAACCTTCCTATATTAAATTAAATAGAGAAATGAAGAGCTCTTACATGTGCGTGCTGCCACTGAAACCTCCCACTTTTGCAGAGAATACTTTGCTGATCATCAACTGAGGGGGACACCTGGCAAATCAATATATAAATTAGTATATGAGGCATTACTCCATTGACTATGGTGCAAAACACAAGCAAATGACTAATTCCGACATTACAATTAATATTCACTATAGCTGCCATCCCGTCAAAATGATGGAACAACGTAAACTGTAGAGTCAGAGCCGGTGGCTGTGCTCGTCTAAATGGAGCAACACTTGAATTGGACCGTCGGCACCATGTAGTGGTTACTGATGCGCACAACACTTGAATTCCCCCCACATAGGGGTGAGGAGTAGCGGTAGCCTTTTATTATATAGGACAATGAATAATCTGGCTGCTTTGTCATAGTAATGGGATAACTAGTAAATCTTTGAATAGATCACATGACTGTTTTATTTTACAACAGACCGTAATACTAGATTTACATACACCTGCATCATTTGCCAAGCAACTTCCCTGGTCTGAGTCATTCCTTTGCTACCATGGAAACAAAATATTTATTTATCTAGATAATATCCCAGTTTTGGAAACAGATCACCTGGAAACAAATACATTTTATTATAACAATCCCTTGAGAAAGAACGTATTATTATTAATAATAATAACGAATGCTGTGGCTTAATATGGAGTACACAAAGACAAGCCAAAAGCCCTCTTTACATTATATTGCATTGTCCCTGACAAACTCACCTGATTAAATGAATCTTTAATGTCGAGCCTTTGTAGCTCATTGCCACGGAGCCAAACATCATCTCGCCCAGCATGTTCACGTCAGAGGCTGGCTTGGTGTACTGTAAGTTAATATAGGTCACTTAGAATCCAGGTGGAAATGCAACAGCCATAGAAAATACATACAGTGTACCAAATATACTATAATAAATGTGTTCTACATCACCAGTTTTACTTCTGCTAAGTTTAAATAAGAGAATGTATTTTTTCTTACTGGCAGCATTTTCACCTACATACGCAGCAATACTGGGTGAATGCTCTTACTTTCTATCACATTCATTGAGTTTAGCAGTATACTGTGGATTGCTGTGGGACGGGCGTTTCCTAACAAGTGGGATCAAAAGATCTAAATACAGTAGTTATTTGCAGGAGGTGTTGGGAGGTTTGTATAGTGAGTCACATAATCACAAGACTGGACATTTAGATTTCCTTTTCCATCAGAGTGATTCTAGCATTATAATTTGAGTAAAACATATGTGCAGCTTCCGTTGCAGTAGTTACCACAGTAGCACCACTCTCTGCCCTAGGACACCAAACTGGGAGTTAGTCCTTCAGCCTATGATAAAATGGTTTCTACCTGGTACTTTGGTAGGGCCTCCTTGGCAGGCTGGGCACATCCTGATGCCGTAAAACAGGAGGAGATGGTACAGGTTCCGCTGCTACTTGTATGGCAGGGTTTTGTCCTAGGCAGAGCCTCCTCACCTTCTCCCTGTGAAATATGGGTTACAGATAGTGGGTCACACTGTTACGGTATACAGGGTTATCTCAGATTCCCTTATATCAGGACCATGTTGTTTTTAATACAAATTTAGTACATGAAATCCCCTTTTCACATAATTTCCACAGAGTTTATATACCAGAGTGCTGCCTCATTTTGGATTCAATTACCACGGAAAAAAAAAAAAAAAAAAAAAAAAAAAAAGAGAAGAGCTAGCCTCAGGCTTTAACAACTGTTTCGATCTAACTGCACCCACTTTTTCACTAGAGACCCAATTTAAAAGGAACAGATATTTACACACAGAATTAGTGAAAAAGTTCAAAGAATTAGAAGGGTTGCACACTCATTAACCTGCCTGTTCAGGACTATCAAAAACAATCCCTGGTAAGATCTGCCAGTGGGGGCTAATTAAATAATGACCAAAGAACTCTTATCCCATGGTTAAATTACATAGCCCAAAAAATTTGGTAGCAACAATAGTTATTTCAAAAAGAAGGCACCAGAAATGACGAATGGTATATATTTATACACATTGCACTTAAAACAGAATGCCGAATGCTCTTTCCAAAAATAGGTTTTCTAGGTCTCCCACGCATAGGTTATCTGGATTATTCAATCTTCAATGTGACTATCACTAGGCAATTACAATGTACATGCAGCAGTCATGTGCTTGACACAAGTAGTGACAGGAAAAAAACAGAACCATTAAACGTGTCCTCTCCACAGCGTGGAGTCTATGTACTGACTGTGCAAATCGCATTAACCCTTTTCTGGCATCAATCTGCACACAGACACACAAGTGGGGAAAGGTCATAAACCATAGTTTGGAAAGATAAGCAAAACTGTAGCATTTTTCTGTTGACATTGTATCCTGCTGATTTACACAGCTCAAAACTGCAGCAATCCTGCACAGAATATAAACTTTAGCACAGAATTCCCCATCCTGAAAGAACCCTTATATAATACAGTTTATTTACACAGCGCACTTTCTCCAACAGGACTCAAGGTGCATGACATACATGTACATATAACTAGCATTTTGTGTAAAGTGCTAGTTCAACACAGGTCTATGTTACCAACCATCTCTAGACCTTAAAGCCTAGGCTAGGCTAGGCTAGATGTGGACAAAGAACATGGTGTCCCCAGATTTTTCACTTCCAGCACAAGGTCCCAGCGAGACAGTGGCATAGCAATGGTGCTGCAGACCCAACGCTCTCCCCCTCTACCTCCCCTGGAAACGCTCTTGTTTTATACACGCTCTCTCTTCCCAACACTCACTTTCGGACATGGTGGTTTCTCCCTTCCTCCTACCCAAAAAACAGATCTTTTTCCCTAAAGAGAATAAGCCATGTTAATCACATTAGCACTAGGGCTATGCCCCACATGATTGGACATTGTGGTAATAAGAACTGGTGAAGAAAAAAAAATAATGTTTACTGGTCACAGCTAGCCTTAACATTGCCAGCGGGGCTTTCTGGTCCCTCTATTTCATATGTGGTTTAAATTTCATTTTTGTTTGCGAGATGCCTATGTGAGATGAACTGGACCCTTCTCAAAGGATTTAAGGGAATAAGTAGTGTATTTAATTACAGATTTTGTTTTTTTTAGAACCGTGTGTGTAAGGTTTACAGTGCGGGGCGGGCTTAGGTCCCGTATGTTAATGAGGCCAGAAATGATCTCTGGTAGGTACGTCCAGCTGGACACACATCGGGTTGAAGTTCACTTTGATGTGCATGCCTTACAATTTCATAGTATCCATTGCGGCTGCGGTCATGAGTTGGTCCCTTGTGCAATATATTCAGCTTGATATTCTAATGCATTTAAATATAGTGCTGTACTGTTTTATACCGGAAGTAGTGTCACTTGCAGTTCAATGCTGGAACGCGGAAGTTATGTGCACATCTGTGCTTTGGCACCAATTTCATAATTATTGGCAGTATATAGTGTTCCAGGGGTACAGGATGTTCTCTGCTGTAGGTATCAGTGGAAACCGGTGCTGAATTATGCATTGTTGCATAATAATGCATGTTACACAGCTAGAAACAGAGGATCAGTCAGATACTGCATGAGTTGGCATTGGCTGAAACAGTCATGTGATACTATTAGGTGTAATAGACACACCCTCATGAATCACTGCACTTAAAATACCCAGGTGATGCTATAAATTTCTTTAATTTACAATCACTCCAGTAGGTATAACACAATGCCTATTACACTCCCCCCCCCTCCACAACACACACAAAATGTTACACACACACACACACACACACACTATAATATATCTCTAAGCCTAGTGTAAATATAGTGCTGTGGCTACTTCTGTAAAGCTGGAAAAGTTTTCAGCATTGTATGACCCTCTTAACAACACAGTAATGGTATCTATTGGGCGTAATTATATGAGCCCTCTTCTGTGTTATGTTTACTCATCAACTTATCACTTTTGTTTATTTGTTACGAATCTTGTTGGTCCTTCTGCACCAGGAATATTTACATAATATGTTGCCTTATGCTAAATGTATAGTAATTGATTCATTGTTTCAATACAAAATATATAATTTTTTGGACTTTCATAAAAAAATGGTATGAAAATCACTCAGGGCCAAGTCAGGGCTGTAGGGATGATGGTCCAGTATCTCCCAATGGTAGTGCCATAGCAACTTGTGCATGGTGTTGTCGGAATACGTCCTGGCCCTATCAAGCAACAATATTTCTACTCACAGCAACCCTGGTTGTTTTTGGAGGTACTGCCCTCTGTGACTGGCTCAATGTGTCACAATAGTGGTCAGCAT
The DNA here is from genome assembly GCF_055691185.1 of Crinia signifera. NCBI lineage: Eukaryota > Metazoa > Chordata > Amphibia > Anura > Myobatrachidae > Crinia > Crinia signifera. The sequence continues at coordinate 119,493,936 of NC_139217.1, read as the reverse complement.
TCACAGTATCTTCCCTGGTGGGGGTAAAGATATTGGTTTTGTAAACGTGTGGGAGTTTCTTCCGTACCCAGCATGAACCCTACTTTTTCCAGCAGCCCAATTGTTCATGAACAATGTTGTGCACAGGACCCACTGAGATGTTCTATTTGTCAGCAATACCACCCAAATGCATCTGTCCTTCAATGCAGAACAGATCTGTGGTCAGGGCTTAAATTGGTCATGGAGTGGTGGTGGAACTCTCCTTCCCTGCCAACTAGCCCCCCCCCCCCCCCCCCCCCCCCCCCCCCGCAAAGAACTATTGCACGCCCAAGGCGCGCAGCAAAAAAGTGGGGTATGGTATAACAAAAAAATGTAACATGGCCACACAATAGTACCCCCGTTCAAATTATAGTGTAGAACAATTATATTCGCATTACACAACACACGTAGTGAACCTTATTCACATTACACCTCACGCAAGAGACCCACACAACTGGCAGCCCAGTGGTGTTGAGCAGGGAGGGTAGGAGTAGTGGTGTAGAGCAGGGATGGATGGTGGAAATTGTGGTGCAGAGCAGGGAGGGACAGTGGGAGTTGTACTGCGGAGTAGGAAGGAAATAGTGGTGCGGAGGAGGGAGGGTTGGAGAGGGTGTAGTGCTGGCAAGATGTGCCATATAATGGCTGCCCCCAGTGCAGATTAGAGTACCCCTTCATTGTGCCCCCACCAATCGACTAAATAGCAGCACTCAGGGGTCACTTCTCTAGCGACTGGACATCCGAGTAGCAGAGGCGGCGTGCCTGAGCGGTTGGGCTCCTGGTGCCTGAGCCGTTTAGCTCCCTTGGGTGGCGGCAAGGTTGGGCATCTGAGTGGCAGGGGACCAGGTATTGTATATACACATACATGTAGTGCACACTTACACTGACACCTTCAAGAAAGGATGGCACAGCAGCTATCGACTCGTAATGCCTGGTCCGGGCAGCTGCAGTTTACATCTTTAAGCCTCTGCCTCTGACCTATGGCAGGCATGGCTTAAAAATCCTGCGATTCGGTGGTGAGGGGGAAAGTGTGTCATTTAGACGACCCCCCCCCCACACACACACACATATCTCTACACGTGCTACTTAGATACTTATACCCAGTTCTCACTGCTAGTCAAATTTTCAGGTCAAGCATGTAGAAATTCCCAGGTCTCCGACCCTGCTTTTTACCCGGGTATGCCAACCCGGGTTGACCCGTTCACTTTGCATTGCAAAAAAAAACTGAATTAAAAGGAGGTACCTCACACTAGCAGTGTGAACATAGTATCAGAGATTGGGCTTTTATATTTTTAGTTATTCTTTTTCTGCAGTCAGTGTTTGTTTCCTAGTCCTGAAGGACTACATAGGGTTTTCTCTCTGGTATAGTATTTCTCATGTAATGAAGATATCATTTTCGCATTACTAACATAGGGGGTCGACAGTAGGCCTGAGTGGGCTTCACAAGCTCATCCACTACCAATTTGGTTCCTTAATCATTCATGTCTGAATCTAACTACATAAAAGGCAATAGTATAATAAAGAAAAAGTTTAGTAACTAAAAAAATAAAAGTCTACAATTTATTACTCATTATCACACAAAGCCCCACCTTTTTATTGGCAATCTAAGACGTGGCACATGAGTAGCAAAGGGCGTACAGATACTTCCAGTGATACAAGGTGGCACATTTGTGACAAACAGTTTACCAAACCTGACGTAGGACTGTGGGATTCGGTCATTAGGTCGACCCTATGAAGCTCGACATGCATTAGGTTCTTAGTTCGACACTAGGTCAACTTGGCTAAGGTCGACAAAAGAATTAGGTCGATAATGGGAAGGTTGATAAACAAAAGGTCGACATGAGTTTTTCAAAAATTTTTGGAGCCGCCAAGCGATTTCATACCCTACCATACACTACGGTGTGGTGGGAGGAAAAAGAAAAAAAGTTTTCCGAGCTCAGTGATGGCGAGTGCCCGTGGTACAAAAAAAAAAAAGTAAAAAAAACCCCCTCATGGCGACCTTTTTGACTGTTGACCTTCACATTGTTGACCTCATGCTTGTGTCAACGTTTCAAACCAGTCAACCTTTTTCCAGGTGTCAGCCTTCATGCAGTCGACCATATGACCCATACTCAACTGTGAATGCCTTAAAATTATTCAATTAACTGTGAACTTCTACCCTTGAGCTATAATTCTCGGATCGAATAATCATAATCTCATTTTCTACTGCAGTAAACCCGCTCTTAACCCACGAGCTGCCAGGAGCTATGGGTTAGCACGCTTGTGGCAACGGCAGAGAACCCCACATACTGCAGATTCTGTTTGCACCTTGTGAAGCTGTAAACAGAAACCTGTGGTAAGTACAGCCTGCAGGTTTGACTAGCCCCATGCACTGCTACAAGTCACTGTGGCACAAGTGTGAAGTGGCGTTAAGCTGGGTACACATTTGCACATATGAACGGATGAATATAAAACCAGCTTGTCAGCGGGTGTGTACCCCAGATATGTTTGTGAATAACATATTTCATGGACTTATCACGTCAGCTGTGCAACTCAGTTGAGAACTGATAATCAGATATATTGGCGCATCTGGCTGTAATTAAAGGCCCATACACACTAGAAGATTTTAATTTCAAAAGACTTTGCCAAAATCTATGAAAGATATATCTGTCACCAAAATAGTGCGTACACACTGAGCTATTTTCCCAAAAGAGCAGAAGATTTTCGGGAGGCGAAAGACTTTGCTGAAAATCTTTCGTATAAAAGGCTATTTACATAATGGGCTGGGTTTGAATTACAAGGGTGGGAGCAGCGGCCATTGTATTTCAGTGAATTTCTGTTCTTGGGGCCTGATTCAGAACTGATCGAAGGGCGGCGATGTATTTTAATACATCTCGCCCTTAATCCTATTAAAGGCCTAAAATGAGGATGGCTCTAACTGTATATATACCAATATGGGTGTGTTAGGCTCTCTCAACAGGCTAACATAACAGCAGGGCAGACTGCGCTTTAGAAACGAAAGGCTACATTTATTAAAGCTTGCAGACAGACTAAAGTGGAGAGATAAACAGGTTTATGTACTATTAATACCCCTACCATGGAGTTAAAGCCACTGTTGCTTTGCCTGCTAGTCATACAAAACAGGAGGCGCCAACCACACCATGTACTAACTAAGCCACTGTTGAAGAGGGTTATTATTAAGTTCCCCTCTAGGTGGTGAGCTCACAGACATTCTGTTGCTAGCCTGCGAATGAGCCCCACAAGTCTGGGTTTTATATTAACCTCATGGAATGTGCGTGTATCAGCATAACGAATGTCGGCATTTGAACTGGTTGGTATTTTGACTGTCTGGCAATGGTTGTCAGTAATTTGACTACATCAATGCCCCAATAGGAAGGAGTGCGCGGTTTTGGACTAATTTCTAAAAAAATTGACTACATCCCCTTGGGAGACGGAAAGAGGACATTACAAGAAGTATACTGGAGGCAGATAACGGAAGCACGGGGATGTAATATCTGCACTGGAGGAGGCTGGAGTCATAAGTAACCAAACTCCTGATAGGAGCCTATGGCAGAGCGAAAAACATGAGAAAATCTACTCATGGACCAGCGGTACGCACATGATTTTGTCTGCATTTAAAAATGTTCACCCGTTTCTCCATTTTATCTTCTGTTAGTAGTAGTAGTAGTAGTAGTAGTAGTAGTAGTATCTCCTGTCATTTTACAGGATTAATTTTAAAAATGACAGTTAGGGGCTTACTGGTTGATACTTTATCGCTCTCCATGCTTTTTAATAAAACATCACCTATATCTACTATGATCACACATTACATTTATGTGAACTTTTTAATATTTCCTTTAAAATAAAATAAAAAAAATTCACCTGTGTGGTTTCATCTTTTATTTCACGAACCGCTTTGGAGTCAAACAGGACTTGTCTGCCTCTTCTTTCACAGTCTTGGTAAACAATCAAGCGAATGCAATCCAAGTCAAACTCTGAACAGCTGTAAATGAGAAACATGGAGTTTGGTCAGTTATATTAGTATTTACAAGCGGGAAGAGGCTTCTGGGATTATAGGGTTAGACTTCAGAAACTTTCTACATGCTCTTGTAATATTTACTAGCACAGTGTGCAAAAGGTAAAACTCACACAGATTATGTTTGCCCAAATAGGTTTTCCATCAAGTGAACTGAAAGGCACAGTTTTGTGCTAAATTTTCTACTCAATCAAAAGCTTTTAATCTACAATAAAAACGCCAGACACTTGTATGGCTGATGGTTTTCACTAAAAGCATGAACATAATTTAAGAACTGCTTACTGACTAAAGCAAAGGCTGAACCATGCTCCAATCATTGGGTGAGTTGTTGTTATTTATAAAGAGCTACATTTATTCATAATGACCACTTCATGTATGCATGGTTCGACGTTCAGGTTCGATGGTATCCGAACTGATCATAGATTAACTCTAGGTCGACCACTATTGGTCGACAGTGTCCAAAGGTCAACAGGGCCCAAGGATTGACACTGAAAAGGTCAACAGGGTCCAAAGGTCGACATGCATTTTTTTAACTAAAATTTTGAGCTGACAGGCGTTTTTTCATGCCCTACCATCCACAACGGCGTGGAGGGAGAATATAATAGTGTGCCGAGCGCAGCAAGGCACCGAGCCTGAAGCATGGTGAGCGTAGCGAGCCATGCGAGGGGATCTGGTACACTTAAGCCCCGTACACGATAGGGGCTGAAATCGCTGGAAATATGGTCGCAGGCAACCATATTGCCAGTGATGGGAGTGTGCCCCGGCGATAAATCTCCGGGTGCACGCTCCCGTTTTCAGCCCCGTTCCAATCGCTGGTTGCAGGAGCTTGCTATTGCGACCAGCTGATTACCTCTGCGGCACCGCCCGGCAGAGGTTCCCTTTCATCAGCGACCATCTGTGGTCGCTAATGAAAAGGAGAAACTGAGCAATATATTGCTGGCAATATATGGCTGAGCAATATATCTCCCCCGTGTGTACGGGGCTTTAGACAGTGTCCATGTCGACCTAGACACCCTAAAAAATATTAAACTCATGACGACCTTTCCAATTACGACCTTTTAACCCTGTTGACCATATGATTGTAGACCTAGACATTGTAGATTTAATATACCATAACCAGGTGCGATATGATGCACGCTACTGCTCACATTACACTGCACAGCGTCTGTGCAGCCTGTACTTTTTGTACCAGATCATATCGTATCTAGTACAAAAAGCGCGCTGCTGTAGCACATTATATACTTTTTGTACTAGATACAATGCAATAGAGTACAAGGCAAGTACTCTAAGGCCTGATTCAGCATGGATTGCATAGGATAAGCTGCTCTCAGCGGCTTAGCATATGAGATCCATAGCAAGGCATATGCATACCACCCTCCTGCCTGCATTTGCAATTGAGAAAACGGCGATCGCATCTCAGTTCTGGAGGAACATCAGGACGATTGATCGCAATGTTCCTCTGTGACTGAAACTTGAGGAAGTCTGACCTTACTCAGGCTTCCAGTGGTATGGGGTCTAGCAAGGCCAAGGAAACTGCGTTCACATTGCCGTCCCGCCTCTCCATGCGAAGGCCTCTGCCTGTCAATCAGGCAGAAGCGCTAACTTTATAGCGATGTGGTTGCAGGGCCCATCTTGCACATGGGCAGAATGGGTCCTGCGTGTGCGCAATTTTCAAAACATAGGTAAACTGTGCAGTGGATCGCGCAAGCCATCCATGCTAAATTAGGTCCTAAAGCGGGCAGTCATCCATAGGTGCCCACCACCCATACTTCAGCTTTACAAAGTACTTAAGGAAGGGCACAGATACAGAGACAGGCACCTGCTGCTACACACAGTATGCTTTTAAGATACATTCCTATCACATTGGAGACAAAGGGGGGTATTCAATCTTCGGGTCACGGCAGACGAGCTTGCTCGCCTGCCGTGACCCAGTCCCGTTCTCGGTCAGCTCGACCGAGAACATGCAGGCGGGATTCAATGTCCCACCTGCAGCGGGACGAGAAGGGGGCGTGGCCGCGAGTTGCGGCCGGGAAGTGACGAGATGCAGCTGGCAGCTCGTCACTTCCCGGCTGTTCTCGGCAGAACGAGCCCGACAGCTAGAGATGTCGGGCTCGTTCTGCCAGGAAACCCTGTTCAATGCTGTCGGGGAAGACAGCATTGAATAGGGCCCGTCGAGCATCTCCCACATGGCAGATGCTCGACGGCGATTGAATATCCCCCAAAGTCTAGGACAAATGAAACCAGGAGGCATACAAACTACTGTATAGTATAAAAGCATTTTTTTTATTATTATTATTATTATTATTATTTAAAAAAAAGTGAATATTTGGCCACAACAGGTTTCTATTTTACTAACCACAAAAGTATTTTTGTAGGAGCGGTTGTGAGTGAATATAGAACTCTATACAAAAGCAGTGCCCCATCAGAGAGCAAGTGCATACATCTGTGTGCAAGACTGTGAGAATGGGTCAGATTCAGGCCAATTATCAATACACTGCGCTTGTGTGCGGTTTGCAGTACGCATGTGCGAAGTCATCCTGCAACTATTTCTAGAAGCACACCATTCGCAAGCAGATTGACAGGAAGTAGGTGTAAACAGGCCGTTTGGGAGATCGGGAGCTCTTTAAAAAAAAAAATAATAATAATGATAAAAGAACTGTCTAACGCTATGCCTTTTTTCATCATACTGCCTAGTCCAGGACTACGCGGCGCCTGCAATGACTTGCGCCCAGTGTAAAAATCATTTGATGGTGAGCCTGTTTTGGATATATTTGCAAGGCTGCGATTGGATGTGCAGCCATACACATCTATACGCACAGCGAGCACAATAATTCGCAAGGCGGAATTTCACTTTAGCGGGGCAGTGTCTTAACTGAACGCTGGCCGAGTAAACAGGTCTGAATCGGGCCAGTGAGCTACACTTGAGAAACGCTATAATCTAATTTGGTCATTTGCATTTAACATTAAAACATGTTCTACATATAGATGTATATCACTGATAGTCTAATGAGCACTACAATAAAGATGCGCAGGAGAAATACACCTGGGTCATTTGGGAATGTGAACATTACTTTAGAACTAAAATAAATGTTCAGTGAAATGATACTCAAGCATTACATCATAACCAGGTCTTAAGTTACACACCAAATATAAATAATACATATGCACCAATATCACACACACACACACACACACACACACACACACACACTAATAAAATGGGAATGATAAATGTCACTTCTATTGTCTGCTCCTCTACAGGGAAGTCAAAATAAAACATATTAATACCTGTCCACAAAATGCATCCTGCCACCCCCATGGATGGACAAGTAGAATGATGTCCCAGTGTGCACTTACTGCCATTCCTCTCACCTACATTTGGGGTTTATGCCACAGCACAAGACTATCAGATGACCATGGGCTGCCCCCCTTCAGCCACATGACAAAAGCTGCTGAGCAGACGGCACTTCTATTCTGCATTGTTTAGGTGCAGCTGACAATACACCACACATCCATATTACCCTGCATTCACCCCCTGTCAGCACTCGCACTGCCCAACTGCTGCCTCTTCCCCATTGGGTCACTTCTCTTTCATAAAGAGAAATTGTTTGTACTGTCTAAAAAAAACAAAACAAAAAAAACACAACTGGTTTATTAGTAGAGTACTAACCCATGAATTATATGTAGTCCTATTATCCAGATCACATTTAATTCAAGCAATAAAAACAAATACAGGAAGGCATTCTGCAGTGGGGAATATATCCAGCACTTCCCTCTAGCTTTGCCAGCAAAACTGTAATTGAGAAGTCATCTAGCCTTTCCCAATGGGTTCACTTGAGGTAAACACAAAAGAACGGAGGGGACATGTTTAGAAAAATGTGACATAGCCACAATGCTACAAAAAGCAAGGAACATTTTAATATAATCATTTGAAACAATGGTTTTTAATTTCAGAAAAAGAGGAGGAATGGAGGCTTTGAATTTGTCAGATGTAATCAACATACAATGACATCAATTACCTTTATCTTATGCGATAACTAGGCTCTCTTTATATGGGTATTATGGTCCATTTCTCCAAAGCAAACATCTACTCCAGTAATGACTTGGGAATACTACATGTGTCACATATAGTCATAACATTTGTAAGAGGATGAACTCTGGACTTTGACTTGGGTTAATGGCTTCATCTTCCTTACTGATCCTTTTGGACTGGCTAATATGTTTAGGACACTTCTTGCTGCATGACCCAGTTAACACATAGAATAAGCATGGCCTACAACGGCTTGGCAGCATTCTGATACAAACTTTCTGCAGCACTAAAGAGCCATACTGGCGGTATCACCAGGTCACAATGTTCCGACTTCACATAGGGGGTTATTCTGATTCACTCAGAAATGCACAATCGCTCTCTAATGGACAAAACCATGTGCACTGCAGGTGGGGCTGATGTAACATGTGCAGAAAGAGTTAGATTTGGGGGTACTTCTATGTTAGTTGGGCGCCCACTAAGCTATTTGCTTAGTTTTACGCATCCCCTCGTGGGGCTCGCCACACTATATAACATCAACTCCACGCGGACATAGATAGTGGGGTATGAGCGTACTAACTATAGTGGGCGGCCAACTAACCCGATTTGGGTGGGATTTGTACTTCAAACTGATATCTATATTGGGTACTTATGTAATATCTGGACTCCCGTTTTTCTTATGAGACCGCATCCCCTCGCGGGGCTCACCACGCTTCGGTGTGCTTCGCGTCCCCTCGCTGCTCTCGCCACACTATATAAAATCAACTCCATGCGTAGTTGGATAGTAGGGGTATGAAAAAATGGGGTGCATTTAACATGGGAGTCCAGATAATACATAAGTACCCTCTATACATGTTACATCAGCCCCACCTGCAGTGCACGTGGTTTAGTCCATTAAAGAGTGATTGTGCCTTTCCGAGTGTATCAGAATAACCTCCACGGTTCTTGAAGAAATGCAGAGTTTACTTTTCTTCTGAGATTGAAGCACACATGAAGCGTCACTATAATACCCCTTTTACACCAGGGTAGAACACGGGCAGGACCTGGGTAGAGGGCAGTGTAAACGGGTATGCCGGGACCACAGGTTGGAGGGGGCACACACAGCCTCCACTGCTGTACTCTGCAGACAGCAGAGGTGGCAGGGAGGAGGTGAATGGATGCCTGTGTGCACGGGGGCTGCCCAGCAGCTTACCTTGGTGCTGGGCTTGCCCCCAGCGCAGCGGTCCGGGGCACTGTGCGGCAATACCAACACTTGGAGATAATGTAATCTCCAAGCACCGGCTCAGGAACCGCCTCAGTCGGGGTGGGGTGTCGTGCAGGAGAAATTTGGCGGGGCAGCCGCCGGTGTAAAAGGTAACAAACGCCGGGTCGCAACCGGGTTGTAGATAGGTCCAAAAACCCGCGTGTGACCCGGCGTTTCGGTGTGAAAGGGGTATTATTGCGCACTCCTCCCACTTTGTATTGTGATAGTGCTACTCACAAGCAGCAATAAAAATTGGTGCCATTTCTGACACTCTTCCCTCTGTATAGGAGGCACCTGGTTGAAGATGGCATGGCTATTACACACTTACTCCCTGTTTACGGTTGCCTGCATACTGTAAACACGGCTTTAGTACAGCTATTGTAGGATTGTCAACTCCGACAGGCAGGAAATGGAGACAATTAGTAGAGCACATCACATGCACAATCTCGCCCCTATTGTTTAAGTGAGGCCATTACTTCCTATTCTACAGGACATCCATGAACAGGTCAACCTTCAGATAATACAAACCACCTGGGGCACCCAGGTAAGAGACCCCAGGTTAACTCAGAGAAGTGACTTTTTGGTACCTAATAATAGCTAAAGAAAAAAACAAATCAAAATTGTTTCTGTGTTACATTTTAATAGAAGTTTAATGGATCTATATAACCTCAAATACCACAAGACAGCATAACACAAAATAAAAGGTGGATGTTATTTCACTGGCTAAAAGTCGCCATTCCCAACCACAAATGATAAATGGTCATAATTGTGGTGGAGTATAACCAAGATGATTGTTATAAACCTGGACATATTTTTATATTTACCATCTCCAAAAGCTTATGTGAGCCCACTTGAGTTTCAGCCATGAAATCACTCGTACTAAACACAGGTTAAAGCCATAACGAAAGTATTGATAGAAGGTCAAAAACATTGAAATATGACAGCATACTTCTAGAGTTGGGACACAGAGCAGAGCAGCAATTGAAGTCCTCACTATTAATGTGTACGCATATCATGTTATACAGTACACATTGCACTCTCTCACAATGCTACGATCATACTGAGTGTTTGTGATTCCTCCTGTTCACCTGCCATCTGGGTGTACGACCCCTTCCCATTACACACTGTATGTACACGCAGATGTGATTCCCTGTTCTGTTTTACACCACACGGATGATGATCAGCTGTTTGGATTTATTTTATCCAAATAAAATAAAATAATCTTCCTTTTATGTGACAAATATTGCAAACTAAGATGAACAGAACAGCAGTGGGATAGCACATGAAGACATTTATAGAAAAGCAAATGTAACGTTCATACAAGGATTTGGATTTAGACTCATAGGCTGCCCCCAAAAACAGTATACATACTGACCTTAAATGGAGATGGCAAATGACAGAACAACCTGTCCATTATGTAAAGAACATACCTTGGCAGTGTACAAGCGTGAAAATGTTCAGTATTCACTTGTCCCAGACTTTTGTTTGTTGCTGCTCCGTAGTCAGAGCTGTTACACCTGTCTGCAAGCAGGCAAGTGGCAATCCACCTGTTACGCAGTCTTTTTGAGGAGCACCCAGCACTGCTGCCGATCCTCTGAGTGCCCCCACACATTCTCAAAACAATTCTAAAAGTACCACACAAGTATAAAACGAAATAAACACATCTCGCAGTTAGGTAAAATGAGGTTTGTCCTGTCCAGGTGGAGGCTTGCAGGTGAAGGCTGCTGCATCCTGACAGGTAAGACGTGCTTACACAGGCTCTATAGCTTTCCAGTATCAGCCATACATTAAACTGTTAAACAGTCACAAGACTCAGCCATATGTTTGGCAGGAGGCAGGACATCTGCTTGGAACCCGCCCTCTTCTGCAGCAAGGTTGCTTTAACATTGGCCAACCAGCTAGATGACCGTCATGTGAGTAGTAGTCATCATGTGACAATGCAGCTCTACTACTCACTAGAATTGTAAGAATTGTCACACACACACACACAGCCTGTCAGCGTATAGTGTGACACACTGCAGAGGAGTGGGAAGTGTTAAAGTAATAGCCAGTAAAGGATAACTAGATAGATTGAAACAGAGACAGTAAGAATGAAACAGCTATATAGTGTAGGGTGAATTAAAGGCAACATTTGTGGCATTTAATTACTACTGACACTTATTTTTAAACACATGTGCAATGTAAACTACGGTGTATAAATATGGGTATTTTCATAAGATACAAGATAAAAACAAAATCATTGAGAGAAGCGACTCTGCTCATCTGCTGGTTATTATAGAACAAGGTTGTAAAAAAAAAACAACAACAACAACAACACATACATACATACATACATATACACATACATACATACATATATACACATATACATATACACACACACACACACAAATCCAATGGAGACAGCACTCAGGAGGCGGTTGTAAGTGAAGCAGAAAACGTCTGTATTAAAAGACTAGCTTTCGGGGTGTGACCCCCTTCATCAGGTACGGAATGGTGATACAACTCTACATATAGAGGTGAGTGCACATTATTTAAGATATGTAAGCTGTTTTGATAAAAGCCATATTAAATGGCTGAAACGTCAACCTAATGGAGGTGGCTACGTGGTGATTTATTTCATAACAAGACCCAAGTGCCGCACATCGTATGTAAGTCTGTATTATAGCGCTGCCGAGGCACGCCAAAGTGAGGGCACTGGGCACAGACACACCGCATAGGAGCAGAGTGCCGGCATCATCTTATCAGTATATATATTTATTAAAAATCATGAAAACTTGATCACAATGTTTTCTACCATTTATTATTAGGCTTTGGTTTGATTAATTTTACATCTTTCAATAAAATCAATCTTTTACTGCTTCATATTCCTTTTAAATCTGAATATATGTAGCTAGGCTAAACAGTTATACATGGCATTTCTCAGAGATTGATGAAAAGAGCAAGTTAAATGTTAAACATTAGTCCAGTGGTTCTCAAACTGTGTGCCGTGAAGGACTTACAGGGGTACCCTGGATTGGAGGCCCATGACCCACTAAATCTGAATAGTAATATAAAAAAAAAAAAAAAAAAAAAAAAAAAAAAAAAAGAAGGAAGGAGGGACAAAATAAACTTTTCAGAGAGAAACACACACGCACACACACACACAGACAAACTAGTTAAGCACTAGCACTGGAGAATGCCATTGGCATTAAACATTTTGAATAAAAACACTAGTTTTTTTTTTTTATATACTAGGCTTTTTATTTTTAAGTAGTGACGGCAACATACCAGTAGTCACAGCACAACTAAAAACCAGAGTGGTATAAAGCAGCCAAGCCTGTTAAATTATTTCATTAATTCCATGTCAAAACTACCATCATGGCCATAAAACAAAAATGGCATATCCATTTTCGAAATACAAGGTACATATCTCACAAATTATATTATCCTTGGTGAACTAACCGAAGGCTGGGTACACACTGGCTGATTCAGGTAGCACTGGCTGAATCAGGTAAATCTACACACCAATCCACGTGATGTGTTAGTCAGGACACCCAGCTGTCAGCTCCTGAAACAAGTTTACGTAACCGCCTGTACGCAAAGCCATATGCTCCAATAAAGCTCAAGATATAGCTGCCATCAGCTGTCTGCACAACCAATGTGATTTGTCTGTAAACTCCAATTTGTGAATCGCAGTTTATCTGGGATTTAGTTTCACCTTTTTCCAGCAGGAGAAGCAGAAAACGGTGTAAAAAAAACAGGGCTTTCGCAAGTAAAAAAAAAAAAAAAAAAAAAAAAAAATAAAAAAACCCCACACACAGGTTTCACTGAAAACACTGTTTTTCCCCATCCGTTGGAATTGAATAGGCCAAAGGTTTAAAAAAAAAAAAAAAAAAAAAAAAAAAAGAGGGTTGTATACACTTGCCAACCCACTAGCAATGTATCAGCCGTTCAAGCCTACCTTTAGAAAGGTAAAAAAAAAATCACCACTGTGAACACATAATGAACTATCCCCCCCCCTTCTCCCAGTCTATATCAGGGCATCCTTAAGGTGCTGACACACACGGCGAGATTTCACTTTCTATTCTTATTCGATCTGGGTTGGTTACAGTGTTCACATTCGATTTTGACTATGTAGTACAGATCTGTACTGTATAGTCTTGCCTGCCAAGACTATTTTTCGATTTGATTTACAATACACAGGAGCGTGCATTGGGATTGAATCAGAATAGACCAGCGTTCCCTGGCATTATGCCGGGTGAGCGACGTCAGCGAAGTCGGGCCCTGAGCCGGCGCTTGGAGAGGACATAGTCTCCAAGCGCCGGGAAACCCACCAATTGGGACCCCCGCAATGCAGACCGACATGCTGGGGGCAAGCGCAGCACCCAGGAAAGCTGCTGGGCTGCCCCCAGCCTCCGTCCATGAGGTGAGTGGATGCCGCACACATGCATCCATTCACCTCCTCCCAGCCTCTGCTGCTGTCAGCATAGTACTGCAGACAGCAGCGGAGGCTGTACGCGGCCCCTGCCCAACCTCCGGACTGACCACAGGACGCTGCGGTCCTGAGGTATGGGCTCCTCTATTAGTGGAAATGGGTCCCCGTGTCAGACGACCCAGGTTACCCATTTACATGGCCCCTGACTCCGGGGAAGCACTGTGTCCAACACCCGGGAACAGGACTTTTTTTTTTTTTTACCCCTTTTACACCAAGTCCCGACCGGAGTGGAACGGCAATAAAATGGGTCGAGGCTCTGGTGTTAGAGGGGTATACGATTTGCTCAGCAGAGGACACTTGCCTAATTGCTGGGAGGCCAACTGCGTGGAAAACAGTGTTTTTTTGTGCAAAGTCATTTAAAACGGCACTACAGATAAAAAAAAAAGTTTGGCTGCCTTTGGTCTATATATTGCAACACTTGCATAGGTTCTAGGAGACAGCTTCAGGGTTTACATATACATAGAACACCCACTTTTAGTTATTTCCACTTCCATCATGAGGATCATTTTACAGGTTCAGCAATACTGAACCTTTCAACTGCATGTAAAGCTGCACAGAAACACGAACAATTGGCAGTGATTATCATAAACAATACCGATATAGCCTTGTGACAACAAGTTTTGAATACAGAGGTCAAAATCCTGGCCAGACATCAAGTCTAACGTCAGTGTCTGGATCAGGGTTATCTATGAATGTAGTGGCTGAAACTGGGCCTCACTACCTGAAAATATTTCGCACATAATGAGACAATCTTTGCTAGGCCATTGCCAAGTCAGGATTGGAAGGGTCAAGTTCTGCCCACCAAGGGCACACGGCCAGGATGTCCTACACGTCTTTCCATGCCAAGGGGAAATTTTCTCTTATCCTTACATTCCATGACATTGCTATGTCTGGAGCTCCATGCAAGTGATCTGGGGTGAGTGTCAGGGCAGCACATGGATAGTAGTATAGTAATTGCTCTCTGAGCTGGTGGCACCTCCTCAAGTGTTGCTTGTCATAACCTTTCACTTTGCAAACACCATTATTAGGGATTGTGGACACATTGGTTTGTCACCATAGTTCATTATAATGTAAACTGATAGGGGAAAAGGGGAAAGGGTATATGGTCATTAGGTCGACATGCACTGGGCCGACATGGCTTAGGTCGACAACTGAAATAGGTGGACATGGATGAAAGCACTAGATCGACAGTCAAAATGTTGACATGGGTTTTTCACTTTTTTTTTGGGGCCGACATGCGGTATTTCATGCCCTACCATCCACTACGGAATGGAGGGAGAATATAATAGATTGACGAATGAAGCGAGCCATGTGAGGGGACACGGTGCAAAGATACGGTGTCCATGTCGTGTGGGACAAAGAAAAAGTGAAAACCCTGTCGACCGTTTGACTGTCAACCTACCTATTTTTGACCTAATGCTTGTGTCAATTGTCCATCCATGTCGACCTATTTCAGGTGTCGAGCTAAGCCATGTCAACCTTACTGGTTGACCCAATGCCCAGGTGAAAGCAAATTCTCCATATTCTCGCATACATCTTTGATGGTTGAGTGTCTGTGCAGGACTTCTTATCGCACGGCACCTTTCAAATGCCAGTCATTTGATATAATTGACAGACAGGTTTTTTGCACAATTGCAGCTGCGAACGCCTAACTAAAATACCCCAGCAGCCCTGAAAAATACAGAGAAGCTTACCTGAGCCATTGCAAAGCCAGAGCAACGATGTACACATTAACAGCGCACACAGATTCTTCACTAATCGTTGAATAAATCAACATTCATACAGCATAGCAGACTGAATGGAAATGCCAAAACCACGATGCTTAAGTACAGATTGAAAGGCACAGCCAGCAATCCGTCCGCAACAGGGCTTTTTTCCCCACCGCTTCGTCTGTGCACCCACAAATAATGACTGCCAGTCAATCAGAGTGAAGGTAAGGGCTGCAAGCATCACTGGTACTAGACTTTGACACAGATGCCATGTAAACACAATGCACAATTTACTGATAACCGCTTAATTATAAAATAAGTCATATATGGAAGTCAAATAGCAGTCAAGCTATAGCAGCATCTATGGGGTATATTCAGCAAGAATGACCGGTCTATTCAGAAGTTGCCTCAAAGTTATAGGCACCGGGCCTTTACAGTTGTTATTGCAGGTGTAAACAAGAAAAAGAACATATAATGAGCAAGGTAAATTCTAGATTGACATTAAGAGGTCAATGGGGCTTCTGGATGACAATGAGAAGGAACAGCTATGGAGATTCCATGTAAGTCCAGGAAAGTAGGGAATCCAGGGTGACTAGTTGAAGAAAGAAAAGCGGTGGTGAAATAATTAGATGATGGTTGAATGGGTCCCAGTGTTCAATCAGGGATGCATAAAATATAGTAAGCCTCAGCCAAATGGGATACTCCTAGGTTATGCCCCTTTCAGACCGCACTTTAAAAACGGTATATTGCCGTTTTTTTTACCGTTTTAAAACGGTGATGTGTGCAGTCTGAAAGGTGCAGGACCACTTAACCGGTTAGAAAAAAACGTTTTTTCTAACCGGTTAAAATGCAGGGTCCTACCCGTTTCAGAACCGGTATTTTAGGCTCAAAATCGGTTCTGAAACGGTATTTAGGACCCAGCCAATGAGCTGGGTCCTAAATTCAGCACAGTGAATACTTAATGTTGGCAGTTGGAGAAGGTCAGCACATATCCAGGCAACTTGTCTGAACACATGGACTTAATTAAAACTGTGAAAGTAATGGTGTGTTGATCCCTGGAATACAAGGAGGTGTGTTGTCAGACAGTGGATGCGGAGGTACAGGCCACTGCTAAACATGAAGAGTGGCAGAGTTGGCAAAATCCATGAAGCAGTGGATGCTGAAATGCATGGACTACCAGCAGAAATGACAAAGAGACTACCAGAGCAACAGTGGAAGGGAAGAGGGTTGCTGAGTGATGTTAGCTACACAACCAGTCTTGGCCACAAAAACCACCATCTGCTTGGCCACACTGCAGTCACGTCAGAACTTCTTTAGTGGTGCCATGTGGGACACACCATTTGCTCTTGGGGTTGAAACTGTAGCTCCATGATTTAATCACCACTGATGAGATCCAAGGCAAAGACTGAGTGACCGCCATCAAATCTGCCCAGCATGTTGAGACACCAAGTCACACAAGCCTTCCTCTGCTTTTGACTTAGCTGACGGTGTGCCCAGTGTGCAGAAACCTTGGTCAGGCAATAAAGTATTAGAAAATGGATAGACCCCGATGAGGTGCCCAATTCCTTATCTAACTGGGCCATGGTCACCCCAGCATCCACCTCAACTATGGCCCAAATGGCCGAAACATTGTCCTTGATGATAGTGAACACAGGTCAGTCGCCTCGCTCCTCGTCTTTCAGGAGCCATCAATTGCGCCAGAATTTAAGCCAGTCAACTCGAGTCATTTGAGCATCTTCAGAAGCGAATTTAAAAAAAAAAGGAAGGATCTTAAAGTGTCCAGATCCTGTGACCTCAACAAAGCTCATGGTGAACATGGTCTCCAAAGTCAAGATGCAGGTGTAACTATTCCTTAATCATTCAATCTATAGGAAACTAACATGTTGTTGATGCAAAGATGCCCAAAGGCCCTAGGGGATAAACTTTGATGTAGCGGAATGCAAAATCATGTTGCCAAAACTAGCTAGTAATTGCGAGGATCTAGTAGCTGCCTGACCCAGTGCACAGTGAAGGCCCCATGCAACATAGGCCATGAAGCCCTTAGGAGTTCATGGCCTATAAACTAAACCCTGTCAGGTAAGGTCCACATGGTCAACAGAATAAGCATGCTAGTGAGCTTAATCCACCTAGCTATTGTCCCTTTTGTGTGCATTGCGCTATAACTTTGTTTACATGATTTTAATTTTTTCAGATATGTAGGAGAAAGCATCCAATAATGCAAATAGCTAGAAAGAATGTCCAAATCTAAGTCAACTGTCTCAGGAGCTTCAAACTTTACAAAGACGCAAAGCTAAAAGAGGACTAAGCGAAGATCCCAAGGGATAGAGATAGAGATATATGACACGGCAAAAAAAAAAAAAAAAAAAAGGAGTTCGGACTTCCAGGGGGAGATTTAATGCTGCCCGAATTCAGCGGCAGTGCGAGATGTCCACCGAACTCGGACGTTTTTATTAAAAGGGGAATTAACTTACAAGGCATGGTTTTGCCCCCCCCCCCAAAAAAAACGCCTGAGTTTGGCGCATATGTTGCACTGCCGCTGCACATTCTGCAAAAGTCCTTAACATCAAGATTTGGCTTTAAAAGCTGCAACATTAAAGGCGACAACGATGCTGCTGCAGAAAGGACACTGAGCAAGGAGATCTTCCTATGGAGGAAGACAACTGAAACCCACCACACTGCCTCAGCTTATTTCTTTTTTCTTTTAAATGGGACAAGAAGGAACATTACAAACGAAAAAGATACATAATTTTGAAGTCTACAAATTATGTCAGCTATATGATGGACCTATAATAGTAGCTGGGCTGCTGAGCCGAGAGGACATTATATCAATTCAATTGCCAGGGAAAATCTTAAGACCACCCCAATGACTTATATGTCCTACTGCTATGTGTTGTCGAACTGGGTGTAGCCCAAACTGCCTTTAAGCAAAAATCCTCACTTTAACTGTAACTGAGGGGTAGATTTATTAAGCTCGGTGAAGTCATAAAGTGTCTGGTTTTTATCACTGGCCAATCAGCTCCTACCTGTCATTTTTCAAACTAAGCCTGTAACTTCAGTTAGGTGCTGATTGGCCGATGATAAAAAAACATTTTATCACTTCACTGAGCTTAATAAATCTGCCCCTGAGGGAGTGGGGATAGTGAGGGGAGGAGCTCCAGTCTCAAAAAGCATAAAGGTCACCTAGTGTTCCCTCTAGAAATGAGGGCGGGCAGGGCACCGCTGCACGGGGGCAGCGCAAGGGGGGCGGACCGGGCCCGCCAACGTCACAGTTGTGGGCGGTTCCGGGCCACCGACGTCACAAAAGGGGCGTGCCCGGGCCGCGACGTCATGAAAAGGGGCGGACCCGGCCGGCGCCGTCACTAAAGGGGGCATGCCCGGCCCCGCCGAAGTTACCGTGCTGCCAGGGAAGCGCCGTCTAAGGCGGCGCTGCACTTCCCCGTGCACACAGCCAGGGCAGGCACCAGGCTGTTTTAGCGGGGCGCTGCTAGCAGGGCAGGGTGCATTTTGCCCTGTAAAAATCGGGAAGGGCGCAGCACCCCGCTAAAACAGCCTAGCGGGAACACTATAACCTTTTTTATGTGCCCAGCTATTGTGTTCTCAATTCAAACCATGGTAAGAGTGTCCTCCAGACTGAATAAATCACAATATTAAGGGCCTAATTCAGACTGGGCACAGAAGTGAGGAAATCGTTATTTCGCGATTTCTGCACATGCAAACATGCCGGAGAGCACATGCACAAGCCTTGAAACTGATCACAGTTTCAGTGCTGGCCAGGGGTGGAGACACAGGACATAGCCTTTTGTGGGAGCGGTCCAGAAAACAGAGGCATGTCTGCACCGGCCAGGGGGAGGGTCGCGGTTGCTGGTTGACGTCACATGCAGCGACCCAAAACATGACGGGCCTGTATCTGGCTGAGCAGCATGAGGGCAGCCAGTATGTGCCACCTTTGCTGTGTAGTGGAATGCTTGCACTTTAGCAATATGCTTGCAAATTTTTGTGAGCACATGCACTGTGCTGGAAATTTCTCAAAACTGCAACTAGTTCTAAATTAAGCCCCAAATCTGTACCTCTGTTAAACAATTAATTTCTGACAGTGTTCTGCCAAGCATTCTTGGTCACATAAAAAAAAAAAAAAAAAAAGTAGCAGATGTGTCCAGCTTTCGCCACAAAAAGGAAATGGCCTCCCTCTTATCCATTACACAAATCAGCTAACATTTGCTTTAGCCTGGTAAGGCAAATGTCGCCATGTGCATGTGCCAAGCTACAGTACCAATGGAAAGTTTGCATTACTGCTAGTTGCAGATTTTATTGAACAATTCATTTAAATGACTATTTAGTCATTCTGGTCATATTTGGGCCAACAACCATACAGACTACAATACAGTGAGTGATAAAATATCAATTACTTTTTTATTACAGTAGAAACTATTGAATTACATTTTTGTCATATATTACCTAGATCTTTTTGTCCCAAATTTTACTGCCCACTATCAGAATAACCAATGCTTACTAGACAAAGTTAGGCAGCAAACTTTTGCCACTAGTGAGAATACATATTCAGACACCCATTAAACAAATTACGCGGGTTGAAATCTCTCAAAATGTTTCAATAAAAAAAAAAAAAAAAGCATAAGTTTTTTCGGTACTTGTGTAGTTTCACGGCGCCACTAGATTGCATGCGATTTGCATCCGATATCACATGCGATTTACTATACATTTCATTACCCCACTATCCAAGTGGGCATAGAGTTGATTTTATATAGCGTGGCGAGCGCAGCGAGCCACTGAGCCCGAAGCGTGGTGAGCGTAGCGAGCCCCGCGAGGGGACACGGAATGTATTTGATGGAATTGCATGCAAAATCGCCAGTTGCTTTGAAACAACATCCGTGTGCGCTCGCCACGCTTCGGGCTCGCTGCGCTCGCCACGCTATATAAAATCAACTCTATGCCCACTTGGATAGTGGGGTAATGAAATGGATAGTAAATCGCATGCGATATCGCATGCGATCTAGTGGCGCCGTGAAACTACACAAGTACCGTTTTTTTCTGTGGAATGAGTAGAGGACAACGCCCGAGTTTACAACCTAAAGGAAGTCGTTAAGCAGCCCATACATACCTCAGCGGGTGCGATCCCTTGACGCATCGGACCAAAGCACAGAGTGGTAAGTGTGATCTGTCATGTTGTTCGGTTGTACTGCACAATGTCTGTAGGGTAGTAGCTAGATTGCCTTCACCAGACAGACCTTCTAAAATCAGTGGTTCTCAAACTGTGGGTCCCGACCTTCTCAGCATGGGGTCACGACTCCATGTTGCTGACCATCAGGCTGATGACTTTTCTAATCTCAGTCAGTGATTCAAGATCTGCTTAGTTGTCTGTTATTTTAGACTCCTCCCATTATTCTGTGCCTCCACAATGCTGCCATGCATGTGCGGTCTGCTGACTACACATGTGATGTGATGATCTTCTGCAGTAACTTGCTAGGGTCCTGTAATTATTTTTAATGTCTGATGGGGTCCCAGAGCAAAATAGTTTGAGGACCCCTGTTCTAAATCACATGCTGAACAGGGTGTTGGTGGTCTTAAAGGGAGTGGGCTTGACAGCCATTTGGCTGGCAGCATGACCAGTAAACATACAAGCTACACCCATTGGCAAGGCTTGCATTAGTTTCCAGTCTGCAGACATATCTCCAGGGAACACATGCATTGAAATTTATGGGTCTCCGGTGGGAACATAATCCCATATCCCAGAATGCACATGCACAGTGGGGATGGGATAAGTGTTCAAATTAGTGGCAGGTGTTTTTGTCCAGTGGGCACATTAGAGTGGAGGAGTGGTAGGAGAAGTAATGGGGGGAAAGTATGACCAGTAGGCACATAAATAGCAAGTAAGTGTGCCTCTATGGGGTGAGAACAAAATCATACGTGGTGTTCCTGCGGGATAACAAGTTAAGGGGCGTACACTCGGGGAGATTTGCTGAGCCTTCTGAGTGATGTTAGAATGCTCAGCACACAGAGATGTGTCAGGGCCGGTGTTTTCCTGTAAGAACACTGGCCCTGCCTGGCGATATTACTAGATTTATCCAGCATGCTGGCTTCATTACATGCAAGTGGGAACTCAGTTGATCTAGTGTTCACTCACCATTGTGCTTTTTCTGACCACTCCCCCTCCCTTACCATCACCTGCTCTCTTTTAGCTTATCCTTCTGTTTCTCTAGTTCTACCTTACAAGGCTACCAACAGACACAGCTTACTGATCCCCTTTGCTTGACTCACTTCTGTCTCCTCTTCTCTTGCTCAAAGATCAACACCTCAACCCTAGAATACCAAATTCACCAGCTATATGCAAAAATGAACACATACCTCTGAGCAGCAATGTAGTAAATCACACGCTATTCCTCCATTTTAAATGTATGTTCTAATCCTACAGTGCTGCCCTTCTGTCTCTCAACAGTCATCTTTCAAGAACATCACCTCATCCCAACCTTCTAACACCGGGCGTCTCCTTGCCACTATCAACTACCTCCTCAATATCTGCCCTTTGCCAACTACATCCAAAATTGACTCCATTTGGCAGGACATCAGATCCTAACAGACCCTCAACAACCTGTCCCTTCCTTTCCCTGACAAGCCCTTCTCATCCATTTAACCAACTCCGACTTATTTTTCCCCTGTATCTTTGAGATTAGGTAATGGTCCTCCACCCCAACCACCTCCCCATTTGACCCTATCACTTCTGTCACCTCCGCTACCTCTCTTCTGCCTATTCCCATCTTGCACACCTTAATCTTGCCATCTCATCCAGCACTGTCCCCTCTGCCTTCAAGCATGCCCTTGTCTCTCCTATGCTTAAAAATCCTACCCTTGATCCAAAAACTCTCCTTTTTCCTCTCTCTCTGCATCCTCTCTAGGGGACCTCATTTGCTCATTCAGCTACCAATGTCAACTCTATGCTGAAGATACTAAAATCTAGAGAAAAGTTTCCACTCTTGATTTCTCTCCTCACTCATATTTGCAGCTGTCTCTGCTATTTCTTCTTGAATGTCCCACCGCTTTCTGAAACTTAACATGTCGAAGACTGAGCTGATCATCTTTCCATCCTCCGGATAACCTCACCTCCCACAATTTTACTATCCATTGAGGGTACAACTATTTCCTCTAGCTCCCAAGTTTGCTGCCTTGGCTTATTCTCGATTGCTCCCTCTCCTATAAAACTACAAAATCAGCACTTCTCATAGTCCTTCCGCTTCCTCCTCAAAGACATTTCCAGGAGCAGACCTTTCTCACCCAGGATGCTTCAAAGATCCTCAGCCATACACTAGTCATCTCCAGATTGGACTACTTTAATCTGCTACTTTCTGGCCTCCCTGATAAACGCTCCACTCCAACCCATCCTCAATGCTGCTGACTGGCTCATCTGCATGTCCGAACATACTATGTCCACCTTCCCTCTCATACAAGCCCTGCACTGGCTCCCCCCTTTACCTTCAGAATCCAATTCAAGCTTCTCAACTCACTTATACCCCTTTCAGACATACTACCTGGGATTTTAAACCCGGTACAATCCCAGGTTTTTAAAAATCCAGGGTTCATTGCAGGTGCACAGGACCTGGGATTTTAGTCTTCTAAAATCCAGGGTAGAGCCATACCCCTTTCACACTGACAATTTTATCCCGGGTTTTCCCACATGAACGCGCATCAATCCGGGATTTAGCTGTGTGAAAGGGTCTGGAAAGAATATCCCGGGATGAGCATTAGAGTCCTTTCCGGAATCGACCTGGGATGCGATCAGTGTGAATGGTCCCGTACCCGGGTACACAAGACTTTAAAATGCTGATGTCATCTTTCAGAGCCCTGGAGTCATTTCTATATTTGCAGTATTTGCAGGGATTTTCCGGGATCAGTGTGAATGGGGCTGTCCCAGGTCGATCCCAGGTCTTAGTGCAGTGTGAAAGGGTACATTCCCGGGAAGCGTCCAGGGAACACATTCCCAGGTATGACCCCGGCTCTGTTATACCCCTTTCACACTTGCAAAAATATCCCGGGTTTTTTCACATGAACGCGCATCAACCCGGGATTTAGCTCAGTGTGAAAGGGTCTTGAATGAATATCCTGTGTTCAGCATTCCGGGATTTCTACCCAGGTCCTGACCTGGGTAGAACCCGGAATCGACACGGGATGCGGTCAGCGTGACCCAGATCCCGTTCAATGCAGTGAAAATGCACTGCTGGGAGGTGCTGACACCTCCCAGCGCCACCCCGGCCAAGCCTCCAGGTGACGCCACCCGCCCGACTTCATTCCGGGTCGGGTAGCCAGTGTGAAAGCACTTGCAAGCCGGGTAGCACCCGGAACTTAGATCCCGGCTTGCAAGTGTGAAAGGGGTACTCTTCAGACACGCTAGTCCCCGGATTATGCGCCTGCACGGAAAAATCCCCAGATTTTTGCTTATGTCTGAAAGGGGTATTACAAAGCCCTCACAGATTCTTCTCCGACTTACATATATGACCTTACACACCTCAGTTTTTCCAATTATAAGCGCAGATGCAACCACAGCTGAATGACGTCCAGAATCCCAACGTCTGGATTCCTGAACACAAGTATGCTGGAGAGGCTTAGGATGTGAGAGGGGAGAAGTAAGCTGGCCATACATTGCATCACAGCAGTGCATGGCCATCTGACCCCCTTGAGCCGCACGGTCCCTTCCCGGCGGCAGGATAGCATGCTATACATCGCCTCCGGTCCTTTCACATGCGATATATCGCATTCGACCTAGTTCATGCAGCCAGGAGGGCGTCCGAATCAGAAATCGGACGTTCTTGCTGGGCCGACCTTCGGATCTCATCCGATGCGCACAAGACCAATTCTTCTGAATCGGGTCAAATTGGACTAGTGCAAGGGGGCCTTTAGGCTTAAACTACAGGTAGGGAAGGTTAGGAAGAGGAAAAGAGGTAGAGTTAGCTTACCTTTCCATCCATCCGGATGCTGAAATTAGAAATGTGACCATCGGTATCCTTACTGTCGGGGACCAGTATTCAACCTATTTTTATGTGCATGTGATGTTGCCAGATTAATACCCCTTTCACACCAGCCTGAATTCCCGGGTTGGCCAGCCAAATTCCCGGGAATTCAACCCTGCTAGATAGCAGGGTTGCTCCCGGGAAACAGGCTGGTGTGAAAGGTACTTACCCGGCATCCTGGCTTGCTTCCATCTGGACAGCGGGTACCGGGGTCCAGCAGAGGCAGCTGTGCACTTGTAGTGCTATCTACCGGGCAGCGTGGCGGGAAGCGCTGCTGGATTTGAAAAGACTGGCTGAACGCTTTCAGCTGACAATTTTATCCTGGGTTTTCCCACATGAACGCGCATCAATCCGGGATTTAGCTCAGTGTGAAAGTGTTTCAGTGAGTAATGAGTACACCCGTGTGTCTGCCCGGTGACTTGGGAAGTGTGTCAGTGAATACACCTGTGTACCTTTCGGGTGACCTGGCCCATATCATCAGAGAGTAAGCTAGCTGCTGGTGTGTGCAGCACTACCACTCACCTAGTCTCTGTAGTTCCTACACTTCCCTGGAGTGGCTGTGCTGCTTACACAACAGCAGCTGGGGGTTATTGGTGGCAGCTGCTGGTTACATTGTGGCCTCGCAGGCGGGGCCATGTGCTGCTAAATGCAGGCTGGGGCCATGTGTGGGGGGTGGCCGGGCTGCAGCTGCTGTGTGCAGGCTGGGGGGTGGCCAGGCTGGTGGTGACATGTGCTTGGGGTGGCTGGGTTAAGGCTGCTGCAAGGGTGTGCAGGCCGGGCGTTGGGTGGCCAGGCTGCTGCGGGTGTTTGTGAGCTGGGCTTCTGGGGCCATGTGCGGGGAGTGGCCGTGACGCTGCGGCTCTGAGGGAGGGATGGCCGGGATGCTGTGGCTGTGAGGCTCTGAGCGAAGGGTGGCCGGGATGCTGCGCTTGTGAGGGAGGGGTGGCCAGGCTGCTGCGTCTTTGAGCGAGGGATGGCCAGGCTGCTGCAGCTATGAGCGTGGGTGGCCGGGCCGCCCTGTTGGGTTGCGAGGGAAGGGTGGCTGCTGGGGCTGTGAGGGAGGGGTGGCCGGGCTACTGGGGCTGAAGTTTTGGTTCGCAATGCCAGCTCCTGTTTTGAAATAGCAGCGGAGGACCTGCTCTGGGTTGTCCACCGCTCTGACCATATTCTGCTTCCTCCACCTAAGAAAATCTGGTTGCCAGGAAGCAGAATCTGGTCGCCGTGGCGACCTGGCTTAGTCGAGTCCTGGGATAATGACTGTCGGGATCCCAGCTGTCGGATCCGGCCCTACCTCCACCTTAGCCTATGGGCTATGCTTCGCATTTGCAGCCGGCAGAGGGTTTTCCTAGAACCGTCATCATAAATGGCCGTTGTGCATGTACTTAATGTTGTGAGCTGGAACAAAAATCAGTAAGTCCAAAAGGTACTGCAAGCGCAGCATTCAGCCGCACTTAATAGAACATAACCCCTAATTGAATTGACCCCACTGATTATGTCAAATTAATTACAAGAAATGTATCTCTTAACAATACAAACAAATTGAACATAAGTTGGTCAATATTATAGAAGACTGGTTACCAGCTCGAAAAGATATTACAGAAATGTCAGTGCCAAGGACAGTGTGCTCCTGAACAAATCAGCATTTATATTGTCCCATCGTACATCATGTAATGAGCGCAAAGCACCTGAATTACCCCCATAGAGGTGAGGAGCAGCATTAGCTTTAATTATACAGGATACTCGTCTGAAAATGGTTATAAGAAACTCAGTCATTGCTGTAAATATTGGGCAATACAGTCATACTAATGTGAGAAGGAACATCTGCTCAGGGGACCCTGCAGCATGCTGCCATTACCCCGCAGGAGATGCCAGCAGGGCAGGAGAGCAGGGGATACATAGGACATCCCTGGTCTTCCTGCTGTACACGTGCCACGTAATGTGCCACTGCCCGGGGATAAGCCCCTGCTGCTGCTGCTGCTGCTCCCGCCTGTCCCTCAGGTCGGTGCCCACCTCACTTATGTTGCCCGTGTGTGTATGCCCACCTGAATGCGGCTCTCTCCTTGGTCCCACTGCCGCTGGGTACGGGGCTGGCGGAGGCTCGCCTGCTGAATATCCTGTGTAAGAGAGCCATGGTGCCGCAGCCCTCCGGGGGCTCTCCCTCTAGCACGGACTCCGGTGCGCACTGAGCCGGGTGAGCTGGTCCGGTACCAGCCGGTGCCCAGTGCTGCTGCTGCTGCCCACCATCGTTGCGGGGAAGCGCTTTATCTCCTGCATGGAGGAGACGCGGCTCATGTGACCGGAGGGAGGTCCCGGCCCCGGGAAGACAGGCGAGGGCGGGGCGCAGAGGTGTCTTCCCGGCTCTGTGTCCAGGAGCTGCAGAACGAAGCCGGGTGCAGCAGCAGCATTCCCCTCCCGAGTCCCCAATGCAGCAGGCGCCCGCCCCGGGGACATGGGCTCTCCGGTAATGACCGGTGTTATAGTAGCCTTTTATCCCTGGCCACCTGGGATACCGGGCTCTGCATTGCAACGGGTGAGGCCGCCACCCGAGCAGCAGCGCAATGATGCTGAATGCTGGAGATGCCCTACCATTACTGAGAATGGATTTATCAAGTCTACTTGTGCCTTATTCATGTAAACTGAAAATATTTAGTATCACACGAGTGTTTTATTGCAGGATTGCAGCAGATTTGTACCATAGCTGCTGGTGATTCCTCCATTCAAGAAGGCAGGCAGCCACAACCCAAATAGGTTTCTATGCCATGCTTCCAGACTGTATATCTCCCAACTAGGGTGGTGAATCCCAGAATGTGGCCCTAAAATGTCTGGGATTTCAATCCCGGGATTGAGAATTCAATTTCGGGATTACACTGTGCGCCTGAGCACCCGCTTAGACTGTACTCGGCTGTTCCCGACCCCAGCGCGCAGCCTGCGCAGCATGACTTGGTCATAGGTCACGCTGTGCGGGCCACACCTCCGCCACTGGAACCCTCTGCCTCCTGACCAGCGCTCCCGGCAGCACACAACACCCACCGGCTGCTCCTGTAACATCCCCCAACTGCCTCCTCACGGCTCCGTCACAACGCTGCCCCCTTCCTCCCTCCCCAAAGTAAATGTGGAGGACGGGGGCGTCTTTCTTTTAGGGATGCCAGTCCAGGGATTGAGCATTTTTCAATCCCGATTCCCAGGATTGAAAAAAATCCCCAAGATTGGCATCATGATACTCTGTTTCTGGATTTCCCCCTCAATGTATGATTGCCATCACCTGTGTGGAAACACCTTTTTTTGCCATCACCTGTGTGGAAACACCTTTTTTTACCCATTAACTTGTTTAAAACAATTGATGGCAATCATACATTAAGAGGGAAGTCCAGAAACAGAGCATCATGTCCCTTCTGGGATGGTTTAGGGACGACCATCGATGATTCAAAATCATGGATGACAGGAGGAGGAGCAAGGTCAAAAGGGACCTAAATGGACGTTCGCCATGCTTCAGGCAAGGTGGTTCTCTCCGCTTGCCACCTGGTTACTAAAGGCAACCAGCGGTGAAGTGGATAGTGAAACTGCAAGGCTCCCAGCCATGCTCCTCCATCTGGGTGTGAAAGGTCCTTTAGCCCACTTGGTTAAGCAACTAACCTGGTATGGGTCATGTTGGGAGACTGTGAATCCATTAATAGCTCTTCAGTGCCTAGGTAGACAGTCATTAAGTTGACACAGAAAAAAGGTCGACATGACAATGCGATGGTTGACACATGAATAGGACAACGTGAATTTTTCACACTTTTTATTTGTTGGACTTTTTAATACTTTACCATTATTATTTTCAATTTACATTTTCTTATATAGCGCAGCATATTTCGTTTCGCTTTACAATTGGAAACAACAGTGGTTAAACAAACTGGGTAGAAACAAACCGACAGAGGTAGGAGGGCCCTGTTCGCAAGTTTACAATCTATAGGGATAATAGGAGGGATACATGAGGATAGAATTCCATAGCAAGGCAGTCCCACCAGATTATAAAACAGTCCTGATGGGATGCAATTAGAGATGAATGCTACTGGAGGTTATGTGGGGGTTCCTGAATATAATAAGCTTGCCTGAAGAGGTGAGTTTTCAGGGAACGCTTGAAAGTTTGGAGGCTAGAGTCTTAATGTGCGTTGAAGGGCATTCCATAAGGTGGGTGCTGCCAATCTGGAATGGTAAAGTGCACAGAGTGAAGCAAGGTTAAGCGTTACTCTAATTGTTGGTAATGGCACCACAAAACCATGAAAAACTCATGTCGACCTTTTCATTTGTTGATCTATTGACTCTTGTGAACCCATTGCATGTGATCCTTTTGTCTGTGTAGACCTATTGCATGTCAACCTTTTTCATGTGTTGCTCTATTGCATGTTGATCTAAATGACTGTCTACCTAGACACTAGACCTTTGATTCCACACCCAGTCCCACCACTCTAAGCATAATGCTAGGCTGGACTGCTTTTGGAGTCCTGTCCTTGCGGATGCTGTTTCGTACATCTGTCCGATACTTCAATGCGGTGTTCAGCACTATCATTCCACCTAAATCACATTGCAAATGCAAGGTTTGATAAAATGCCCTATAAATGAGATGGAGGAACGATCATGATGGTTCACACTTAAGGCCCCATACAATAATGACATATTCCTGAAATTTCTTGATCCCTAATTGGGGAATCCAGAATATTTATCAATCACAACTTTTACATTTCTAAAATAAATCATTTCCCTAATTCCCAGACAGATCAGCACTCCTCGATGGCCACCATTTGGAGTTTCTGGTCTAATTGGGGGTAAGGGAATTGAGCACATGGGGCATTTAGCCTGATCGAAACCGCCAATCAGTTGTCATCAACTATTAGCAGCCAGGGAATCAGAGAAATTCTTAATTTAAAAAATTCCAATATTTGCTGATCCAGACCAAAATCAGTCGGGTTTGGCAAATCAGGGATTTTTAAGACTCGTTTAATATTCCCAATTTTCAGACCTGGCCATCGGGAGAGCAGGAAATTTCAGCAAAATGTTGCTAATGTATGGGGACAAAATATTTCAGCAGATGGGTTTCAGATTCTGCAGAGAAGATCCTACTGGATCTAAATGTAGTACATTATTAAACCAACATTAAAGGTAATATTTGTAGTTAATACTATGGCATCACTTATTTGGTGGTGCCTCAATAGTCATGCAATGTAGTTAGGAAGGCAAAAAAATAACACTTAACCACCACTATAACGCGCATGTGATGTGATTTTAGTACGGTACCGTACGTACTGAAATTGGGTGCCGTGCTAAGAAACAAGTACCGAAAAATGCACTGCAAGAAGTGCAGGTAGCCACTATGGGAAGTTCTATAATTAGCCTTAATGACCACAATGATGCACTGTGTAGTAACTGCAGTCACCAGCAATCCCCCCACGCCACTGTGCAAAGTGCAAACGGCACTGTGCACTCTGCAGCCCCCCAAGTGGAGCCTACCTCCTTTCACTGTACTTCAGCCGTTGGGTTCCTGTATGCCGGTCGCAGGGTCTCATATTGGTGCTGGCTGCCATGTCTTTTGTTCCCCTGCGCTGACCGCCGAATCTCCTGTGCGCCAGCTACTGGTCTTTAGTCCCCTGGCAGTGGCTTCTTCTATGCGCCAGCTGCCGGGTCTCCACTCCTGTTCCACGGCACTGACTGCCGCCGGATCACATGTTTCTTGATGCTGGCAGCTGGGTCTGCTGTTCGCCGGCGACAACAAAGGCTCTCACCACCGCTCAAAAATCAAAAGGGTGCAGCGGTGCTTTCTGCACAAAATCAGCCCACACGGCTATCGGCCCTTCTGGCATTTGCCAGATGGCCAGTCCGGCCCTGCACTAGTCCGCCTTTTCCTACGGAGTAAGTAGGACCAAATTGCCCTGGAGCTCCCCCAAAAGCTCTCCAGGAGGCTCACTTACATTTTGGCCATTTTCATATGCAATAAATTACGATGTGCCGTGATTTGCCCCGATAGATTTTATGTGCAGCAGATTCAATCTGTAGGGTCTGATCCGATGCACACGGGATTGCGTATTGGGTCGGATGGGATGTCACACACATCCGATTTGGGTCGATTTCTCAGCCTAATCCTTAGGGATCGAGTGCAATTGGCCCAAATCATACTAGTGTATGGGCACCTTAAAAGTATTGCCTTTTTATTTGGTATGCTCTATTGTATCTTTTGTACTTGGCAGGGCATCCTCTTCAGTTTGTTCCCTCATCTTGTTAATGCATTGTACACTTTAAAGCCTATCAAAACTTAAAACACATTTCTTTTAAACAAACCTATACCTACTGATGCTTTTACTAGTGTTTTGATGCACTGCATTTGTGTACACATTTCCAAACACATCAGTGCTGACTCTAAAGCTGGATATAATAGACAACCTCCAAAAACTGCACTGTTCACAGCAAAAGAAATAGGAATGGAACTATTAGTTCATATACCAACACCCATATGATTATTAATGGCAGCTGACACTGAACCTAAATGGCAATTGAAAGTACTTTTTTGTTTATAAATTATATTTAAAAATATATGTCACGGACCCACCGGTCGCCTGCTCCGATACGTCAATCTGAGCAGCGCCGGCCGTGACTGGGGTTCACTCAGGACACTCGGGTCCTTTCCTTGAGGTACACTGCCACCAGCCAAAACCTGATTTTAGCGCCTGAAACTGCGCAAGGGGCGGCTTGGCTCGCCCCTGACCACACAATACAAGATAACAATGGTAACGTTTTCCAGCCTTTCTCTTCTGAGGCTAATGAGTCTTAGGAACACAGAACCAGAACTGGGAATATGTATTATTTATTCCTAGAAATACTACAGAGCTTTAAACAAAATGGTTACAAGACATTACAATGATTTTAAAAGTACACACAACGATTAAATGCAATTTCAGAGATAAAATAAAAAGGGGAAAAATGACAGAACCGTAGCTTACACTCCTGACGTGGGGGGGTTCTCCACAAGAAATCTCTGGTCGCTTACAGCCTGATTGCTAGACCCCCAGGTAGTGACACTGACTATAGGGAGAAAGGTCTTAGTTATACCTTGCAGACTCCCTCATTCCTCCCACCCTTGGGATTCCACTCTTTCCATGCTGAAGGAGTGTGGAAGGTCCCTGACAATGTATCTTCTACAGTCTGCTGTTTTCAAAGTGATTGATCCTCCTTCCTTGCATAGCAGACCCACTGATAAGAGATGTGAAGGAAGGGGACAAACTCTAACCTCTTCTCCTGGACCATGGTTTATGAGGGGCTCAGATCTTATCTTACATCCTAACTCCGGAGGAGTCCACAGATGTCACACTGAGGGAATACAGGCCTCAAACTCAAACCAGGGTCACCTACAGTTTACATACAAGACATGTCCTGATTCCAATACTCACAGGAGACATAACTATTACACCAATATCAGACATACATTGACCGGACAGATAATCATAACAGGAGGCATACGTTAATTTGATCGATCACCTGATCTGATCGTTACACCTCCCCTTTTTAAAATGGCGCACAGAGGCGGTGACCCACGTCACCGTCTCATCAGTGCGCTATTAACTACATCACCTGGACAGGTAGCAGTGGTCTCTGTGCTGAGACAGACTGCCACTGATTCTGCGGGATCTGTACTAACACTTCACTATACTTGACGTCTGTCATGGCACCACCTGACGCCATAGCCGTGGCTAGGGTGGGCAATGGGCATAGTCCCTGTCCCTCTCGCAGGAGATGGCAAACTAAAAGCACACAGGTGTCCTCGAACCCATAGTCTGTGAGCACACTGATATAGTGGGAGCTGTGTCCATCCCGGCTGGTATTGACACAGCCCACCACAGCTGTGCGTCGGACTCCTGGACACGGATTCTCCCCTGCAGCTGTCAGTTTGGCCTTACTCACTGAGATCAGTACCAGACCATTCCGCCACACCCCAAACGCCCATCCCCCTGGGACTCGTAACTCAGCACGTTTAACTATACCACAGGTGTGGGGCATTCTCCCAGCACTATATACAGACTTAAAAATGTCTTCCCAGCACCTCTCCTGAGCTGACTGACCCCCCCTCCCCTTCACTGGAGGGAAGGTCCACTCACTCAACACCTCACACCTCATCCTTTTGTGAGGAGATTCGCTCTCTGTGTCTGGGTGTGTGAATTGTGAAGGGGGCACGTTTCTGCAAGGGGGAATACCAGCAGGTCATTGTCCCCTGTCCTGGGAACATCCCTGCTCAGCCTTTCCGAGGTTAATGAAGCTGACTTTACCTGTGCTTCACGGGCCCTCCCACCCTTCTGGTTACACACAGCAGCTTCCCTACTAGCCACTGGCTCTATTCCTGAAACAACCCTCTTACTGTACCCAGGGGTATCTTTCCCACTTCCCAGGTATGGGGCAGCCTGTGCAGGGTTGGTTCTCAGTTCTGCGTGGAAAGCCAAGCTTTCCATGGTCGTCCAGGACACCTTCCTGAGCCTGACCTTC
Source organism: Crinia signifera (assembly GCF_055691185.1). NCBI lineage: Eukaryota > Metazoa > Chordata > Amphibia > Anura > Myobatrachidae > Crinia > Crinia signifera. Next base: position 119,460,928 of record NC_139217.1, on the reverse strand, counting down.
CCTCCCAGACCCGCAGGTTCTGTGGCTGGGGTGGTGCCACTGAGGTTCTCAGGAGAGGCATCCGTTATCCAGTGATGCTGGAAGAAAAATGCACTCTCTGGAGGATTCTCAGTGCCTGGAGGGAACCCCTGCTGTGTTCCTGTATCTGTGTTTGTGTGGCTACAGTAAGGAGGGGGGTTTGGGGGGAAAGCTGCAGTAAGGGACACTCTCTCCCTATCTGACCGGTCTACAGTGCACACAGGACCCACCGGGTCACTTATTATACCTGGTACCACATTTCCCACAGTAGCGCAAGACATCACATTATCAACAGTAACATCAATATCATAACCTGGGGAGACATCCTGCAATACCTGCAAATTAGCCTGTGCATCTTCCACAACACATGGGGCCCATCCTGCTGGCTTACAATTGCACCTAGCAAAAACGCTATATCTGGATCCCATTGTCTCTGAGCAGGAATGGGGTTATCTGAGCATGTTGTCACCAGTAACTTATTGGCAGGTACATGCTCTGCCTGCAACCAACTCAGATCTGTCCCATTTGTGCAGTTAGCGACCCCTGGCCCGATGTCACAACCAGACATCACTGGAAGAACAGGGTTAACGTCTGGCACAGCAACCTTAATGACATCACCATCAGCACTCCTACCACTGATGAGTGAGGGTGTCTCATTCCCAACTAGATTAGGGCATTCATTTAACCCCACAAACTGGCAAGGATTACCCACTATACCTGTCTCTAACTCACCCTCCACCTCCACCGAAGGTACGGCACTATCACAGATCCTCCCAGGGGCTTCACACAAAATAACAACATTGCAATGTTCAGCATGGTTACATACTACCTGAGATGCATCATTTGGTTCAGAAGGGTTAGCGACATTGACAGATATGTGTGGAGTTAATGAAAGTCCCACATCAGTAGTCCCACACATACTTGTGTGCATACAGTCAGAAAGTCCCATTCCTATTTCCGACATAGTCTCTTCCCTGCATACTTTCACTATGCAGCCAGCCCCTTCCGGCAACAAATCTGGAGCAACGGGTGGGAACATGCTGATCACATCTTCCAGCAGTTTAAACTGGGCCTTGTGATGTGAGGTCTCATGAGCAGGCTCCATGACTGCTGTAGTAGGCAGAGGCACCTTGCCCTGGTGGGGCACCCCTGGTGAGAGCAAGCTGCTGACATCCTCAGATTCTGCTTCTCCCAACCGTTTAAACTGGAACTTTGCTTTCAGAGCTGGTAACAGCAGCTGTTCTAGGCGACGCCACTCCGCACCTATCCGGCGGCACTGATCTCCCCAAAATGGGGTATCCAGCTTTCTCCAAGCATCGACCTCCTGCTGCGCAAATTTGTAACATTGTCCCAGTTCTCTCAGCAGCACCCAAGGAGACGCGGATGGACCCCAGAAACGAAATGCTGCACGATACTGGCTGAAGGCATTGCACTCATCGTCCCTGGCCTGGGTGAGCTGCATGATCATCTCCCCACGAGTATGGTTGTGGCAGGAGATACCTTGCAGCTGGCATTCTTCCGTTAGTTCCTCTGTGCTCATTAGGGTAAACACATCATCATCCTCCACTGGGTCAATATACCCACTGGACTCTTCTGGTGCTGTAGGGGATTGGTACTCTGCAGTCTCCCTGACTGCCACACATCCTACAGTCTCCCTGGTGCTAGCAGAGATGTCACCTCTCTGAGCATCGGTTGTAGTGTCCAGGGCCAGCTCATTACTCACAACCAAGCTGACACTCACTTGGCTTCCTCTGTCTGCTTCCAAGACAGGGAACTGTGCATGACGCGGTCCGGTGAAATTCGCGTCAGCGGTCATTTGGGACCTCTGTCCCTTGTTAGGCTCCCCATGATTGATAATAGAGTCCACATCATGATCCAACACATTATTTACTTCCGCAGACAGTAAAAGTTCAGTACGAAGCCCATCTCCTGCTAACTCAGTAGCCACGGCAGATAAAGTCTCACGTAAAGGTTCGCCATCATGATGCTCTGTATCATTCTCCACTGGTTCACCAACAGCGATCAGGCCTCTGAGCCTCCCCAGCACCAACTGGTGCTCACGCTCAGCCTGACGCTCTGCAGCCTCAGCCTCTCGTACGGCTTTGCGCTCCGCAGCCTCTCTGTCGACAATGCCTTGGCAGAACTGCACCAGCTGCAAAGCGAATACGGGGTTCACATTCTTCATTTGCCTGATAGCAGCTAGAAGGTTGCTCTGCAGTGTAGACTTGCTGGGTCCAGCAGAAGGGTTTAACCCTGGCGCGGCATCGTTTGTACTGTCCAGTGCTGACTGAGCCCCTGGGGTAGGATTGTCCATGGACTGGTTTCCTCCAGCAGCTAGAGTCCGATCGGCATCCACTAGTGCCTGAATCATACATTTTCTACTCTGGCCAGACCAAGGGATATTCCTCTGAACACACACGACCGCCAGGTCATCTCTCCTCATCTGCTGGTAATCAGCCATCCGGAGTCTCACACTTGTCAAATAAAATGATAGGAAAGAAAAACAAGAGAAGGGAGGGAACAGAAATTGCATCCACTGTGTGACTTTTAAAACTATAGTAAAGCTCTGAGTTCTGATTCTGGTGATGTGGGTATTTCTCACAAAATTCTACCCACACTCACTTAAGTTCTTAAAGAGAAAAATGAATTCTCCACCCCACCGCTTGCCACCAAATGTCACGGACCCACCGGTCGCCTGCTCCGATACGTCAATCTGAGCAGCGCCGGCCGTGACTGGGGTTCACTCAGGACACTCGGGTCCTTTCCTTGAGGTACACTGCCACCAGCCAAAACCTGATTTTAGCGCCTGAAACTGCGCAAGGGGCGGCTTGGCTCGCCCCTGACCACACAATACAAGATAACAATGGTAACGTTTTCCAGCCTTTCTCTTCTGAGGCTAATGAGTCTTAGGAACACAGAACCAGAACTGGGAATATGTATTATTTATTCCTAGAAATACTACAGAGCTTTAAACAAAATGGTTACAAGACATTACAATGATTTTAAAAGTACACACAACGATTAAATGCAATTTCAGAGATAAAATAAAAAGGGGAAAAATGACAGAACCGTAGCTTACACTCCTGACGTGGGGGGGTTCTCCACAAGAAATCTCTGGTCGCTTACAGCCTGATTGCTAGACCCCCAGGTAGTGACACTGACTATAGGGAGAAAGGTCTTAGTTATACCTTGCAGACTCCCTCATCCCTCCCACCCTTGGGATTCCACTCTTTCCATGCTGAAGGAGTGTGGAAGGTCCCTGGCAATGTATCTTCTACAGTCTGCTGTTTTCAAAGTGATTGATCCTCCTTCCTTGCATAGCAGACCCACTGATAAGAGATGTGAAGGAAGGGGACAAACTCTAACCTCTTCTCCTGGACCATGGTTTATGAGGGGCTCAGATCTTATCTTACATCCTAACTCCGGAGGAGTCCACAGATGTCACACTGAGGGAATACAGGCCTCAAACTCAAACCAGGGTCACCTACAGTTTACATACAAGACATGTCCTGATTCCAATACTCACAGGAGACATAACTATTACACCAATATCAGACATACATTGACCGGACAGATAATCATAACAGGAGGCATACGTTAATTTGATCGATCACCTGATCGTTACAATATATATATATTAACCCCTTCCCGACGCAGCATGTTTTTGCCTTCCTGACAGAGGCCTTTTTTTCAAATCTGACATGTATCACTTAAGTGGGGATAACTTTTTTTTGCTTTTACTTATCCCAGTGATTTTGAGATTGTTTTCCCGTGACACATTGTACTTTAAATTAGTGGTAAATTTTGGTCGATACAGTTTTTTTTTTTTTTGTGAAAAATACCAAAATGTCGTAAAAAAATGGAACATTTTGCTATTTGCAAAATGTAAAATTTTCTGCTTGTGAGACAAATAATCATACCACTCAAAATAATTAATAACTAACATAGACCATATCTAAACTTTATTTTTAAATCATTATTTCCAGCTCCTTTAATTTTTTTGGACACTAGGGGGCAGCAGAGTCTAAATTTTACACATCACACATTAAAACGCTGTTTTTGGCTGTTCACGTTTGAACAGCCAATCGCAGCGATCGCCCATGACGGGGGGCATTGCTGCCCACCCTGGGCAATGAGGGAGGATGTCTGCTGTCAGGGACAGCAGACATTGTACCTCTGTCACCGCGTCTGTAGACGCGGTGGCACTTTGAAGTCATGACGTACATGTACGTCATGTGTCGGGAAGTACATCCCGGCCATGACGTACATGTACGTCAAATGTCGGGAAGGGGTTAAAGAATGTTATACCAATGAAGTTTTTCAGCAGTGATCATGCTGTTTTCAGCAGGTAGGATTCATTCTCAATCCCAGAAATACAGCAGGTAGGCATTAAGTGGGTTAAAGACGGAAAGCTTTGGCGGTAATGTTTAACATGTAAAATATCCTAAGGAGTTTATTCATCTTTGGGTCATAGATGGCGCCTCATGATTAAATATCCAACTTGCTACAAATTGCGTCTGAGGATACATAATTATTGGAGCAATTCAGCATTGCTCCGGTTTAAGGACAGCTGTTTAGAAAGTACTGATCCCTGCCATCAGTAAAGGCCCCCATACACCAGCACTACATTGGACCCAAACGCACCTTTACGGGTCGTGTGCACATAATGCGTATTTTCGTTATGATGCAAGTTCCCGCAGTCAGCCCTCAGATGAGATGTGCTGCACATCTGATCCATTGGCTCTCACTGCAGTCGTAAGCAGATCGTATGTGCTTTCGCCACTCCATGACCTTTATACAATCAGGTCATTAGCAGGTCGTAGTGATGTATGGCCAGCTTAACACTGCTACCAAGGTAGCAGTAATACTCTTTGGTGCCAGTCCACCTATATTCACACATGTGCACAGCCAAAGCTTGCTCTGAGTGGCTGTGGCGATACCTTTTTTACAACCCAAGACCTCCTTTCCATATAAGATGGAGCTAGTTCTTGCAAGCAAACTCAGAAAATGTGAATTGGCCCATTACATAAAACATGCAGAAACTAGTAGGCCTGTAACAGATAATGCGTAGATCCCTGACTGTTTTGCGATGTGTTGTTCCTGTTAATATAAACCATTAATCTATTATTTGGCAAGCATTTGGATTTAGGGATATCTGGATGCTGAAAATATCATAAATTATATAAAGATAATCCATGTATTCTCCCAAACGCCTCTACTCTCCCTCAGTGCCCTAAGTGACCGAGCTATCATTGATCACGTGATTGCTTAGGAACTAAGAGGCCGGTTCAGACACGTTAGCAGCAGGCCCAATTCGTCCCTGTCCCCGATGGTCGGGGTTTGTGCATGCGTGAATATGCGCAAACCCCTGGAGCGAACACCTTCAGCGAATTTCACACTCGCTGGGGCGTTCGCTCCACAGTGGGCGGAAGCAGGGGATGCACAGCGTTTTATGGGCGTTCCGGAAAAAATGCCCTTATATTGCTTATTCTGAACTATATTATAATGGGATTCTGCATAATAGAGCAGCAAATATATTCCAATAATAATAAAACACAATCATTAGCATATAATTATGCAAATATACCAAAAAATATAAAAAAAATATAAAATTGAAGAATGATCATTCGTTTGGAGAGCAGATATAATTAAAAATACAAATCTACTTGCTTTTCTTTGAGGCAGTTGAGATGTTGCAGTAAAGGGATACGGTCACTAGTCCTCCTTTCACTCTGCAGCTCTTAACCGGTATATTGACGAATTTTTTGCCTTTTAAAACGGTTAGAGCTGCAGAGTGAAAGCGCCAGATGGCATTTACCGGTTACAAATAACCGGTATTTGCAAACTGGTAAAAAACACGGTTCAGAGCCGGTTTTTATGCAGTGTGAATGGCTCTGAACCGGTATTTAGGACTCAGGCACTAGTGAGTACTGAGCTGGTCCCGCTCTGTGCATATACTGTATATAATGAGCGGGATCCAGCACAGTGAATATTTAATGAGCGGGGCCCACTCATTATATATGCACATATGTAATTAGGGGTTCCCGCTCATTAAATATGCACTGCGCTGTCTCATCATAGCTACTGTGTGTCCTGTTCTCCCGCTGATTTCACACCGCAAACCTGCTTGAGACCTTGTATTTACGTGCGGTGTGAAAGGGGTTTTACTTGCTCTGTTTCGTTTTCAGAAACGTTTTAAATACTGGGTCTAAGCAGGTTTTGCGGTGTGAAAGCAGCATTGGTCTACAACAACCATGTCAACAAGCATTAGTTCGGCACCACTAGGTCGACATGCATGAAGGTCGACATGACTGAAGGTTGATATGGGGTTAGGTTGACAGGGTCATTAGGTCAACAGGGTCAATAGGTCGACATGGGGTTTTTCACTTTTTTCTTTAGCCGGTATGTACCGACAGGCAGTATTTCATGCCCTACCATCCACTAGGGCGAGGTAGAAAAATAAAATAATGTGCTGAGTGTAGTGAGGCACCGTGCCTGAAGCATGGTGAGTGCAGTGAGCCATGGGAGGTGTCGCGGTACACTCTTTTAGTGTCCATGTTCACTGTGTTGACATTCGGGACAAAAAAAGTAAAAAATCCCATGTCGACCTTCCCGATGTCAACCTTCTGACACTGCCGACCTAACCCCATATTGACCTTCAGTCATATCGTCCTTCATGCATGTCGGGCTAGTTGCTGTCTATCCAATGATCCATACCCACAGTAAAGAGTAGTCTGTTTCCAGTAGCATAAAACATTGATGCTTAAAGGTATGATTTAGCATTATCACGGGATAGTTCATTTCTTTTTTTATTTTCTTGAGTGAAATTGTGGTCACATCCAGCTCTGTCTAGCCATGTTCTTGTACTTGAATTCTGAATCTTGCAACACACACATTACTTGACTCAGCCATATTACTCCTTACAAATCTGCTGCGATGGGCAGGACTCTTAGTAGAATATGTACAGAAGAAGCAAGCCAACAAAACCACAGAACACATGGACACAGCTGTCACATGTCACCAGGAATGGTAGCAGAAGTGTTAGGAAAGGATAATGACCTTAATCTGGATGAGGAAGAATACTAGTACTTACATTACGAGATTTACTGCTGATAAATATAATTTGACTGGACACATGAAAATATAAACGCTGACCATATAAATTTTAATTATAAAGAAGCAATTTATCTGGGTGCAATCTATGCCACTGTATCATGGGAACAGATAAGATAATACTTGTAATAAGTTAACCGAGGAGGCAACACAAAACAATAAGTTTAATTACTGTAAATATATATTAAAACATAAATGTATTCATTACACAGGGACAAGTAGCATTAATACAATTATTTAACATCAATTTCACACATAATAAGTATATATCAATCTCTCTCATAAAAAAAGTCCATAGCACAACACAGATGAAATAAGTTGTGCTGATTTCTTCCCTGTACATTCATCTCCTGCGATTTTCAATATACTAAAAAGTGATGCACTGTTTGCAAGCACTTTTTTTGCAGTACCAGAACACACTATTAATTACTACAGTATTTCAAGTATGTTATAATAAATACCAGTATTCCCAAACTGCAGTATACACTGAATAGATTTTTTTTTTACAACAAAGCGTTTGATATACATTTATTTTGAATTAAATGTTTATATTTTTTCCCCGGGTTAATTGCTAAAGGGGACAATGACCCCCACTGCAGCTCTGCTAAGGGGGACAAATGTCCCCATGCACGGCCGCCATGTGGCATTGGGAAAATAACCTCTTTGGATAGGTCACCTCTCCCCAAGCACCTGTCTACATTTTGTATTATTTCGTATTTTACCCATTATTTCTTTCAGATTTGTTCAGGTTGGTTAGATGTCATCTGTGGACTGCAATTTTCAAATAGTGAATTGGATTAAAGGTTCCCATACACTAGTATGATTTGGGCAGATTTTACCCAATCCCAACTGATCGGGCCGAGAAGTCGGCCCAAATTGAATGTGTTTGATGTCTCCTTCTGGTCCAATGCACGGGCCTGTGCACATCGGACCTGCGCCGGAGGTCGGACCAGCTGCCCATCCAACCTCCGACTCGGTGATGGGTAGAGGGGTTGCATGCTATATATATCGCATGTGAAAGAACCGCATGCGATGTATCTCAGGGGGGTTGGATGGCCCATACACTGCTGTGATACATCGCAGTAATGTATGTGGGGATATATTTGGATATCCGGTCCATAAGTTGACATTGCCTAGGTCCACAGTCAATAGATCAATACCGTATGGACCTTGACAAGCTCAACATTTGAGCTCAACTTTATTATTTTATAAAAAGGGGTTTTAGACATGTTTCTGATACAAGGACTCCCATAATAATTCAGTAATAACTGAAAAAAAAAAACTCAAAACAATTAAACTAATCGGCAATACTGTTATTTGAGAATTATTATTGATTTCTATTTAGAAGTTATCATTCTTGTCAACTTGAATAGAGACTCCAGTTAACTCTACAGGGTTATTATAAACCTGTGTCTCCTATGTCTATTCGTCTGTCTTGAACTGCTGATACATCTCTCTCAAAAGTCATTCAATCATGTGTTTACTTGGGGAAGTATATGAACATCCTGTACAGAGTGCTTGTTGTAAGTATTGCAGCACCACCTATTTTCAGACACTAGAACAACAGTTGTATATAGTACAAACTTTGGTACTTTTGTATTTTAGCGGCGCCCCCGATGTTGGTCGTGCGATGTTTTAATGGCATTGCATCGCATGCCATGTACATGCATGTGATGCGATGCAACGCGATTTTGGCCCCCTATACGATTAAAAATTGTATAAGCACCCTAAAGGGTGCTTTTAAGCACCCAAATGGGTGCTTACGATGTTAAATGCAGCCCCAAGCCAACCTCCCACTATAAACGTGAGCCCGAAGCGTGGCGAGCACAGCGAGCGCCTGAGGGGCGGCGGTACGCCTCCTACGACCTTTTCATACCCCCACTATCCACGTCGGCGTGGAGTTGAGAATAGAAAGTGTGGCGAGCGCAGCGAGCCACCGAGCCCGAAGCGTGGCGAGGGGACGCAGATACCTTCACAGGTATCCGCGTCCCCTCGCGGGCTTCACAGGTATCCGCGTCCGCTCGCCACGCTTCGGGCTCGGTGGCTCGCTGCGCTTGCCACACTTTCTATTCTCAACTCCACGCCAACGTGGATAGTGGGGGTATGAAAAGGTCGTAGGACGCGTACCGCCACCCCTCCCGGGCTCGCTGCGCTCGCCACGCTTCGGGTTCACGTTTATAGAGGGGGGTGGCGTGGGGGTGCATTTAACATTGTAAGCACCCAAGAGGGTGCTTATACAATGTTTAATCGCATGGCATTGTATGCTATATACAATGTCATACAATTTTCAATTGGGGCTGTTGTTCCAAATGACACCCTGAAAAACATCAAACAACTGGATGTGGAGAAACAGGAACCAAACTCCCGCGACTGTGGAATATTTTCTATAGCAAATGTTGTAGAGCTCCTCTTTACCGGCGATGTGCCCATCTCCAGATACAACCTTCCATTAATGAGGCCACATCTCATACAGTGCCTGGAGGATGGAGAGTTCACACCTTTTCCAAAAATTGGGAAAAGAAGACGCCGAGAAGAGTATGGAAGTAATAAGCGATTTAGACTCAATCCGGCTTTTACGAACTGCATCGAAGAAACTGAAAAAGTGAGACCACCACCAAAAAAATGTAGAAGAAGATGCACCATTCTGTAAGGACATAATAAATGGTGTAACCTGATCCAGCAGTTATTAGATGCAGCTCCACATCAAATGCCACCTGGTGTCATATTATAGGAACTGAGCAGAAGGAAAAACTGGGGATTAGGGCTACTGGCGACACCCCAAAAACAAAAACGACACACAGCAGCCACCTCATGGGTGTGTTGGAAGAGCTGCTAAGGTGCTAATTGATTGTAAAATGTTGACACTAACATCCAACTCATTGATAACTTAATAAACATATACATTATACAGTGCTATTTTTCAATAGGAATAGTTCTTGAACTTCTTATTTAAGATGACATCATCAGGAACCGGACTCCTGAACCTGCCCTGGGCCAAAATGTACTTTCCATAAAATAATATTTATTTTAAAGTTCGGTACTTGTGAGTTATCCGGGCTGCCGATTTTTTCATCGCGCCCGAAATCGGGGGCATCGCGTCGGTCGTGGCCGTTATAAGGAGCCGCGACGCGATGCCCACGATTTCCCATAGACAGTAATGTTAAAAGACGCGATGGACCCGATTTCCGACAAGATTTCCCATAGACAGTAATGTTAAAAGACGCGATGGACCCGATTTCCCATAGACAGCAATGTTAAAATAAAATTACAATGTGAAATTGGCCAATATGTTTTTAAAATAAATGTTTCATTGCCCCCCACCACCGTTAACGCCACCCCGCTATTGACGCCAACCCGAAGCGTGGCGAGCGCAGCGAGCCCGCGAGGGGCGGCGGTACGCGTCCTCCGACCTTTTCATGCCCTACTATCCACTAGGGCGTGGAGTGAGAATAGAATAGTGTGGCGAGCGCAGCGAGCCCCGCGAGGGGACGCGGACACCTTCACAGGTATCCGCGTGCCCTTGCGGGCTTCACAGGTGTCCGCGTCCCCTCGCGGGGCTCGCTGCGCTCGCCACGCTTCGGGCTCGGTGGCTCGCTGCGCTCACCACACTATTCTATTCTCACTCCACGCCCTAGTGGATAGTAGGGCATGAAAAGGTCGGAGGACGCGTACCGCCGCCCCTCGCGGGCTCGCTGCGCTCGCCACGCTTCGGGTTGGCGTCAATAGCGGGGTGGCGTTAACGGTGGTGGGGGGCCATGAAACATTTTTTTTAAAAACATATTGCCCAATTTCACATTGTAATTTTATTTTAACATTGCTGTCTATGGGAAATCGGGTCCATCGCGTCTTTTAACATTACTGTCTATGGGAAATCGTGGGCATCGCGTCGCGGCCCCTTATAACGGCCACGACCGACGCAATGCCCCCGATATCGTGTCTTTTAACATTACTGTCTATGGTAAATCGGGAGCATCGCGTCGCGGCCCCTTATAACGGCCACGACCGACGCGATGCTCCCGATTTGGAGCTAAATCGTGGGCATCGCGTCGGTCGGGTGTCCTTAAGTTAACCAAACTTAAGGACAAAATCGGCAGCCCGGATAACTCACAAGTACCTAAAGTTCTATTTGAGTAACTTTTTAAAAATTATTATATATGTCATATATATATATATATATATATATGTCAATGAAAGTTCTTTTTAAATAGCTCCACCCCCAGGTCGAGTTCCAGAACCTATTGTTGCACTGTTTTCAACCCGCATATCAAGTAATACAATAACAGTGTAAACACACACAGATGTGATAGATACACCTTCCAGCATTTGCAGAGTCTAAATAGGTACAAGAGGGTGGCATGCTAGGGTTGTGTCTGCAGCCCAGCTTTGTGCCAGCCACAGCCTCTCTATGCTGCTTAGGCTCGAGCCAGTACCTGAATATATCTATCCAACCTACGTCTCTGGGTACATTGCTTACCACAGTGACTGGCTGAACATATCACTATTTATCTGTCTGGGGTAGAGACAGGGCTGGCAACAGAAATCTTGGGGCCTGCTACTGTGATATCTCTGGGGCACCCCATCAGAACATACGCATTATATTATATATACTGTACATACACACACACACACACACATGATTGCTGAGTCGGGACCTCAGCTTGTAGCCTTTTTCAGGTCTTGGCACCTCCCAGCTCCAGGTTGCCACCAACCAACCGCACAGTGTGATCGTCAGGAGGAGGTTTTCCTGCTGTGCACAGGGATGCTCAGCATAATGATGTCAAGGAGGAGGAAAAAAAAAGGTACAGGACCATGTTACACGGTATGAAGGAGGGGTAGTGATTGCAGCATGTGTGTCTATATTTGTAAATATATGGATTTACATATATTCGATGAGCAGTAAGCGGTTATGCGTGCTCCCGCTTCTTCGCTGGTTCGGCCGCTCATCCGCTGGTAATACCAGCAGATAAGCAACAGAGTGGATGGCTTACCATAGCGTCCTGCTATGGAAAGTTGTACACCCCAGAGAATATTGCTATACTGGATGAAAAATGCTCAGTGTTTAAGTACTGAGCATTTTTGGGCCTAGCGATTTTCCCCATCATTGTTATCCATACACGCTGGGCAAAAATGCCCAATGTGTATGGACCTTGTTTGTAGCTACAAGCAAATTTATAAGAAGCAGCATCTGCCAGAAGAAAGGAGACAATAATTGCACAGTGTATGGCTGCTTTTAGGCATGAGGTTAAAAAGAACCAGAACTCTTACAAATATGGAAGTAGGTGGCTTTTCACATTTAAATTGGAACGATGAATGAGGTAAGACACCTAGGAAATGTAATTAATTTTTTTTTTTATTTCACAGATTTTTATTTTTCGGAATATGTAATAAACAAATTGTCCTAGGCCAAAGTTACAAAAATAAACATGACATGAAAGTGAGAACATAGGTAATATTAAAGAGTCCTCCAAGTCTGTCTCAATATATAGACAAGCTGAGTGGAGTCTTCACATTTGTACGATAATAAATCAGCAACAAAGCATATAACATAAATATAATGATTACAAGCTATTATAGTTTTTCATATTAAAGCGAAATGTTGAGAAATACACTTTTACTATATTGTTAAGTCATTTAAGTATATTATGGAGGTGAGAGGGGGGATAGAGGGTGATAACATATATGACAAGACAGAAAACGAAGGGGAAGGTGCAGATACCCTCCCAGCCACCCTCCCACCCCACTGCAGATACCCCACTGCAGATACCCTCCCACCCCACTGCAGATACCCTCCCACCCCACTGCAGACACCCTCCCACCCTACTGCTCCCACCCTCCCTCCCTGCCGCACACTACTGGCGGTGCATTGAATTGCAAATAGCGGACGGGAGCCAGGAGTGGGCCACTGCACAGTTCTGTCCCCCTTGGCAACGAGCAAATTCAGTCCACCTTGGCATCGAGCATGAAGCCCCTGGCATTGAGCATGTAGGTAAGTGGCACTTATGTGTCAAATGTGTATGGTGTGTTATATAGTATGTCATGGGCATTGCGGTGTGTTATATAGTATGTCATGGGCATTGCGGTGTGTTATATAGTATGTCATGGGCATTGCGGAGTGTTATATAGTATGTCATGGGCATTGCGGAGTGTTATATAGTATGTCATGGGCATTGCGGAGTGTTATATAGTATGTCATGGGCATTGCGGAGTGTTATATATTATGTCATGGGCATTGCGGAGTGTTATATAGTATGTCATGGGCATTGCGGAGTGTTATATAGTATGTCATGGGCATTGCGGAGTGTTATATAGTATGTCATGGGCATTGCGGAGTGTTATATAGTATGTCGTGGGCATTGCGGAGTGTTATATAGTATGTCGTGGGCATTGCAGAGTGTTATATAGTATGTCGTGGGCATTGCGGAGTGTTATATAGTGTGTCGTGGGCATTGTGGAGTGTTATATAGTATGTCGTGGGCATTGCGGAGTGTTACATAGTATGTAATGGGCATCATGTGTGGGCTTATGTGTAATCGGAATTACAAAGTTCACTAAAATGTGCAATGGGCATTACGGTGTGTGGCATAACATGTAATGGCCATTATGGCATGTGGTATACTATATAATGGGTGTGCGGTGTGTTGGCATTATGTTGAAAAATTTGGCGCGCGCCTTCGGCGCGCACTGTCCATATTGTCCCTCATTTGCAAGAAATTTGTTGAGTCCTGGCATAATGTGTAATGGCCATTGCGGTATATGGCATAGCTTGTAATTGGCATCACGATGTGTGGCATAACTTGTAATGGCCATTAATGTGTGTGATATAACATGTAACTGGCATTATGGTATGCAAAATCAAGAATGAAATTGAAGCAAAGGTTTAAAAAAATCAACATAAGGCGGGACTGGGGCGGGTCAGGAGGTGGGCCAATGTCTGGGAATCTCTCAACAAAAAGGTGGTAACCCTACTTACAAGTGCGCAATATTTTTGGAATATCTGATTAAAAAATGTTGGTGTGCCTTGGCAAATTGGAAGTCTTCTCTGGTGTGCCGCGACCTGAAAAAGGTTGAAAATCACTGCTATATGCTATATACTGCTAAGGGAGTCTGTAATACTACCACGCAAAGGGGAAGATACCTACAACTATCACAAATAAGCCGCTATTTGCCTGCTCCTGCACTATATTGTGTGAGTTTGGTACACTATTTATCCGTGATCGGTGATATCAGCTAGCAATGGTGATGTTCCAGTTTGCAGCCCTGTTGCATAAGGTGGAAGATTGGCAACTAAACATACCTATATAGGCTTCATTACATGACCTAACTGTGAGTTGTTTACGCTAATGTTCTACCCTACATATGGTGGAGTGGATGGCTACATCTATTCCAGCACCTGGCTTGAATTTGATATATGGGAATTTTATAGCTCTATATTTATCAAGTTTGTATTATTTTAGGATTTGTATAAACAACATTTCCATCTACCCCTAGTTAATAAACTTTATAGTAAAGCACATAAATCATTACATGCAGTGAGGGAAAGCAGGCAGGGTGAGGCTGATGATGTCACAGACAGCCTTTGTGATGTCACAGCAGGTGTGAAAGAAAAGGCCCTGCTTGGCACAGGACAAATCACTCATTGGATGAGAGTGAGCGGTGTTGGTAGCTATTCCCTTGTCTAGCTGCATACACGTGTTTTCTCATTACTTTAAATTCAAGTTTATTCTTGAACATTTACTGAAAATGTGGCTGGCTCAATTTGGGCTGACAGAATACCGCAGAAGGAGGATTTTGAAAGGCAAAGGTCTGTCTAACCGTGTTGTTGATGCTGCTCAGCAAATACTGCACCAGCAATTTGATGTACATGGATTGCAACCCATGTTCAAAGGTGAGAATGGTTCCTTTGATGCCGTCACTGGGCTTTCATTTCAGATACACCCAGATACAGATGACAACCACTTCTTTGTGTCTTGTTTTCGAAATGGGCAGATAGAAATTGCAGACAGTTCTGAATTTCATTTTACGCCCTCTGGCAGCAGACAACTGCAAGACCTCTATGGGGCTGTTGTTCCAAATGACACCCTGAAGAACATCAAACAACTGGATGTGGAGAAACAGGAACCAAACTCCCTCGACTGTGGAATATTTTCTATAGCAAATGTTGTAGAGCTCCTCTTTACCGGCGATGTGCCCATCTCCAGATACAACCTTCCATTAATGAGGCCACATCTCATACAGTGCCTGGAGGATGGAGAGTTCACACCTTTTCCAAAAATTGGGAAAAGAAGACGCCGAGAAGAGTATGGAAGTAATAAGCGATTTAGACTCAATCCGGCTTTTACGAACTGCATCGAAGAAACTGAAAAAGTGAGACCACCACCAAAAAAATGTAGAAGAAGATGCACCATTCTGTAAGGACATAATAAATGGTGTAACCTGATCCAGCAGTTATTAGATGCAGCTCCACATCAAATGCCACCTGGTGTCATATTATAGAACTGAGCAGAAGGAAAAACTGGGGATTAGGGCTACTGGCGACACCCCAAAAACAAAAACGACACACAGCAGCCACCTCATGGGTGTGTTGGAAGAGCTGCTAAGGTGCTAATTGATTGTAAAATGTTGACACTAACATCCAACTCATTGATAACTTAATAAACATATACATTATACAGTGCTATTTTTCAATAGGAATAGTTCTTGAACTTCTTATTTAAGATGACATCATCAGGAACCGGACTCCTGAACCTGCCCTGGGCCAAAATGTACTTTCCATAAAATAATATTTATTTTAAAGTTCTATTTGAGTGAATTTTTTAAAATTATTATATATGTCATATGTATATATATATATATATATATATATATATATATATGTCAATGAAAGTTCTTTTTAAATAGCTCCACCCCCAGGTCGAGTTCCAGAACCTATTGTTGCACTGTTTTCAACCCGCATATCAAGTAATACAATAACAGTGTAAACACACACAGATGCGATAGATATACCTTCCAGCATTTGCAGAGTTTATGTAGGTACAAGAGGGTGGCATGCTAGGGTTGTGTCTGCAGCCCAGCTTTGTGCCAGCCACAGCCTCTCTATGCTGCTTAGGCTCGAGCCAGTACCTGAATATATCTATCCAACCTACGTCTCTGGGTACATTGCTTACCACAGTGACTGGCTGAACATATCACTATTTATCTGTCTGGGGTAGAGACAGGGCTGGCAACAGAAATCTTGGGGCCTGCTACTGTGATATCTCTGGGGCACCCCATCAGAACATACGCATTATATTATATATACTGTACATACACACACACACAAACATGATTGCTGAGTCGGGACCTCAGCTTGTAGCCTTTTTCAGGTCTTGGCACCTCCCAGCTCCAGGTTGCCACCAACCAACTGCACAGTGTGATCGTCAGGAGGAGGTTTTCCTGCTGTGCACAGGGATGCTCAGCATAATGATGTCAAGGAGGAGGAAAAACAGGTACAGGACCATGTTACACGGTATGAAGGAGGGGTAGTGATTGCAGCATGTGTGTCTATATTTGTAAATATATGGATTTACATATATTCGATGAGCAGTAAGCGGTTATGCGTGCTCCCACTTCTTTGCTGGTTCGGCCGCTCATCCGCTGGTATTACCAGCAGATAAGCAACAGAGTGGATGGCTTACCATAGCGTCCTGCTATGGAAAGTTGTACACCCCAGAGAATATTGCTATACTGGATGAAAAATGCTCAGTGTGTATGTACTGAGCATTTTTGGGCCTAGCGATTTTACCCATCATTGTTATCCATACACGCTGGGCAAAAATACCCAGTGTGTATGGACCTTGTTTGTAGCTACAAGCAAATTTATAAAAAAACAGCATCTGCCAGAAGAAAGGAGACAATAATTTCACAGTGTATGGCTGCTTTTAGGCATGAGGTTAAAAAGAACCAGAACTCTTACAAATATGAAAGTAGGTGGCTTTTCACATTTAAATTGGAACGAGGAATGAGGTAAGACACCTAGGAAATGTAATTATTTTTTTTTATTATTTCAAAGATTTTTATTTTTCAGAATATGTAATAAACAAATTGTCCTAGGCCAAAGTTACAAAAATAAACATGACATGAAAGTGAGAACATAGGTAATGTTAAAGAGTCCTCCAAGTCTGTCTCAATATATAGACAAGCTGAGTGGAGTCTTCACATTTGTATATAATAAATCAGCAACAAAGCATATAACACAAATATAATGATTACAAGCTATTATAGTTTTTCATATTAAAGCGAAATGTTGAGAAATACACTTTTACTATATTGTTAAGTCATTTAAGTATATTATGGAGGTGAGAGGGGGGATAGAGGGTGATAACATATATGACAAGACAGAAAACGAAGGGGAAGGTGTGGGATCTGTGACTTTGGATACAGGTAGCTCTTTGGGGACTGTAGTTCAACAGGTTGTATATAATTGCCAGTATATGTGTTTAGTTTTAATATTCCATCAATCCGGCTAGTACATTTGTGGTAAACAGAGGAGACCTGGCTAAGTAGTATTCAGGAGTAATTCCGGTTGATGAGTACATTCAATTGCTGAGTGAAGAATTAGGGCGGTGTGTTTGACTTGAAAGAAGGAGAGTTCCATCCCCTTTCGATTCCACTTCAAACTGGCATCATAGAGGAAGGAAGGATTTCCAGTGTTAAGTGAAGACATAATCAATGTCCTATCAGCTTCTCCCAGGGTATCTATATAGGGGGCCCATTTTTTCAAGAAGGGTTTAGGGGATGGAGTCATATTCAACATCAAGGTACGTTTATCAAAAAGTATAAGCTGGAGGAGCCTCGTGTACAGCTCAGACATGGACGGTGTTGTATGGTTAATCCAATGGATTAAAATAAATTTCTTTGCCATTGTGAATATAATGGTTAGTAGCGGAATCATGTGGGTACATCTGAAGGCACACAACCACCCCTCAAAATTAAGGCAGAGGCAGGGTGCCGGGTCTGGAGGGAGGAATATGGAAAACATCTTACCGACTAAGTAGAATACCTTTCGCCAACATTTGAGTATTTTCGAGCAGGACCATAGACAATGAAAGAACTTGGCATTTCTCATTTTACACTTTGGACAATTTCCTGTCGCCAATGGGGACATATGTTTTGCTTGTGCAGGGGCAATATTGTCTTAAATGTGTATTGTCTTAAAATGGACTTCCTGCAGGTAAGAAGACTCCAGTAGTTTTAATGAGGACGTGAAAGAAGGAAATACCTGGTGACGTTGGCTGATGTCTGGGATGTCTGCAGTCCATGCAGTGAGCAAAGAGTGGGACGTGTTTTGTGTGGAGGTGAGCAGTAATTGGTCATATAGTTTAGTTCTAAAAATCTGAGTATCTAGTGCCATAAATATGGTGGTAAGAGGGTCAGGGTTCTGGTCAGATATTATAGAGGCGATTTTTGGTATAATATAGTGACGTGTTTGCAAATACGTGTAAAAGTGAGCATTAGGTAGGTCATATGTAGTTTTCAGACTTTCAAAGGAGAGTATTTGACCACCTGGGTCAAACAATTTGGTAGCAAGATCAAGGCCTTTACTTTTCCACGTGAAATATGAGGAGCTGGAGAGAGAGAAGATGAAGTCTGGGTTTCCCCAAATTGGCAAGTATGGGGTAATATATGGATTCCTGTGAAGTTTATTTGGTGCCATGCATCATATGTGTTACAGAATAATATGTGGTCTAGTATATGTGGGGGGATTAGCTTCACAGGGGTATGCAACAAGGCACTGGGAGAGAATGGATGGAAGAGGGCGTGATCCATTTCTAAATCTGTATCAGTGCATGGCAGCCATCATGGGTTTGTTGGAAGAGCTTGCTGCTAGTTGTTTAAAAAATGTTGACAGTTACATTCAACCCATTGATAACTTATTAACATGATGATATAAACTCCGGTTACTTCAGCTAGTGTGTGTGCGTGTATATATACATACACACACTTTACATGGTCAGGAGAATTACATATGTTTCCCCAAATGCTGCTTCCAGGACTTAGACATATGATCCCACCATTTGCCGATCTTACATTACATTGTGGCTGTATATGTAATACAGTACCTCTCACCCCGTTCTTACTTGATTAGATTTTATTTCTATATGCTATATACTGCTAAGGGAGTCTGTAATACTACCACGCAAAGGGGAAGATACTTACAACTATCACAAATAAGCCACTATTTGCCTGCTCCTGCACTATATTGTTTGAGTTTGGTACACTATTTATCCGTGATCGATGATATCAGCTAGCAATGGTGATGTTCCAGTTTGCAGCCCTGTTGCATAAGGTGGAAGACTGGCAACTAAACATACCTATATAGGCTTCATTACATGACCTAACTGTGAGTTGTTTACGCTAATGTTCTACCCTACATATGGTGGAGTGGATGGCTACATCTATTCCAGCACCTGGCTTGAATTTGATTTATGGGAATTTTATAGCTCTATATTTTTCAAGTTTGTATTATTTTAGGATTTGTATAAACAACATTTCCATCTACCCCTAGTTAATAAACTTTATAGTAAAGCACATAAATCATTATATGCAGTGAGGGAAAGCAGGCAGGGTGAGGCTGATGATGTCACAGACAGCCTTTGTGATGTCACAGCAGGTGTGAAAGAAAAGGTCCTGCTTGGCACAGGACAAATCACTCATTGGATGAGAGTGAGCGGTGTTGGTAGCTATTCCCTTGTGTAGCTGCATACACGTGTTTTCTCATTACTTTAAATTCAAGTTTATTCTTGAACATTTACTGAAAATGTGGCTGGCTCAATTTGGGCTGACAGAACATCGCAGAAGGAGGATTTTGAAAGGCAAAGGTCTGTCTAACCTAGTTGTTGATGCTGCTCAGCAAATACTGCACCAGCAATTTGATGTACATGGATTGCAACCCATGTTCAAAGGTGAGAATGGTTCCTTTGATGCCGTCACTGGGCTTTCATTTCAGATACACCCGGATACAGATGACAACCACTTCTTTGTGTCTTGTTTTCGAAATGGGCAGATAGAAATTGCAGACAGTTCTGAATTTCATTTTACGCCCTCTGGCAGCAGACAACTGCAAGACCTCTATGGGGCTGTTGTTCCAAATGACACCCTGAAAAACATCAAACAACTGGATGTGGAGAAACAGGAACCAAACTCCCTCGACTGTGGAATATTTTCTATAGCAAATGTTGTAGAGCTCCTCTTTACCGGCGATGTGCCCATCTCCAGATACAACGTTCCATTAATGAGGCCACATCTCATACAGTGCCTGGAGGATGGAGAGTTCACACCTTTTCCAAAAATTGGGAAAAGAAGACGCCGAGAAGAGTATGGAAGTAATAAGCGATTTAGACTCAATCCGGCTTTTACGAACTGCATCGAAGAAACTGAAAAAGTGAGACCACCACCAAAAAAATGTAGAAGAAGATGCACCATTCTGTAAGGACATAATAAATGGTGTAACCTGATCCAGCAGTTATTAGATGCAGCTCCACATCAAATGCCACCTGGTGTCATATTATAGAACTGAGCAGAAGGAAAAACTGGGGATTAGGGCTACTGGCGACACCCCAAAAACAAAAACGACACACAGCAGCCACCTCATGGGTGTGTTGGAAGAGCTGCTAAGGTGCTAATTGATTGTAAAATGTTGACACTAACATCCAACTCATTGATAACTTAATAAACATATACATTATACAGTGCTATTTTTCAATAGGAATAGTTCTTGAACCTCTTATTTAAGATGACATCATCAGGAACCGGACTCCTGAACCTGCCCTGGGCCAAAATGTACTTTCCATAAAATAATATTTATTTTAAAGTTCTATTTGAGTGACTTTTTAAAAATTATTATATATGTCATATATATATATATATATATATATATATATATATATGTCAATGAAAGTTCTTTTTAAATAGCTCCACCCCTAGGTCGAGTTCCAGAACCTATTGTTGCACTGTTTTCAACCCGCATATCAAGTAATACAATAACAGTGTAAACACACACAGATGTGATAGATACACCTTCCAGCATTTGCAGAGTCTAAATAGGTACAAGAGGGTGGCATGCTAGGGTTGTGTCTGCAGCCCAGCTTTGTGCCAGCCACAGCCTCTCTATGCTGCTTAGGCTCGAGCCAGTACCTGAATATATCTATCCAACCTACGTCTCTGGGTACATTGCTTACCACAGTGACTGGCTGAACATATCACTATTTATCTGTCTGGGGTAGAGACAGGGCTGGCAACAGAAATCTTGGGGCCTGCTACTGTGATATCTCTGGGGCACCCCATCAGAACATATGCATTATATTATATATACTGTACATACACACACACACAAACATGATTGCTGAGTCGGGACCTCAGCTTGTAGCTTTTTTCAGGTCTTGGCACCTCCCAGCTCCAGGTTGCCACCAACCAACCGCACAGTGTGATCGTCAGGAGGAGGTTTTCGTGCTGTGCACAGGGATGCTCAGCATAATGATGTCAAGGAGGAGGAAAAACAGGTACAGGACCATGTTACACGGTATGAAGGAGGGGTAGTGATTGCAGCATGTGTGTCTATATTTGTAAATATATGAATTTACATATATTCGATGAGCAGTAAGCGGTTATGCGTGCTCCCGCTTCTTTGCTGGTTCGGCCGCTCATCCGCTGGTATTACCAGCAGATAAGCAACAGAGTGGATGGCTTACCATAGCGTCCTGCTTTGGAAAGTTGTACACCCCAGAGAATATTGCTATACTGGATGAAAAATCCTCAGTGTGTATGTACTGAGCATTTTTGGGCCTAGCGATTTTACCCATCATTGTTATCCATACACGCTGGGCAAAAATACCCAGTGTGTATGGACCTTGTTTGTAGCTACAAGCAAATTTATAAAAAAACAGCATCTGCCAGAAGAAAGGAGACAATAATTTCACAGTGTATGGCTGCTTTTAGGCATGAGGTTAAAAAGAACCAGAACTCTTACAAATATGAAAGTAGGTGGCTTTTCACATTTAAATTGGAACGAGGAATGAGGTAAGACACCTAGGAAATGTAATTATTTTTTTTTATTATTTCAAAGATTTTTATTTTTCAGAATATGTAATAAACAAATTGTCCTAGGCCAAAGTTACAAAAATAAACATGACATGAAAGTGAGAACATAGATAATGTTAAAGAGTCCTCCAAGTCTGTCTCAATATATAGACAAGCTGAGTGGAGTCTTCACATTTGTACGATAATAAATCAGCAACAAAGCATATAACACAAATATAATGATTACAAGCTATTATAGTTTTTCATATTAAAGCGAAATGTTGAGAAATACACTTTTACTATATTGTTAAGTCATTTAAGTATATTATGGAGGTGAGAGGGGGGATAGAGGGTGATAACATATATGACAAGACAGAAAACGAAGGGGAAGGTGTGGGATCTGTGACTTTGGATACAGGTAGCTCGTTGGGGACTGTAGTTCAACAGGTTGTATATAATTGCCAGTATATGTGTTTAGTTTTAATATTCCATCAATCCGGCTAGTACATTTGTGGTAAACAGAGGAGACCTGGCTAAGTAGTATTCAGGAGTAATTCCGGTTGATGTGTACATTCAATTGCTGAGTGAAGAATTAGGGCGGTGTGTTTGACTTGAAAGAAGGAGAGTTCCATCCCCTTTCGATTCCACTTCAAACTGGCATCATAGAGGAAGAAAGGATTTCCAGTGTTAAGTGAAGACATAATCAATGTCCTATCAGCTTCTCCCAGGGTATCTATATGGAATGGGATCATTCGTCAGACTGCATTTAGGTCTACAGTCATTAGGTCGACCCCACTAGGTCGACTGGCAGGAAGGTCGACCTGACTTAAGGTCGACATGGGCCAAGGTCGACATGACTTAAGGTCGAATTTGCATAAAGGTCGACATGAGGAAGGTCGACTGGTCATAAGGTCGACATGGGTTTGTCACTGTTTTTTTGATCCGAATGTTGACACAGTCGACATGGACACAGTTGGCAATGAGAATCTAGCGATGCTTCGGGCACGGTGCCTTGCTACGCTCGGCACACTACTTTATTCTCCCACCACGCCCTAGTGGATGGTAGGGCATGAAATACCGCCTGTCGGCACATGTCGGCTCAAAAAACAGTGAAAAACCCATGTCGACCTTATGACCAGTCGACCTTCCTCAAGTCGACCTTTATGCAAATTCGACCTTAAGTCATGTCGACCTTGGCCCATGTCGACCTTAAGTCAGGTCGACCTTCCTGCCAGTCGACCTAGTGGGGTCGACCTAATGACTGTAGACCTAAGTTCATTCTAATAGATGACCGCATCCCATCTATATAGGGGGCCCATTTTTTCAAGAAGGGTTTAGGTGATGAAGTCATATTCAACATCAAGGTACGTTTATCAAAAAGTATAAGCTGGAGGAGCCTTGTGTGCAGCTCAGACATGGACGGTGTTGTAGGGTTAATCCAATGGATTAAAATAAGTTTCTTTGCCATTGTGAATATAATGTTTCTTTGCCATTGTGAATATAATGGTTAGTAGCGGAATCATGTGGGTACATCTGAAGGCACACAACCACCCCTCAAAATTAAGGCAGAGGCAGGGTGCCGGGTCTGGAGGGAGGAATATGGAAAACATCTTACCGACTAAGTATAATACCTTTCGCCAACATTTGAGAATTTTCGAGCAGGACCATAGACAATGAAAGAATTTGGCATTTCTCATTTTACACTTTGGACAATTTCCTGTCGCCAATGGGGACATATGTTTTGCTTGTGCAGGGGCAATATTGTCTTAAATGTGTATTGTCTTAAAATGGACTTCCTGCAGGTAAGAAGACTCCAGTAGTTTTAATGAGGACGTGAAAGAAGGAAATACCTGGTGACGTTGGCTGATGTCTGGGATGTCCGCAGTCCATGCAGTGAGCAAAGAGTGGGACATGCTTTGTGTGGAGGTGAGCAGTAATTGGTCATATAGTTTACTTCTAAAAATCTGAGTGTCTAGTTCCATACATATGGTGGTAAGAGGGTCAGGGTTCTGGTCAGATATTATAGAGGCGATTTTTGGTATAATATAGTGACGGGTTTGCAAATACGTGTAAAAGTGAGCATTAGGTAGGTCATATGTAGTTTTCAGACTTTCAAAGGAGAGTATTTGACCACCTGGGTCAAACAATTTGGTAGCAAGATCAAGGCCTTTACTTTTCCACGTGAAATATGAGGAGCTGGAGAGAGAGAAGATGAAGTCTGGGTTTCCCCAAATTGGCAAGTATGGGGTAATATATGGATTCCTGTGAAGTTTATTTGGTGCCATGCATCATATGTGTTACGAAATAATATGTGATCTAGTATATGTGGGGGGATTAGCTTCACAGGGGTATGCAACAAGGCACTGGGAGAGAATGGATGGAAGAGGGCATGATCCATTTCTAAATCTGTATCAGTGCATGGCAGCCATAATGGGTTTGTTGGAAGAGCTTGCTGCTAGTTGTTTAAAAAATGTTGACAGTTACATTCAACCCATTGGTAACTTATTAACATGAAGATATAAACCCCGGTTACTTCAGCTAGTGTGTGTGTGTGTGTGTGTGTGTGCGTGTATATATAAATACACACACTTTACATGGTCAGGAGAATTACATATGTTTCCCCAAATGCTGCTTCCAGGACTTAGACATATGATCCCACCATTTGCCGATCTTACATTACATTGTGGCTGTATATGTAATACAGTACCTCTCACCCCGTTCTTACTTGATTAGATTTTATTTCTATATGCTATATACTGCTAAGGGAGTCTGTAATACTACCACGCAAAGGGGAAGATACTTACAACTATCACAAATAAGCCGCTATTTGCCTTCTCCTGCACTATATTGTGTGAGTTTGGTACACTATTTATCCGTGATCGGTGATATCAGCTAGCAATGGTGATGTTCCAATTTGCAGCCCTGTTGCATAAGGTGGAAGACTGGCAACTAAACATACCTATATAGGCTTCATTACATGACCTAACTGTGAGTTGTTTACGCTAATGTTCTACCCTACATATGGTGGAGTGGATGGCTACATCTATTCCAGCACCTGGCTTGAATTTGATTTATGGGAATTTTATAGCTCTATATTTATCAAGTTTGTATTATTTTAGGATTTGTATAAACAACATTTCCATCTACCCCCTAGTTAATAAACTTTATAGTAAAGCACATAAATCATTATATGCAGTGAGGGAAAGCAGGCAGGGTGAGGCTGATGATGTCACAGACAGCCTTTGTGATGTCACAGCAGGTGTGAAAGAAAAGGTCCTGCTTGGCACAGGACAAATCACTCATTGGATGAGAGTGAGCGGTGTTGGTAGCTATTCCCTTGTGTAGCTGCATACACGTGTTTTCTCATTACTTTAAATTCAAGTTTATTCTTGAACATTTACTGAAAATGTGGCTGGCTCAATTTGGGCTGACAGAACATCGCAGAAGGAGGATTTTGAAAGGCAAAGGTCTGTCTAACCTAGTTGTTGATGCTGCTCAGCAAATACTGCACCAGCAATTTGATGTACATGGATTGCAACCCATGTTCAAAGGTGAGAATGGTTCCTTTGATGCCGTCACTGGGCTTTCATTTCAGATACACCCGGATACAGATGACAACCACTTCTTTGTGTCTTGTTTTCGAAATGGGCAGATAGAAATTGCAGACAGTTCTGAATTTCATTTTACGCCCTCTGGCAGCAGACAACTGCAAGACCTCTATGGGGCTGTTGTTCCAAATGACACCCTGAAAAACATCAAACAACTGGATGTGGAGAAACAGGAACCAAACTCCCTCGACTGTGGAATATTTTCTATAGCAAATGTTGTAGAGCTCCTCTTTACCGGCGATGTGCCCATCTCCAGATACAACGTTCCATTAATGAGGCCACATCTCATACAGTGCCTGGAGGATGGAGAGTTCACACCTTTTCCAAAAATTGGGAAAAGAAGACGCCGAGAAGAGTATGGAAGTAATAAGCGATTTAGACTCAATCCGGCTTTTACGAACTGCATCGAAGAAACTGAAAAAGTGAGACCACCACCAAAAAAATGTAGAAGAAGATGCACCATTCTGTAAGGACATAATAAATGGTGTAACCTGATCCAGCAGTTATTAGATGCAGCTCCACATCAAATGCCACCTGGTGTCATATTATAGAACTGAGCAGAAGGAAAAACTGGGGATTAGGGCTACTGGCGACACCCCAAAAACAAAAACGACACACAGCAGCCACCTCATGGGTGTGTTGGAAGAGCTGCTAAGGTGCTAATTGATTGTAAAATGTTGACACTAACATCCAACTCATTGATAACTTAATAAACATATACATTATACAGTGCTATTTTTCAATAGGAATAGTTCTTGAACCTCTTATTTAAGATGACATCATCAGGAACCGGACTCCTGAACCTGCCCTGGGCCAAAATGTACTTTCCATAAAATAATATTTATTTTAAAGTTCTATTTGAGTGACTTTTTTAAAATTATTATATATGTCATATATATATATGTCAATGAAAGTTCTTTTTAAATAGCTCCACCCCCAGGTCGAGTTCCAGAACCTATTGTTGCACTGTTTTCAACCCGCATATCAAGTAATACAATAACAGTGTAAACACACACAGATGTGATAGATACACCTTCCAGCATTTGCAGAGTCTAAATAGGTACAAGAGGGTGGCCTGCTAGGGTTGTGTCTGCAGCCCAGCTTTGTGCCAGCCACAGCCTCTCTATGCTGCTTAGGCTCGAGCCAGTACCTGAATATATCTATCCAACCTACGTCTCTGGGTACATTGCTTACCACAGTGACTGGCTGAACATATCACTATTTATCTGTCTGGGGTAGAGACAGGGCTGGCAACAGAAATCTTGGGGCCTGCTACTGTGATATCTCTGGGGCACCCCATCAAAACATACGCATTATATTATATATACTGTACATACACACACACACACACACAAACATGATTGCTGAGTCGGGACCTCAGCTTGTAGCCTTTTTCAGGTCTTGGCACCTCCCAGCTCCAGGTTGCCACCAACCAACCGCACAGTGTGATCGTCAGGAGAAGGTTTTCCTGCTGTGCACAGGGATGCTCAGCATAATGATGTCAAGGAGGAGGAAAAACAGGTACAGGACCATGTTACACGGTATGAAGGAGGGGTAGTGATTGCAGTATGTGTGTCTATATTTGTAAATATATGAATTTACATATATTCGATGAGCAGTAAGCGGTTATGCGTGCTCCCGCTTCTTTGCTGGTTCGGCCGCTCATCCGCTGGTATTACCAGCAGATAAGCAACAGAGTGGATGGCTTACCATAGCGTCCTGCTTTGGAAAGTTGTACACCCCAGAGAATATTGCTATACTGGATGAAAAATGCTCAATGTGTATGTACTGAGCATTTTTCGGCCTAGCGATTTTCCCCATCATTGTTATCCATACACGCTGGGCAAAAATGCCCAGTGTGTATGGACCTTGTTTGTAGCTACAAGCAAATTTATAAAGAACAGCATCTGCCAGAAGAAAGGAGACAATAATTTCACAGTGTATGGCTGCTTTTAGGCATGAGGTTAAAAAGAACCAGAACTCTTACAAATATGAAAGTAGGTGGCTTTTCACATTTAAATTGGAACGATGAATGAGGTAAGACACCTAGGAAATGTAATTATTTTTTTTTATTATTTCAAAGATTTTTATTTTTCAGAATATGTAATAAACAAATTGTCCTAGGCCAAAGTTACAAAAATAAACATGACATGAAAGTGAGAACATAGATAATGTTAAAGAGTCCTCCAAGTCTGTCTCAATATATAGACAAGCTGAGTGGAGTCTTCACATTTGTACGATAATAAATCAGCAACAAAGCATATAACACAAATATAATGATTACAAGCTATTATAGTTTTTCATATTAAAGCGAAATGTTGAGAAATACACTTTTACGATATTGTTAAGTCATTTAAATATATTATGGAGGTGAGAGGGGGGATAGAGGGTGATAACATATATGACAAGACAGAAAACGAAGGGGAAGGTGTGGGATCTGTGACTTTGGATACAGGTAGCTCTTTGGGGACTGTAGTTCAACAGGTTGTATATAATTGCCAGTATATGTGTTTAGTTTTAATATTCCATCAATCCGGCTAGTACATTTGTGGTAAACAGAGGAGACCTGGCTAAGTAGTATTCAGGAGTAATTCCGGTTGATGTGTACATTCAATTGCTGAGTGAAGAATTAGGGCGGTGTGTTTGACTTGAAAGAAGGAGAGTTCCATCCCCTTTCGATTCCACTTCAAACTGGCATCATAGAGGAAGAAAGGATTTCCAGTGTTAAGTGAAGACATAATCAATGTCCTATCAGCTTCTCCCAGGGTATCTATATAGGGGGCCCATTTTTTCAAGAAGGGTTTAGGTGATGAAGTCATATTCAACATCAAGGTACGTTTATCAAAAAGTATAAGCTGGAGGAGCCTCGTGTGCAGCTCAGACATGGACGGTGTTGTAGGGTTAATCCAATGGATTAAAATAAGTTTCTTTGCCATTGTGAATATAATGGTTAGTAGCGGAATCATGTGGGTACATCTGAAGGCACACAACCACCCCTCAAAATTAAGGCAGAGGCAGGGTGCCGGGTCTGGAGGGAGGAATATGGAAAACATCTTACCGACTAAGTATAATACCTTTCGCCAACATTTGAGAATTTTCGAGCAGGACCATAGACAATGAAAGAACTTGGCATTTCTCATTTTACACTTTGGACAATTTCCTGTCGCCAATGGGGACATATGTTTTGCTTGTGCAGGGGCAATATTGTCTTAAATGTGTATTGTCTTAAAATGGACTTCCTGCAGGTAAGAAGACTCCAGTAGTTTTAATGAGGACGTGAAAGAAGGAAATACCTGGTGACGTTGGCTGATGTCTGGGATGTCCGCAGTCCATGCAGTGAGCAAAGAGTGGGACATGCTTTGTGTGGAGGTGAGCAGTAATTGGTCATATAGTTTACTTCTAAAAATCTGAGTGTCTAGTTCCATACATATGGTGGTAAGAGGGTCAGGGTTCTGGTCAGATATTATAGAGGCGATTTTTGGTATAATATAGTGACGGGTTTGCAAATACGTGTAAAAGTGAGCATTAGGTAGGTCATATGTAGTTTTCAGACTTTCAAAGGAGAGTATTTGACCACCTGGGTCAAACAATTTGGTAGCAAGATCAAGGCCTTTACTTTTCCACGTGAAATATGAGGAGCTGGAGAGAGAGAAGATGAAGTCTGGGTTTCCCCAAATTGGCAAGTATGGGGTAATATATGGATTCCTGTGAAGTTTATTTGGTGCCATGCATCATATGTGTTACGGAATAATATGTGATCTAGTATATGTGGGGGGATTAGCTTCACAGGGGTATGCAACAAGGCACTGGGAGAGAATGGATGGAAGAGGGCGTGATCCATTTCTAAATCTGTATCAGTGCATGGCAGCCATCATGGGTTTGTTGGAAGAGCTTGCTGCTAGTTGTTTAAAAAATGTTGACAGTTACATTCAACCCATTGATAACTTATTAACATGAAGATATAAACCCCGGTTACTTCAGCTAGTGTGTGTGTGTGTGTGCGTGTATATATACATACACACACTTTACATGGTCAGGAGAATTACATATGTTTCCCCAAATGCTGCTTCCAGGACTTAGACATATGATCCCACCATTTGCCGATCTTACATTACATTATGGCTGTATATGTAATACAGTACCTCTCACCCCGTTCTTACTTGATTAGATTTTATTTCTATATGCTATATACTGCTAAGGGAGTCTGTAATACTACCACGCAAAGGGGAAGATACTTACAACTATCACAAATAAGCCGCTATTTGCCTGCTCCTGCACTATATTGTGTGAGTTTGGTACACTATTTATCTGTGATCGGTGATATCAGCTAGCAATGGTGATGTTCCAGTTTGCAGCCCTGTTGCATAAGGTGGAAGACTGGCAACTAAACATACCTATATAGGCTTCATTACATGACCTAACTGTGAGTTGTTTACGCTAATGTTCTACCCTACATATGGTGGAGTGGATGGCTACATCTATTCCAGCACCTGGCTTGAATTTGATTTATGGGAATTTTATAGCTCTATATTTATCAAGTTTGTATTATTTTAGGATTTGTATAAACAACATTTCCATCTACTCCTAGTTAATAAACTTTATAGTAAAGCACATAAATCATTATATGCAGTGAGGGAAAGCAGGCAGGGTGAGGCTGATGATGTCACAGACAGCCTTTGTGATGTCACAGCAGGTGTGAAAGAAAAGGTCCTGCTTGGCACAGGACAAATCACTCATTGGATGAGAGTGAGCGGTGTTGGTAGCTATTCCCTTGTGTAGCTGCATACACGTGTTTTCTCATTACTTTAAATTCAAGTTTATTCTTGAACATTTACTGAAAATGTGGCTGGCTCAATTTGGGCTGACAGAACATCGCAGAAGGAGGATTTTGAAAGGCAAAGGTCTGTCTAACCTAGTTGTTGATGCTGCTCAGCAAATACTGCACCAGCAATTTGATGTACATGGATTGCAACCCATGTTCAAAGGTGAGAATGGTTCCTTTGATGCCGTCACTGGGCTTTCATTTCAGATACACCCGGATACAGATGACAACCACTTCTTTGTGTCTTGTTTTCGAAATGGGCAGATAGAAATTGCAGACAGTTCTGAATTTCATTTTACGCCCTCTGGCAGCAGACAACTGCAAGACCTCTATGGGGCTGTTGTTCCAAATGACACCCTGAAAAACATCAAACAACTGGATGTGGAGAAACAGGAACCAAACTCCCTCGACTGTGGAATATTTTCTATAGCAAATGTTGTAGAGCTCCTCTTTACCGGCGATGTGCCCATCTCCAGATACAACGTTCCATTAATGAGGCCACATCTCATACAGTGCCTGGAGGATGGAGAGTTCACACCTTTTCCAAAAATTGGGAAAAGAAGACGCCGAGAAGAGTATGGAAGTAATAAGCGATTTAGACTCAATCCGGCTTTTACGAACTGCATCGAAGAAACTGAAAAAGTGAGACCACCACCAAAAAAATGTAGAAGAAGATGCACCATTCTGTAAGGACATAATATATGGTGTAACCTGATCCAGCAGTTATTAGATGCAGCTCCACATCAAATGCCACCTGGTGTCATATTATAGAACTGAGCAGAAGGAAAAACTGGGGATTAGGGCTACTGGCGACACCCCAAAAACAAAAACGACACACAGCAGCCACCTCATGGGTGTGTTGGAAGAGCTGCTAAGGTGCTAATTGATTGTAAAATGTTGACACTAACATCCAACTCATTGATAACTTAATAAACATATACATTATGCAGTGCTATTTTTCAATAGGAATAGTTCTTGAACCTCTTATTTAAGATGACATCATCAGGAACCGGACTCCTGAACCTGCCCTGGGCCAAAATGTACTTTCCATAAAATAATATTTATTTTAAAGTTCTATTTTAGTGACTTTTTTAAAATTATTATATATGTCATATATATATATATATATATATATATATATATATATGTCAATGAAAGTTCTTTTTAAATAGCTCCACCCCCAGGTCGAGTTCCAGAACCTATTGTTGCACTGTTTTCAACCCGCATATTAAGTAATACAATAACAGTGTAAACACACACAGATGTGATAGATACACCTTCCAGCATTTGCAGAGTCTAAATAGGTACAAGAGGGTGGCCTGCTAGGGTTGTGTCTGCAGCCCAGCTTTGTGCCAGCCACAGCCTCTCTATGCTGCTTAGGCTCGAGCCAGTACCTGAATATATCTATCCAACCTACGTCTCTGGGTACATTGCTTACCACAGTGACTGGCTGAACATATCACTATTTATCTGTCTGGGGTAGAGACAGGGCTGGCAACAGAAATCTTGGGGCCTGCTACTGTGATATCTCTGGGGCACCCCATCAGAACATACGCATTATATTATATATACTGTACATACACACACACACAAACATGATTGCTGAGTCGGGACCTCAGCTTGTAGCCTTTTTCAGGTCTTGGCACCTCCCAGCTCCAGGTTGCCACCAACCAACCGCACAGTATGATCGTCAGGAGGAGGTTTTCCTGCTGTGCACAGGGATGCTCAGCATAATGATGTCAAGGAGGAGGAAAAACAGGTACAGGACCATGTTACACGGTATGAAGGAGGGGTAGTGATTGCAGCATGTGTGTCTATATTTGTAAATATATGAATTTACATATATTCGATGAGCAGTAAGCGGTTATGCGTGCTCCCGCTTCTTTGCTGGTTCGGCCGCTCATCCGCTGGTATTACCAGCAGATAAGCAACAGAGTGGATGGCTTACCATAGCGTCCTGCTTTGGAAAGTTGTACACCCCAGAGAATATTGCTATACTGGATGAAAAATGCTCAGTGTGTATGTACTGAGAATTTTTGGGCCTAGCGATTTTCCCCATCATTGTTATCCATACACGCTGGGCAAAAATGCCCAGTGTGTATGGACCTTGTTTGTAGCTACAAGCAAATTTATAAAAAACAGCATCTGCCAGAAGAAAGGAGACAATCATTTCACAGTGTATGGCTGCTTTTAGGCATGAGGTTAAAAAGAACCAGAACTCTTACAAATATGAAAGTAGGTGGCTTTTCACATTTAAATTGGAACGATGAATGAGGTAAGACACCTAGGAAATGTAATTAATTTTTTTTATTATTTCAAAGATTTTTATTTTTCAGAATATGTAATAAACAAATTGTCCTAGGCCAAAGTTACAAAAATAAACATGACATGAAAGTGAGAACATAGATAATGTTAAAGAGTCCTCCAAGTCTGTCTCTATATATAGACAAGCTGAGTGGAGTCTTCACATTTGTACGATAATAAATCAGCAACAAAGCATATAACACAAATATAATGATTACAAGCTATTATAGTTTTTCATATTAAAGCGAAATGTTGAGAAATACACTTTTACTATATTGTTAAGTCATTTAAGTATATTATGGAGGTAAGAGGGGGGATAGAGGGTGATAACATATATGACAAGACAGAAAACGAAGGGGAAGGTGTGGGATCTGTGACTTTGGATACAGCTAGCTCTTTGGGGACTGTAGTTCAACAGGTTGTATATAATTGCCAGTATATGTGTTTAGTTTTAATATTCCATCAATCCGGCTAGTACATTTGTGGTAAACAGAGGAGACCTGGCTAAGTAGTATTCAGGAGTAATTCCGGTTGATGTGTACATTCAATTGCTGAGTGAAGAATTAGGGCGGTGTGTTTGACTTGAAAGAAGGAGAGTTCCATCCCCTTTCGATTCCACTTCAAACTGGCATCATAGAGGAAGAAAGGATTTCCAGTGTTAAGTGAAGACATAATCAATGTCCTATCAGCTTCTCCCAGGGTATCTATATGGAATGGGATCATTCGTCAGACTGCATTTAGGTCTACAGTCATTAGGTCGACCCCACTAGGTCGACTGGCAGGAAGGTCGACCTGACTTAAGGTCAACATGGGCCAAGGTCGACATGACTTAAGGTCGAATTTGCATAAAGGTCGACATGAGGAAGGTCGACTGGTCATAAGGTCGACATGGGTTTGTCACTGTTTTTTTGATCCGAACGTCGACACAGTCGACATGGACACAGTTGACAATGAGAATCGGACCCTCGCATCGCTCGCTTTGCTAGCGATGCTTCGGGCACGGTGCCTCGCTACGCTCGGCACACTATTTTATTCTCCCAATACGCCCTAGTGGATGGTAGGGCATGAAATACCGCCTGTCGGCACATGTCGGCTCAAAAAACAGTGAAAAACCCATGTCGACCTTATGACCAGTCGACCTTCCTCAAGTCGACCTTTATGCAAATTCGACCTTAAGTCATGTCGACCTTGGCCCATGTCGACCTTAAGTCAGGTCGACCTTCCTGCCAGTCGACCTAGTGGGGTCGACCTAATGACTGTAGACCTAAGTTCATTCTAATAGATGACCGCACCCCATCTATATAGGGGGCCCATTTTTTCAAGAAGGGTTTAGGTGATGAAGTCATTTTCAACATCAAGGTACGTTTATCAAAAAGTATAAGCTGGAGGAGCCTCGTGTGCAGCTCAGACATGGACGGTGTTGTAGGGTTAATCCAATGGATTAAAATAAGTTTCTTTGCCATTGTGAATATAATGGTTAGTAGCGGAATCATGTGGGTACATCTGAAGGCACACAACCACCCCTCAAAATTAAGGCAGAGGCAGGGTGCCGGGTCTGGAGGGAGGAATATGGAAAACATCTTACCGACTAAGTATAATACCTTTCGCCAACATTTGAGAATTTTCGAGCAGGACCATAGACAATGAAAGAACTTGGCATTTCTCATTTTACACTTTGGACAATTTCCTGTCGCCAATGGGGACATATGTTTTGCTTGTGCAGGGGCAATATTGTCTTAAATGTGTATTGTCTTAAAATGGACTTCCTGCAGGTAAGAAGACTCCAGTAGTTTTAATGAGGACGTGAAAGAAGGAAATACCTGGTGACGTTGGCTGATGTCTGGGATGTCCGCAGTCCATGCAGTGAGCAAAGAGTGGGACATGCTTTGTGTGGAGGTGAGCAGTAATTGGTCATATAGTTTACTTCTAAAAATCTGAGTGTCTAGTTCCATACATATGGTGGTAAGAGGGTCAGGGTTCTGGTCAGATATTATAGAGGCGATTTTTGGTATAATATAGTGACGGGTTTGCAAATACGTGTAAAAGTGAGCATTAGGTAGGTCATATGTAGTTTTCAGACTTTCAAAGGAGAGTATTTGACCACCTGGGTCAAACAATTTGGTAGCAAGATCAAGGCATTTACTTTTCCACGTGAAATATGAGGAGCTGGAGAGAGAGAAGATGAAGTCTGGGTTTCCCCAAATTGGCAAGTATGGGGTAATATATGGATTCCTGTGAAGTTTATTTGGTGCCATGCATCATATGTGTTACGGAATAATATGTGATCTAGTATATGTGGGGGGATTAGCTTCACAGGGGTATGCAACAAGGCACTGGGAGAGAATGGATGGAAGAGGGCGTGATCCATTTCTAAATCTGTATCAGTGCATGGCAGCCATCATGGGTTTGTTGGAAGAGCTTGCTGCTAGTTGTTGACAGTTACATTCAACCCATTGATAACTTATTAACATGAAGATATAAACCCCGGTTACTTCAGCTAGTGTGTGTGTGTGTGTGTGTGTGTGCGTGTATATATACATACACACACTTTACATGGTCAGGAGAATTACATATGTTTCCCCAAATGCTGCTTCCAGGACTTAGACATATGATCCCACCATTTGCCGATCTTACATTACATTGTGGCTGTATATGTAATACAGTACCTCTCACCCCGTTCTTACTTAATTAGATTTTATTTCTATATGCTATATACTGCTAAGGGAGTCTGTAATACTACCACGCAAAGGGGAAGATACTTACAACTATCACAAATAAGCCGCTATTTGCCTGCTCCTGCACTATATTGTGTGAGTTTGGTACACTATTTATCCTTGATCGGTGATATCAGCTAGCAATGGTGATGTTCCAGTTTGCAGCCCTGTTGCATAAGGTGGAAGACTGGCAACTAAACATACCTATATAGGCTTCATTACATGACCTAACTGTGAGTTGTTTACGCTAATGTTCTACCCTACATATGGTGGAGTGGATGGCTACATCTATTCCAGCACCTGGCTTGAATTTGATTTATGGGAATTTTATAGCTCTATATTTATCAAGTTTGTATTATTTTAGGATTTGTATAAACAACATTTCCATCTACCCCTAGTTAATAAACTTTATAGTAAAGCACATAAATCATTATATGCAGTGAGGGAAAGCAGGCAGGGTGAGGCTGATGATGTCACAGACAGCCTTTGTGATGTCACAGCAGGTGTGAAAGAAAAGGTCCTGCTTGGCACAGGACAAATCACTCATTGGATGAGAGTGAGCGGTGTTGGTAGCTATTCCCTTGTGTAGCTGCATACACGTGTTTTCTCATTACTTTAAATTCAAGTTTATTCTTGAACATTTACTGAAAATGTGGCTGGCTCAATTTGGGCTGACAGAACATCGCAGAAGGAGGATTTTGAAAGGCAAAGGTCTGTCTAACCTAGTTGTTGATGCTGCTCAGCAAATACTGCACCAGCAATTTGATGTACATGGATTGCAACCCATGTTCAAAGGTGAGAATGGTTCCTTTGATGCCGTCACTGGGCTTTCATTTCAGATACACCCGGATACAGATGACAACCACTTCTTTGTGTCTTGTTTTCGAAATGGGCAGATAGAAATTGCAGACAGTTCTGAATTTCATTTTACGCCCTCTGGCAGCAGACAACTGCAAGACCTCTATGGGGCTGTTGTTCCAAATGACACCCTGAAAAACATCAAACAACTGGATGTGGAGAAACAGGAACCAAACTCCCTCGACTGTGGAATATTTTCTATAGCAAATGTTGTAGAGCTCCTCTTTACCGGCGATGTGCCCATCTCCAGATACAACGTTCCATTAATGAGGCCACATCTCATACAGTGCCTGGAGGATGGAGAGTTCACACCTTTTCCAAAAATTGGGAAAAGAAGACGCCGAGAAGAGTATGGAAGTAATAAGCGATTTAGACTCAATCCGGCTTTTACGAACTGCATCGAAGAAACTGAAAAAGTGAGACCACCACCAAAAAAATGTAGAAGAAGATGCACCATTCTGTAAGGACATAATAAATGGTGTAACCTGATCCAGCAGTTATTAGATGCAGCTCCACATCAAATGCCACCTGGTGTCATATTATAGAACTGAGCAGAAGGAAAAACTGGGGATTAGGGCTACTGGCGACACCCCAAAAACAAAAACGACACACAGCAGCCACCTCATGGGTGTGTTGGAAGAGCTGCTAAGGTGCTAATTGATTGTAAAATGTTGACACTAACATCCAACTCATTGATAACTTAATAAACATATACATTATGCAGAGCTATTTTTCAATAGGAATAGTTCTTGAACCTCTTATTTAAGATGACATCATCAGGAACCGGACTCCTGAACCTGCCCTGGGCCAAAATGTACTTTCCATAAAATAATATTTATTTTAAAGTTCTATTTGAGTGACTTTTTTAAAATTATTATATATGTCATATATATATATATATATATGTCAATGAAAGTTCTTTTTAAATAGCTCCACCCCCAGGTCGAGTTCCAGAACCTATTGTTGCACTGTTTTCAACCCGCATATCAAGTAATACAATAACAGTGTAAACACACACAGATGTGATAGATACACCTTCCAGCATTTGCAGAGTCTAAATAGGTACAAGAGGGTGGCCTGCTAGGGTTGTGTCTGCAGCCCAGCTTTGTGCCAGCCACAGCCTCTCTATGCTGCTTAGGCTCGAGCCAGTACCTGAATATATCTATCCAACCTACGTCTCTGGGTACATTGCTTACCACAGTGACTGGCTGAACATATCACTATTTATCTGTCTGGGGTAGAGACAGGGCTGGCAACAGAAATCTTGGGGCCTGCTACTGTGATATCTCTGGGGCACCCCATCAGAACATACGCATTATATTATATATACTGTACATACACACACACACAAACATGATTGCTGAGTCGGGACCTCAGCTTGTAGCCTTTTTCAGGTCTTGGCACCTCCCAGCTCCAGGTTGCCACCAACCAACCGCACAGTATGATCGTCAGGAGGAGGTTTTCCTGCTGTGCACAGGGATGCTCAGCATAATGATGTCAAGGAGGAGGAAAAACAGGTACAGGACCATGTTACACGGTATGAAGGAGGGGTAGTGATTGCAGCATGTGTGTCTATATTTGTAAATATATGAATTTACATATATTCGATGAGCAGTAAGCGGTTATGCGTGCTCCCGCTTCTTTGCTGGTTCGGCCGCTCATCCGCTGGTATTACCAGCAGATAAGCAACAGAGTGGATGGCTTACCATAGCGTCCTGCTTTGGAAAGTTGTACACCCCAGAGAATATTGCTATACTGGATGAAAAATGCTCAGTGTGTATGTACTGAGCATTTTTGGGCCTAGCGATTTTCCCCATCATTGTTATCCATACACGCTGGGCAAAAATGCCCAGTGTGTATGGACCTTGTTTGTAGCTACAAGCAAATTTATAAAAAACAGCATCTGCCAGAAGAAAGGAGACAATCATTTCACAGTGTATGGCTGCTTTTAGGCATGAGGTTAAAAAGAACCAGAACTCTTACAAATATGAAAGTAGGTGGCTTTTCACATTTAAATTGGAACGATGAATGAGGTAAGACACCTAGGAAATGTAATTAATTTTTTTTATTATTTCAAAGATTTTTATTTTTCAGAATATGTAATAAACAAATTGTCCTAGGCCAAAGTTACAAAAATAAACATGACATGAAAGTGAGAACATAGATAATGTTAAAGAGTCCTCCAAGTCTGTCTCTATATATAGACAAGCTGAGTGGAGTCTTCACATTTGTACGATAATAAATCAGCAACAAAGCATATAACACAAATATAATGATTACAAGCTATTATAGTTTTTCATATTAAAGCGAAATGTTGAGAAATACACTTTTACTATATTGTTAAGTCATTTAAGTATATTATGGAGGTAAGAGGGGGGATAGAGGGTGATAACATATATGACAAGACAGAAAACGAAGGGGAAGGTGTGGGATCTGTGACTTTGGATACAGGTAGCTCTTTGGGGACTGTAGTTCAACAGGTTGTATATAATTGCCAGTATATGTGTTTAGTTTTAATATTCCATCAATCCGGCTAGTACATTTGTGGTAAACAGAGGAGACCTGGCTAAGTAGTATTCAGGAGTAATTCCGGTTGATGTGTACATTCAATTGCTGAGTGAAGAATTAGGGCGGTGTGTTTGACTTGAAAGAAGGAGAGTTCCATCCCCTTTCGATTCCACTTCAAACTGGCATCATAGAGGAAGAAAGGATTTCCAGTGTTAAGTGAAGACATAATCAATGTCCTATCAGCTTCTCCCAGGGTATCTATATGGAATGGGATCATTCGTCAGACTGCATTTAGGTCTACAGTCATTAGGTCGACCCCACTAGGTCGACTGGCAGGAAGGTCGACCTGACTTAAGGTCGACATGGGCCAAGGTCGACATGACTTAAGGTCGAATTTGCATAAAGGTCGACATGAGGAAGGTCGACTGGTCATAAGGTCGACATGGGTTTGTCACTGTTTTTTTGATCCGAACGTCGACACAGTCGACATGGACACAGTTGACAATGAGAATCGGACCCTCGCATCGCTCGCTTTGCTAGCGATGCTTCGGGCACGGTGCCTCGCTACGCTCGGCACACTATTTTATTCTCCCACCACGCCCTAGTGGATGGTAGGGCATGAAATACCGCCTGTCGGCACATGTCGGCTCAAAAAACAGTGAAAAACCCATGTCGACCTTATGACCAGTCGACCTTCCTCAAGTCGACCTTTATGCAAATTCGACCTTAAGTCATGTCGACCTTGGCCCATGTCGACCTTAAGTCAGGTCGACCTTCCTGCCAGTCGACCTAGTGGGGTCGACCTAATGACTGTAGACCTAAGTTCATTCTAATAGATGACCGCACCCCATCTATATAGGGGGCCCATTTTTTCAAGAAGGGTTTAGGTGATGAAGTCATATTCAACATCAAGGTACGTTTATCAAAAAGTATAAGCTGGAGGAGCCTCGTGTGCAGCTCAGACATGGACGGTGTTGTAGGGTTAATCCAATGGATTAAAATAAGTTTCTTTGCCATTGTGAATATAATGGTTAGTAGCGGAATCATGTGGGTACATCTGAAGGCACACAACCACCCCTCAAAATTAAGGCAGAGGCAGGGTGCCGGGTCTGGAGGGAGGAATATGGAAAACATCTTACCGACTAAGTATAATACCTTTCGCCAACATTTGAGAATTTTCGAGCAGGACCATAGACAATGAAAGAACTTGGCATTTCTCATTTTACACTTTGGACAATTTCCTGTCGCCAATGGGGACATATGTTTTGCTTGTGCAGGGGCAATATTGTCTTAAATGTGTATTGTCTTAAAATGGACTTCCTGCAGGTAAGAAGACTCCAGTAGTTTTAATGAGGACGTGAAAGAAGGAAATACCTGGTGACGTTGGCTGATGTCTGGGATGTCCGCAGTCCATGCAGTGAGCAAAGAGTGGGACATGCTTTGTGTGGAGGTGAGCAGTAATTGGTCATATAGTTTACTTCTAAAAATCTGAGTGTCTAGTTCCATACATATGGTGGTAAGAGGGTCAGGGTTCTGGTCAGATATTATAGAGGCGATTTTTGGTATAATATAGTGACGGGTTTGCAAATACGTGTAAAAGTGAGCATTAGGTAGGTCATATGTAGTTTTCAGACTTTCAAAGGAGAGTATTTGACCACCTGGGTCAAACAATTTGGTAGCAAGATCAAGGCATTTACTTTTCCACGTGAAATATGAGGAGCTGGAGAGAGAGAAGATGAAGTCTGGGTTTCCCCAAATTGGCAAGTATGGGGTAATATATGGATTCCTGTGAAGTTTATTTGGTGCCATGCATCATATGTGTTACGGAATAATATGTGATCTAGTATATGTGGGGGGATTAGCTTCACAGGGGTATGCAACAAGGCACTGGGAGAGAATGGATGGAAGAGGGCGTGATCCATTTCTAAATCTGTATCAGTGCATGGCAGCCATCATGGGTTTGTTGGAAGAGCTTGCTGCTAGTTGTTTAAAAAATGTTGACAGTTACATTCAACCCATTGATAACTTATTAACATGAAGATATAAACCCCGGTTACTTCAGCTAGTGTGTGTGTGTGTGTGTGTGCGTGTATATATACATACACACACTTTACATGGTCAGGAGAATTACATATGTTTCCCCAAATGCTGCTTCCAGGACTTAGACATATGATCCCACCATTTGCCGATCTTACATTACATTGTGGCTGTATATGTAATACAGTACCTCTCACCCCGTTCTTACTTAATTAGATTTTATTTCTATATGCTATATACTGCTAAGGGAGTCTGTAATACTACCACGCAAAGGGGAAGATACTTACAACTATCACAAATAAGCCGCTATTTGCCTGCTCCTGCACTATATTGTGTGAGTTTGGTACACTATTTATCCTTGATCGGTGATATCAGCTAGCAATGGTGATGTTCCAGTTTGCAGCCCTGTTGCATAAGGTGGAAGACTGGCAACTAAACATACCTATATAGGCTTCATTACATGACCTAACTGTGAGTTGTTTACGCTAATGTTCTACCCTACATATGGTGGAGTGGATGGCTACATCTATTCCAGCACCTGGCTTGAATTTGATTTATGGGAATTTTATAGCTCTATATTTATCAAGTTTGTATTATTTTAGGATTTGTATAAACAACATTTCCATCTACCCCTAGTTAATAAACTTTATAGTAAAGCACATAAATCATTATATGCAGTGAGGGAAAGCAGGCAGGGTGAGGCTGATGATGTCACAGACAGCCTTTGTGATGTCACAGCAGGTGTGAAAGAAAAGGTCCTGCTTGGCACAGGACAAATCACTCATTGGATGAGAGTGAGCGGTGTTGGTAGCTATTCCCTTGTGTAGCTGCATACACGTGTTTTCTCATTACTTTAAATTCAAGTTTATTCTTGAACATTTACTGAAAATGTGGCTGGCTCAATTTGGGCTGACAGAACATCGCAGAAGGAGGATTTTGAAAGGCAAAGGTCTGTCTAACCTAGTTGTTGATGCTGCTCAGCAAATACTGCACCAGCAATTTGATGTACATGGATTGCAACCCATGTTCAAAGGTGAGAATGGTTCCTTTGATGCCGTCACTGGGCTTTCATTTCAGATACACCCGGATACAGATGACAACCACTTCTTTGTGTCTTGTTTTCGAAATGGGCAGATAGAAATTGCAGACAGTTCTGAATTTCATTTTACGCCCTCTGGCAGCAGACAACTGCAAGACCTCTATGGGGCTGTTGTTCCAAATGACACCCTGAAAAACATCAAACAACTGGATGTGGAGAAACAGGAACCAAACTCCCTCGACTGTGGAATATTTTCTATAGCAAATGTTGTAGAGCTCCTCTTTACCGGCGATGTGCCCATCTCCAGATACAACGTTCCATTAATGAGGCCACATCTCATACAGTGCCTGGAGGATGGAGAGTTCACACCTTTTCCAAAAATTGGGAAAAGAAGACGCCGAGAAGAGTATGGAAGTAATAAGCGATTTAGACTCAATCCGGCTTTTACGAACTGCATCGAAGAAACTGAAAAAGTGAGACCACCACCAAAAAAATGTAGAAGAAGATGCACCATTCTGTAAGGACATAATAAATGGTGTAACCTGATCCAGCAGTTATTAGATGCAGCTCCACATCAAATGCCACCTGGTGTCATATTATAGAACTGAGCAGAAGGAAAAACTGGGGATTAGGGCTACTGGCGACACCCCAAAAACAAAAACGACACACAGCAGCCACCTCATGGGTGTGTTGGAAGAGCTGCTAAGGTGCTAATTGATTGTAAAATGTTGACACTAACATCCAACTCATTGATAACTTAATAAACATATACATTATGCAGTGCTATTTTTCAATAGGAATAGTTCTTGA
This sequence comes from Crinia signifera, assembly GCF_055691185.1. Taxonomy (NCBI): domain Eukaryota; kingdom Metazoa; phylum Chordata; class Amphibia; order Anura; family Myobatrachidae; genus Crinia; species Crinia signifera. The sequence continues at coordinate 119,418,043 of NC_139217.1, read as the reverse complement.
ACCTCTTATTTAAGATGACATCATCAGGAACCGGACTCCTGAACCTGCCCTGGGCCAAAATGTACTTTCCATAAAATAATATTTATTTTAAAGTTCTATTTGAGTGACTTTTTTAAAATTATTATATATGTCATATATATATATATATATATATATATATATATGTCAATGAAAGTTCTTTTTAAATAGCTCCACCCCCAGGTCGAGTTCCAGAACCTATTGTTGCACTGTTTTCAACCCGCATATCAAGTAATACAATAACAGTGTAAACACACACAGATGTGATAGATACACCTTCCAGCATTTGCAGAGTCTAAATAGGTACAAGAGGGTGGCCTGCTAGGGTTGTGTCTGCAGCCCAGCTTTGTGCCAGCCACAGCCTCTCTATGCTGCTTAGGCTCGAGCCAGTACCTGAATATATCTATCCAACCTACGTCTCTGGGTACATTGCTTACCACAGTGACTGGCTGAACATATCACTATTTATCTGTCTGGGGTAGAGACAGGGCTGGCAACAGAAATCTTGGGGCCTGCTACTGTGATATCTCTGGGGCACCCCATCAGAACATACGCATTATATTATATATACTGTACATACACACACACACACACAAACATGATTGCTGAGTCGGGACCTCAGCTTGTAGCCTTTTTCAGGTCTTGGCACCTCCCAGCTCCAGGTTGCCACCAACCAACCGCACAGTATGATCGTCAGGAGGAGGTTTTCCTGCTGTGCACAGGGATGCTCAGCATAATGATGTCAAGGAGGAGGAAAAACAGGTACAGGACCATGTTACACGGTATAAAGGAGGGGTAGTGATTGCAGCATGTGTGTCTATATTTGTAAATATATGAATTTACATATATTCGATGAGCAGTAAGCGGTTATGCGTGCTCCCGCTTCTTTGCTGGTTTGGCCGCTCATCCGCTGGTATTACCAGCAGATAAGCAACAGAGTGGATGGCTTACCATAGCGTCCTGCTTTGGAAAGTTGTACACCCCAGAGAATATTGCTATACTGGATGAAAAATGCTCAGTGTGTATGTACTGAGCATTTTTGGGCCTAGCGATTTTCCCCATCATTGTTATCCATACACGCTGGGCAAAAATGCCCAGTGTGTATGGACCTTGTTTGTAGCTACAAGCAAATTTATAAAAAACAGCATCTGCCAGAAGAAAGGAGACAATAATTTCACAGTGTATGGCTGCTTTTAGGAATGAGGTTAAAAAGAACCAGAACTCTTACAAATATGAAAGTAGGTGGCTTTTCACATTTAAATTGGAACGATGAATGAGGTAAGACACCTAGGAAATGTAATTATTTTTTTTTATTATTTCAAAGATTTTTATTTTTCAGAATATGTAATAAACAAATTGTCCTAGGCCAAAGTTACAAAAATAAACATGACATGAAAGTGAGAACATAGATAATGTTAAAGAGTCCTCCAAGTCTGTCTCAATATATAGACAAGCTGAGTGGAGTCTTCACATTTGTACGATAATAAATCAGCAACAAAGCATATAACACAAATATAATGATTACAAGCTATTATAGTTTTTCATATTAAAGCGAAATGTTGAGAAATACACTTTTACTATATTGTTAAGTCATTTAAGTATATTATGGAGGTGAGAGGGGGGATAGAGGGTGATAACATATATGACAAGACAGAAAACGAAGGGGAAGGTGTGGGATCTGTGACTTTGGATACAGGTAGCTCTTTGTGGACTGTAGTTCAACAGGTTGTATATAATTGCCAGTATATGTGTTTAGTTTTAATATTCCATCAATCCGGCTAGTACATTTGTGGTAAACAGAGGAGACCTGGCTAAGTAGTATTCAGGAGTAATTCCGGTTGATGTGTACATTCAATTGCTGAGTGAAGAATTAGGGCGGTGTGTTTGACTTGAAAGAAGGAGAGTTCCATCCCCTTTCGATTCCACTTCAAACTGGCATCATAGAGGAAGAAAGGATTTCCAGTGTTAAGTGAAGACATAATCAATGTCCTATCAGCTTCTCCCAGGGTATCTATATGGAATGGGATCATTCGTCAGACTGCATTTAGGTCTACAGTCATTAGGTCGACCCCACTAGGTCGACTGGCAGGAAGGTCGACCTGACTTAAGGTCCACATGGGCCAAGGTCGACATGACTTAAGGTCGAATTTGCATAAAGGTCGACATGAGGAAGGTCGACTGGTCATAAGGTCGACATGGGTTTGTCACTGTTTTTTTTATCCGAATGTCGACACAGTCGACATGGACACAGTTGGCAATGAGAATCTAGCGATGCTTCGGGCACGGTGCCTTGCTACGCTCGGCACACTACTTTATTCTCCCACCACGCCCTAGTGGATGGTAGGGCATGAAATACCGCCTGTCGGCACAAAAAACAGTGAAAAACCCATGTCGACCTTATGACCAGTCGACCTTCCTCAAGTCGACCTTTATGCAAATTCGACCTTAAGTCATGTCGACCTTGGCCCATGTCGACCTTAAGTCAGGTCGACCTTCCTGCCAGTCGACCTAGTGGGGTCGACCTAATGACTGTAGACCTAAGTTCATTCTAATAGATGACCGCATCCCATCTATATAGGGGGCCCATTTTTTCAAGAAGGGTTTAGGTGATGAAGTCATATTCAACATCAAGGTACGTTTATCAAAAAGTATAAGCTGGAGGAGCCTCGTGTGCAGCTCAGACATGGACGGTGTTGTAGGGTTAATCCAATGGATTAAAATAAGTTTCTTTGCCATTGTGAATATAATGTTTCTTTGCCATTGTGAATATAATGGTTAGTAGCGGAATCATGTGGGTACATCTGAAGGCACACAACCACCCCTCAAAATTAAGGCAGAGGCAGGGTGCCGGGTCTGGAGGGAGGAATATGGAAAACATCTTACCGACTAAGTATAATACCTTTCGCCAACATTTGAGAATTTTCGAGCAGGACCATAGACAATGAAAGAACTTGGCATTTCTCATTTTACACTTTGGACAATTTCCTGTCGCCAATGGGGACATATGTTTTGCTTGTGCAGGGGCAATATTGTCTTAAATGTGTATTGTCTTAAAATGGACTTCCTGCAGGTAAGAAGACTCCAGTAGTTTTAATGAGGACGTGAAAGAAGGAAATACCTGGTGACGTTGGCTGATGTCTGGGATGTCCGCAGTCCATGCAGTGAGCAAAGAGTGGGACATGCTTTGTGTGGAGGTGAGCAGTAATTGGTCATATAGTTTACTTCTAAAAATCTGAGTGTCTAGTTTCTTACATATGGTGGTAAGAGGGTCAGGGTTCTGGTCAGATATTATAGAGGCGATTTTTGGTATAATATAGTGACGGGTTTGCAAATACGTGTAAAAGTGAGCATTAGGTAGGTCATATGTAGTTTTCAGACTTTCAAAGGAGAGTATTTGACCACCTGGGTCAAACATTTTGGTAGCAAGATCAAGGCCTTTACTTTTCCACGTGAAATATTAGGAGCTGGAGAGAGAGAAGATGAAGTCTGGGTTTCCCCAAATTGGCAAGTATGGGGTAATATATGGATTCCTGTGAAGTTTATTTGGTGCCATGCATCATATGTGTTACGGAATAATATGTGATCTAGTATATGTGGGGGGATTAGCTTCACAGGGGTATGCAACAAGGCACTGGGAGAGAATGGATGGAAGAGGGCGTGATCCATTTCTAAATCTGTATCAGTGCATGGCAGCCATCATGGGTTTGTTGGAAGAGCTTGCTGCTAGTTGTTTAAAAAATGTTGACAGTTACATTCAACCCATTGATAACTTATTAACATGAAGATATAAACCCCGGTTACTTCAGCTAGTGTGTGTGTGTGTGTGCGTGTATATATAAATACACACACTTTACATGGTCAGGAGAATTACATATGTTTCCCCAAATGCTGCTTCCAGGACTTAGACATATGATCCCACCATTTGCCGATCTTACATTACATTGTGGCTGTATATGTAATACAGTACCTCTCACCCCGTTCTTACTTGATTAGATTTTATTTCTATATGCTATATACTGCTAAGGGAGTCTGTAATACTACCACGCAAAGGGGAAGATACTTACAACTATCACAAATAAGCCGCTATTTGCCTGCTCCTGCACTATATTGTGTGAGTTTGGTACACTATTTATCCGTGATCGGTGATATCAGCTAGCAATGGTGATGTTCCAGTTTGCAGCCCTGTTGCATAAGGTGGAAGACTGGCAACTAAACATACCTATATAGGCTTCATTACATGACCTAACTGTGAGTTGTTTACGCTAATGTTCTACCCTACATATGGTGGAGTGGATGGCTACATCTATTCCAGCACCTGGCTTGAATTTGATTTATGGGAATTTTATAGCTCTATATTTTTCAAGTTTGTATTATTTTAGGATTTGTATAAACAACATTTCCATCTACCCCTAGTTAATAAACTTTATAGTAAAGCACATAAATCATTATATGCAGTGAGGGAAAGCAGGCAGGGTGAGGCTGATGATGTCACAGACAGCCTTTGTGATGTCACAGCAGGTGTGAAAGAAAAGGTCCTGCTTGGCACAGGACAAATCACTCATTGGATGAGAGTGAGCGGTGTTGGTAGCTATTCCCTTGTGTAGCTGCATACACGTGTTTTCTCATTACTTTAAATTCAAGTTTATTCTTGAACATTTACTGAAAATGTGGCTGGCTCAATTTGGGCTGACAGAACATCGCAGAAGGAGGATTTTGAAAGGCAAAGGTCTGTCTAACCTAGTTGTTGATGCTGCTCAGCAAATACTGCACCAGCAATTTGATGTACATGGATTGCAACCCATGTTCAAAGGTGAGAATGGTTCCTTTGATGCCGTCACTGGGCTTTCATTTCAGATACACCCGGATACAGATGACAACCACTTCTTTGTGTCTTGTTTTCGAAATGGGCAGATAGAAATTGCAGACAGTTCTGAATTTCATTTTACGCCCTCTGGCAGCAGACAACTGCAAGACCTCTATGGGGCTGTTGTTCCAAATGACACCCTGAAAAACATCAAACAACTGGATGTGGAGAAACAGGAACCAAACTCCCTCGACTGTGGAATATTTTCTATAGCAAATGTTGTAGAGCTCCTCTTTACCGGCGATGTGCCCATCTCCAGATACAACGTTCCATTAATGAGGCCACATCTCATACAGTGCCTGGAGGATGGAGAGTTCACACCTTTTCCAAAAATTGGGAAAAGAAGACGCCGAGAAGAGTATGGAAGTAATAAGCGATTTAGACTCAATCCGGCTTTTACGAACTGCATCGAAGAAACTGAAAAAGTGAGACCACCACCAAAAAAATGTAGAAGAAGATGCACCATTCTGTAAGGACATAATAAATGGTGTAACCTGATCCAGCAGTTATTAGATGCAGCTCCACATCAAATGCCACCTGGTGTCATATTATAGAACTGAGCAGAAGGAAAAACTGGGGATTAGGGCTAATGGCGACACCCCAAAAACAAAAACGACACACAGCAGCCACCTCATGGGTGTGTTGGAAGAGCTGCTAAGGTGCTAATTGATTGTAAAATGTTGACACTAACATCCAACTCATTGATAACTTAATAAACATATACATTATACAGTGCTATTTTTCAATAGGAATAGTTCTTGAACCTCTTATTTAAGATGACATCATCAGGAACCGGACTCCTGAACCTGCCCTGGGCCAAAATGTACTTTCCATAAAATAATATTTATTTTAAAGTTCTATTTGAGTGACTTTTTTAAAATTATTATATATGTCATATATATATATATATATATATATGTCAATGAAAGTTCTTTTTAAATAGCTCCACCCCCAGGTCGAGTTCCAGAACCTATTGTTGCACTGTTTTCAACCCGCATATCAAGTAATACAATAACAGTGTAAACACACACAGATGTGATAGATACACCTTCCAGCATTTGCAGAGTCTAAATAGGTACAAGAGGGTGGCCTGCTAGGGTTGTGTCTGCAGCCCAGCTTTGTGCCAGCCACAGCCTCTCTATGCTGCTTAGGCTCGAGCCAGTACCTGAAAATATCTATCCAACCTACGTCTCTGGGTACATTGCTTACCACAGTGACTGGCTGAACATATCACTATTTATCTGTCTGGGGTAGAGACAGGGCTGGCAACAGAAATCTTGGGGCCTGCTACTGTGATATCTCTGGGGCACCCCATCAGAACATACGCATTATATTATATATACTGTACATACACACACACACACACACACAAACATGATTGCTGAGTCGGGACCTCAGCTTGTAGCCTTTTTCAGGTCTTGGCACCTCCCAGCTCCAGGTTGCCACCAACCAACCGCACAGTGTGATCGTCAGGAGGAGGTTTTCCTGCTGTGCACAGGGATGCTCAGCATAATGATGTCAAGGAGGAGGAAAAACAGGTACAGGACCATGTTACACGGTATGAAGGAGGGGTAGTGATTGCAGCATGTGTGTCTATATTTGTAAATATATGAATTTACATATATTCGATGAGCAGTAAGCGGTTATGCGTGCTCCCGCTTCTTTGCTGGTTCGGCCGCTCATCCGCTGGTATTACCAGCAGATAAGCAACAGAGTGGATGGCTTACCATAGCGTCCTGCTTTGGAAAGTTGTACACCCCAGAGACTATTGCTATACTGGATGAAAAATGCTCGGTGTGTATGTACTGAGCATTTTTCGGCCTAGCGATTTTCCCCATCATTGTTATCCATACACGCTGGGCAAAAATGCCCAGTGTGTATGGACCTTGTTTGTAGCTACAAGCAAATTTATAAAAAACAGCATCTGCCAGAAGAAAGGAGACAATAATTTCACAGTGTATGGCTGCTTTTAGGCATGAGGTTAAAAAGAACCAGAACTCTTACAAATATGAAAGTAGGTGGCTTTTCACATTTAAATTGGAACGATGAATGAGGTAAGACACCTAGGAAATGTAATTATTTTTTTTTATTATTTCAAAGATTTTTATTTTTCAGAATATGTAATAAACAAATTGTCCTAGGCCAAAGTTACAAAAATAAACATGACATGAAAGTGAGAACATAGATAATGTTAAAGAGTCCTCCAAGTCTGTCTCAATATATAGACAAGCTGAGTGGAGTCTTCACATTTGTACGATAATAAATCAGCAACAAAGCATATAACACAAATATAATGATTACAAGCTATTATAGTTTTTCATATTAAAGCGAAATGTTGAGAAATACACTTTTACGATATTGTTAAGTCATTTAAATATATTATGGAGGTGAGAGGGGGGATAGAGGGTGATAACATATATGACAAGACAGAAAACGAAGGGGAAGGTGTGGGATCTGTGACTTTGGATACAGGTAGCTCTTTGGGGACTGTAGTTCAACAGGTTGTATATAATTGCCAGTATATGTGTTTAGTTTTAATATTCCATCAATCCGGCTAGTACATTTGTGGTAAACAGAGGAGACCTGGCTAAGTAGTATTCAGGAGTAATTCCGGTTGATGTGTACATTCAATTGCTGAGTGAAGAATTAGGGCGGTGTGTTTGACTTGAAAGAAGGAGAGTTCCATCCCCTTTCGATTCCACTTCAAACTGGCATCATAGAGGAAGAAAGGATTTCCAGTGTTAAGTGAAGACATAATCAATGTCCTATCAGCTTCTCCCAGGGTATCTATATAGGGGGCCCATTTTTTCAAGAAGGGTTTAGGTGATGAAGTCATATTCAACATCAAGGTACGTTTATCAAAAAGTATAAGCTGGAGGAGCCTCGTGTGCAGCTCAGACATGGACGGTGTTGTAGGGTTAATCCAATGGATTAAAATAAGTTTCTTTGCCATTGTGAATATAATGGTTAGTAGCGGAATCATGTGGGTACATCTGAAGGCACACAACCACCCCTCAAAATTAAGGCAGAGGCAGGGTGCCGGGTCTGGAGGGAGGAATATGGAAAACATCTTACCGACTAAGTATAATACCTTTCGCCAACATTTGAGAATTTTCGAGCAGGACCATAGACAATGAAAGAACTTGGCATTTCTCATTTTACACTTTGGACAATTTCCTGTTGCCAATGGGGACATATGTTTTGCTTGTGCAGGGGCAATATTGTCTTAAATGTGTATTGTCTTAAAATGGACTTCCTGCAGGTAAGAAGACTCCAGTAGTTTTAATGAGGACGTGAAAGAAGGAAATACCTGGTGACGTTGGCTGATGTCTGGGATGTCCGCAGTCCATGCAGTGAGCAAAGAGTGGGACATGCTTTGTGTGGAGGTGAGCAGTAATTGGTCATATAGTTTACTTCTAAAAATCTGAGTGTCTAGTTCCATACATATGGTGGTAAGAGGGTCAGGGTTCTGGTCAGATATTATAGAGGCGATTTTTGGTATAATATAGTGACGGGTTTGCAAATACGTGTAAAAGTGAGCATTAGGTAGGTCATATGTAGTTTTCAGACTTTCAAAGGAGAGTATTTGACCACCTGGGTCAAACAATTTGGTAGCAAGATCAAGGCTTTTACTTTTCCACGTGAAATATGAGGAGCTGGAGAGAGAGAAGATGAAGTCTGGGTTTCCCCAAATTGGCAAGTATGGGGTAATATATGGATTCCTGTGAAGTTTATTTGGTGCCATGCATCATATGTGTTACGGAATAATATGTGATCTAGTATATGTGGGGGGATTAGCTTCACAGGGGTATGCAACAAGGCACTGGGAGAGAATGGATGGAAGAGGGCGTGATCCATTTCTAAATCTGTATCAGTGCATGGCAGCCATCATGGGTTTGTTGGAAGAGCTTGCTGCTAGTTGTTTAAAAATTCAACCCATTGATAACTTATTAACATGAAGATATAAACCCCGGTTACTTCAGCTAGTGTGTGTGTGTGTGTGCGTGTATATATACATACACACACTTTACATGGTCAGGAGAATTACATATGTTTCCCCAAATGCTGCTTCCAGGACTTAGACATATGATCCCACCATTTGCCGATCTTACATTACATTGTGGCTGTATATGTAATACAGTACCTCTCACCCCGTTCTTACTTGATTAGATTTTATTTCTATATGCTATATACTGCTAATGGAGTCTGTAATACTACCACGCAAAGGGGAAGATACTTACAACTATCACAAATAAGCCGCTATTTGCCTGCTCCTGCACTATATTGTGTGAGTTTGGTACACTATTTATCCGTGATCGGTGATATCAGCTAGCAATGGTGATGTTCCAGTTTGCAGCCCTGTTGCATAAGGTGGAAGACTGGCAACTAAACATACCTATATAGGCTTCATTACATGACCTAACTGTGAGTTTTTTACGCTAATGCTCTACCCTACATATGGTGGAGTGGATGGCTACATCTATTCCAGCACCTGGCTTGAATTTGATTTATGGGAATTTTATAGCTCTATATTTATCAAGTTTGTATTATTTTAGGATTTGTATAAACAACATTTCCATCTACTCCTAGTTAATAAACTTTATAGTAAAGCACATAAATCATTATATGCAGTGAGGGAAAGCAGGCAGGGTGAGGCTGATGATGTCACAGACAGCCTTTGTGATGTCACAGCAGGTGTGAAAGAAAAGGTCCTGCTTGGCACAGGACAAATCACTCATTGGATGAGAGTGAGCGGTGTTGGTAGCTATTCCCTTGTGTAGCTGCATACACGTGTTTTCTCATTACTTTAAATTCAAGTTTATTCTTGAACATTTACTGAAAATGTGGCTGGCTCAATTTGGGCTGACAGAACATCGCAGAAGGAGGATTTTGAAAGGCAAAGGTCTGTCTAACCTAGTTGTTGATGCTGCTCAGCAAATACTGCACCAGCAATTTGATGTACATGGATTGCAACCCATGTTCAAAGGTGAGAATGGTTCCTTTGATGCCGTCACTGGGCTTTCATTTCAGATACACCCGGATACAGATGACAACCACTTCTTTGTGTCTTGTTTTCGAAATGGGCAGATAGAAATTGCAGACAGTTCTGAATTTCATTTTACGCCCTCTGGCAGCAGACAACTGCAAGACCTCTATGGGGCTGTTGTTCCAAATGACACCCTGAAAAACATCAAACAACTGGATGTGGAGAAACAGGAACCAAACTCCCTCGACTGTGGAATATTTTCTATAGCAAATGTTGTAGAGCTCCTCTTTACCGGCGATGTGCCCATCTCCAGATACAACGTTCCATTAATGAGGCCACATCTCATACAGTGCCTGGAGGATGGAGAGTTCACACCTTTTCCAAAAATTGGGAAAAGAAGACGCCGAGAAGAGTATGGAAGTAATAAGCGATTTAGACTCAATCCGGCTTTTACGAACTGCATCGAAGAAACTGAAAAAGTGAGATCACCACCAAAAAAATGTAGAAGAAGATGCACCATTCTGTAAGGACATAATAAATGGTGTAACCTGATCCAGCAGTTATTAGATGCAGCTCCACATCAAATGCCACCTGGTGTCATATTATAGAACTGAGCAGAAGAAAAAACTGGGGATTAGGGCTACTGGCGACACCCCAAAAACAAAAACGACACACAGCAGCCACCTCATGGGTGTGTTGGAAGAGCTGCTAAGGTGCTAATTGATTGTAAAATGTTGACACTAACATCCAACTCATTGATAACTTAATAAACATATACATTATACAGTGCTATTTTTCAATAGGAATAGTTCTTGAACCTCTTATTTAAGATGACATCATCGGGAACCGGACTCCTGAACCTGCCCTGGGCCAAAATGTACTTTCCATAAAATAATATTTATTTTAAAGTTCTATTTGAGTGACTTTTTTAAAATTATTATATATGTCATATATATATATATATATATATATATATATATATATATATATGTCAATGAAAGTTCTTTTTAAATAGCTCCACCCCCAGGTCGAGTTCCAGAACCTATTGTTGCACTGTTTTCAACCCGCATATCAAGTAATACAATAACAGTGTAAACACACACAGATGTGATAGATACACCTTCCAGCATTTGCAGAGTCTAAATAGGTACAAGAGGGTGGCCTGCTAGGGTTGTGTCTGCAGCCCAGCTTTGTGCCAGCCACAGCCTCTCTATGCTGCTTAGGCTCGAGCCAGTACCTGAATATATCTATCCAACCTACGTCTCTGGGTACATTGCTTACCACAGTGACTGGCTGAACATATCACTATTTATCTGTCTGGGGTAGAGACAGGGCTGGCAACAGAAATCTTGGGGCCTGCTACTGTGATATCTCTGGGGCACCCCATCAGAACATACGCATTATATTATATATACTGTACATACACACACACACACACACATGATTGCTGAGTCGGGACCTCAGCTTGTAGCCTTTTTCAGGTCTTGGCACCTCCCAGCTCCAGGTTGCCACCAACCAACCGCACAGTATGATCGTCAGGAGGAGGTTTTCCTGCTGTGCACAGGGATGCTCAGCATAATGATGTCAAGGAGGAGGAAAAACAGGTACAGGACCATGTTACACGGTATGAAGGAGGGGTAGTGATTGCAGCATGTGTGTCTATATTTGTAAATATATGAATTTACATATATTCGATGAGCAGTAAGCGGTTATGCGTGCTCCCGCTTCTTTGCTGGTTCGGCCGCTCATCCGCTGGTATTACCAGCAGATAAGCAACAGAGTGGATGGCTTACCATAGCGTCCTGCTTTGGAAAGTTGTACACCCCAGAGAATATTGCTATACTGGATGAAAAATGCTCAGTGTGTATGTACTGAGCATTTTTGGGCCTAGCGATTTTCCCCATCATTGTTATCCATACACGCTGGGCAAAAATGCCCAGTGTGTATGGACCTTGTTTGTAGCTACAAGCAAATTTATAAAAAACAGCATCTGCCAGAAGAAAGGAGACAATAATTTCACAGTGTATGGCTGCTTTTAGGCATGAGGTTAAAAAGAACCAGAACTCTTACAAATATGAAAGTAGGTGGCTTTTTACATTTAAATTGGAACGATGAATGAGGTAAGACACCTAGGAAATGTAATTATTTTTTTTTATTATTTCAAAGATTTTTATTTTTCAGAATATGTAATAAACAAATTGTCCTAGGCCAAAGTTACAAAAATAAACATGACATGAAAGTGAGAACATAGATAATGTTAAAGAGTCCTCCAAGTCTGTCTCAATATATAGACAAGCTGAGTGGAGTCTTCACATTTGTACGATAATAAATCAGCAACAAAGCATATAACACAAATATAATGATTACAAGCTATTATAGTTTTTCATATTAAAGCGAAATGTTGAGAAATACACTTTTACGATATTGTTAAGTCATTTAAGTATATTATGGAGGTGAGAGGGGGGATAGAGGGTGATAACATATATGACAAGACAGAAAACGAAGGGGAAGGTGTGGGATCTGTGACTTTGGATACAGGTAGCTCTTTGGGGACTGTAGTTCAACAGGTTGTATATAATTGCCAGTATATGTGTTTAGTTTTAATATTCCATCAATCCGGCTAGTACATTTGTGGTAAACAGAGGAGACCTGGCTAAGTAGTATTCAGGAGTAATTCCGGTTGATGTGTACATTCAATTGCTGAGTGAAGAATTAGGGCGGTGTGTTTGACTTGAAAGAAGGAGAGTTCCATCCCCTTTCGATTCCACTTCAAACTGGCATCATAGAGGAAGAAAGGATTTCCAGTGTTAAGTGAAGACATAATCAATGTCCTATCAGCTTCTCCCAGGGTATCTATATAGGGGGCCCATTTTTTCAAGAAGGGTTTAGGTGATGAAGTCATATTCAACATCAAGGTACGTTTATCAAAAAGTATAAGCTGGAGGAGCCTCGTGTGCAGCTCAGACATGGACGGTGTTGTAGGGTTAATCCAATGGATTAAAATAAGTTTCTTTGCCATTGTGAATATAATGGTTAGTAGCGGAATCATGTGGGTACATCTGAAGGCACACAACCACCCCTCAAAATTAAGGCAGAGGCAGGGTGCCGGGTCTGGAGGGAGGAATATGGAAAACATCTTACCGACTAAGTATAATACCTTTCGCCAACATTTGAGAATTTTCGAGCAGGACCATAGACAATGAAAGAACTTGGCATTTCTCATTTTACACTTTGGACAATTTCCTGTCGCCAATGGGGACATATGTTTTGCTTGTGCAGGGGCAATATTGTCTTAAATGTGTATTGTCTTAAAATGGACTTCCTGCAGGTAAGAAGACTCCAGTAGTTTTAATGAGGACGTGAAAGAAGGAAATACCTGGTGACGTTGGCTGATGTCTGGGATGTCCGCAGTCCATGCAGTGAGCAAAGAGTGGGACATGCTTTGTGTGGAGGTGAGCAGTAATTGGTCATATAGTTTACTTCTAAAAATCTGAGTGTCTAGTTCCATACATATGGTGGTAAGAGGGTCAGGGTTCTGGTCAGATATTATAGAGGCGATTTTTGGTATAATATAGTGACGGGTTTGCAAATACGTGTAAAAGTGAGCATTAGGTAGGTCATATGTAGTTTTCAGACTTTCAAAGGAGAGTATTTGACCACCTGGGTCAAACAATTTGGTAGCAAGATCAAGGCCTTTACTTTTCCACGTGAAATATGAGGAGCTGGAGAGAGAGAAGATGAAGTCTGGGTTTCCCCAAATTGGCAAGTATGGGGTAATATATGGATTCCTGTGAAGTTTATTTGGTGCCATGCATCATATGTGTTACGGAATAATATGTGATCTAGTATATGTGGGGGGATTAGCTTCACAGGGGTATGCAACAAGGCACTGTGAGAGAATTGATGGAAGAGGGCGTGATCCATTTCTAAATCTGTATCAGTGCATGGCAGCCATCATGGGTTTGTTGGAAGAGCTTGCTGCTAGTTGTTTAAAAAATGTTGACCGTTACATTCAACCCATTGATAACTTATTAACATGAAGATATAAACCCCGGTTACTTCAGCTAGTGTGTGTGTGTGTGTGTGTGTGCGTGTATATATACATACACACACTTTACATGGTCAGGAGAATTACATATGTTTCCCCAAATGCTGCTTCCAGGACTTAGACATATGATCCCACCATTTGCCGATCTTACATTACATTGTGGATGTATATGTAACACAGTACCTCTCACCCCGTTCTTACTTGATTAGATTTTATTTCTATATGCTATATACTGCTAAGGGAGTCTGTAATACTACCACGCAAAGGGGAAGATACTTACAACTATCACAAATAAGCCGCTATTTGCCTGCTCCTGCACTATATTGTGTGAGTTTGGTACACTATTTATCCGTGATCGGTGATATCAGCTAGCAATGGTGATGTTCCAGTTTGCAGCCCTGTTGCATAAGGTGGAAGACTGGCAACTAAACATACCTATATAGGCTTCATTACATGACCTAACTGTGAGTTGTTTACGCTAATGTTCTACCCTGCATATGGTGGAGTGGATGGCTACATCTATTCCAGCACCTGGCTTGAATTTGATTTATGGGAATTTTATAGCTCTATCTTTATCAAGTTTGTATTATTTTAGGATTTGTATAAACAACATTTCCATCTACCCCTAGTTAATAAACTTTATAGTAAAGCACATAAATCATTATATGCAGTGAGGGAAAGCAGGCAGGGTGAGGCTGATGATGTCACAGACAGCCTTTGTGATGTCACAGCAGGTGTGAAAGAAAAGGTCCTGCTTGGCACAGGACAAATCACTCATTGGATGAGAGTGAGCGGTGTTGGTAGCTATTCCCTTGTGTAGCTGCATACACGTGTTTTCTCATTACTTTAAATTCAAGTTTATTCTTGAACATTTACTGAAAATGTGGCTGGCTCAATTTGGGCTGACAGAACATCGCAGAAGGAGGATTTTGAAAGGCAAAGGTCTGTCTAACCTAGTTGTTGATGCTGCTCAGCAAATACTGCACCAGCAATTTGATGTACATGGATTGCAACCCATGTTCAAAGGTGAGAATGGTTCCTTTGATGCCGTCACTGGGCTTTCATTTCAGATACACCCGGATACAGATGACAACCACTTCTTTGTGTCTTGTTTTCGAAATGGGCAGATAGAAATTGCAGACAGTTCTGAATTTCATTTTACGCCCTCTGGCAGCAGACAACTGCAAGACCTCTATGGGGCTGTTGTTCCAAATGACACCCTGAAAAACATCAAACAACTGGATGTGGAGAAACAGGAACCAAACTCCCTCGACTGTGGAATATTTTCTATAGCAAATGTTGTAGAGCTCCTCTTTACCGGCGATGTGCCCATCTCCAGATACAACGTTCCATTAATGAGGCCACATCTCATACAGTGCCTGGAGGATGGAGAGTTCACACCTTTTCCAAAAATTGGGAAAAGAAGACGCCGAGAAGAGTATGGAAGTAATAAGCGATTTAGACTCAATCCGGCTTTTACGAACTGCATCGAAGAAACTGAAAAAGTGAGACCACCACCAAAAAAATGTAGAAGAAGATGCACCATTCTGTAAGGACATAATAAATGGTGTAACCTGATCCAGCAGTTATTAGATGCAGCTCCACATCAAATGCCACCTGGTGTCATATTATAGAACTGAGCAGAAGGAAAAACTGGGGATTAGGGCTACTGGCGACACCCCAAAAACAAAAACGACACACAGCAGCCACCTCATGGGTGTGTTGGAAGAGCTGCTAAGGTGCTAATTGATTGTAAAATGTTGACACTAACATCCAACTCATTGATAACTTAATAAACATATACATTATACAGTGCTATTTTTCAATAGGAATAGTTCTTGAACCTCTTATTTAAGATGACATCATCAGGAACCGGACTCCTGAACCTGCCCTGGGCCAAAATGTACTTTCCATAAAATAATATTTATTTTAAAGTTCTATTTGAGTGACTTTTTTAAAATTATTATATATGTCATATATATATATATATATATATATATATATATATATATATATATATGTCAATGAAAGTTCTTTTTAAATAGCTCCACCCCCAGGTCGAGTTCCAGAACCTATTGTTGCACTGTTTTCAACCCGCATATCAAGTAATACAATAACAGTGTAAACACACACAGATGTGATAGATACACCTTCCAGCATTTGCAGAGTCTAAATAGGTACAAGAGGGTGGCCTGCTAGGGTTGTGTCTGCAGCCCAGCTTTGTGCCAGCCACAGCCTCTCTATGCTGCTTAGGCTCGAGCCAGTACCTGAATATATCTATCCAACCTACGTCTCTGGGTACATTGCTTACCACAGTGACTGGCTGAACATATCACTATTTATCTGTCTGGGGTAGAGACAGGGCTGGCAACAGAAATCTTGGGGCCTGCTACTGTGATATCTCTGGGGCACCCCATCAGAACATACGCATTATATTATATATACTGTACATACACACACACACACACACACAAACATGATTGCTGAGTCGGGACCTCAGCTTGTAGCCTTTTTCAGGTCTTGGCATCTCCCAGCTCCAGGTTGCCACCAACCAACCGCACAGTGTGATCGTCAGGAGGAGGTTTTCCTGCTGTGCACAGGGATGCTCAGCATAATGATGTCAAGGAGGAGGAAAAACAGGTACAGGACCATGTTACACGGTATGAAGGAGGGGTAGTGATTGCAGCATGTGTGTCTATATTTGTAAATATATGAATTTACATATATTCGATGAGCAGTAAGCGGTTATGCGTGCTCCCGCTTCTTTGCTGGTTCGGCCGCTCATCCGCTGGTATTACCAGCAGATAAGCAACAGAGTGGATGGCTTACCATAGCGTCCTGCTTTGGAAAGTTGTACACCCCAGAGAATATTGCTATACTGGATGAAAAATGCTCAGTGTGTATGTACTGAGCATTTTTGGGCCTAGCGATTTTCCCCATCATTGTTATCCATACACGCTGGGCAAAAATGCCCAGTGTGTATGGACCTTGTTTGTAGCTACAAGCAAATTTATAAAAAACAGCATCTGCCAGAAGAAAGGAGACAATAATTTCACAGTGTATGGCTGCTTTTAGGCATGAGGTTAAAAAGAACCAGAACTCTTACAAATATGAAAGTAGGTGGCTTTTCACATTTAAATTGGAACGATGAATGAGGTAAGACACCTAGGAAATGTAATTATTTTTTTTTATTATTTCAAAGATTTTTATTTTTCAGAATATGTAATAAACAAATTGTCCTAGGCCAAAGTTACAAAAATAAACATGACATGAAAGTGAGAACATAGATAATGTTAACCCCTTCCTGACAGAGCTAGTTTTTGCGTTCCTGACAGAGCCATTTTTTTCAAATCTGACATGTCTCACTTAAGTGGGGATAACTTTTTTTTGCTTTTACTTATCCCAGTGATTTTGAGATTGTTTTTTCGTGACACATTGTACTTCAAATTAGTGGTAAATTTGGGTCGATACAGTCTGTGTTTTTTTGTGAAAAATACCAAAATGTCGTGAAAAAATGGAAAATTTAGCAATTTGCAAAATGTTAAATTTTCTGCTTGTGAGACAAATAATCATACCACTCAAAATAGTTAATAACTAACATAGACCATATGTATACTTTATGTTGCCATCATTATTTCAACTTCCTTTTAATTTTTTTGGACACTAGGAGGCTTCAAATATGAATAGCAAATTCTCAAATTTTCAAGAAAATTTCAAACACTGATTTTTTTAGGGACCAGTTCAGTTCTGATGTGACTTTGAGGGACTTGTATGTGAGACACCCCCATAAATGATGCCATTTCAAAAACTGCACCCCTCACAGTATTCAAAACAGCATTTTGGAAGTTTGTTAACCCTTTAGGTGTTTCACAGGAATTAAAACAAAGTGTAGGTGAAATTTCAAAATTTCATTTTTTTTGCAGATTTGCAAATTTAATACATTTTTCTAAGGAACACAGTACATTTTACTAGAGAAATGTGACTAAAAATTGATTCCCCCAATTCTTTGGTTTTCATAAATATCCTATATGTGGCCCTAGTGTGCACGGTGACCAAACCACAGGCTTCATAATAGAAGGAGCACCTACTTGATTTTGGAGCCTCCTTTTTATGAGATTATTTTTTAGGCACAATGTAGGTTTCTAGGCACCATAAGATGCTAAAAGTTAGGTACCCCCCCACAAGTGACCCCATTTTGCAAACTACACCCTTCAGGGAATTCATCTAGGGGTATAGTGTACATTTCAAACCCCCAGGGGTTTCACCAATTGTGGTACAACTGGGCAGTGAAAATGAAAAAAATTAATTTTTCATTTTCACAGCTCAGTTGTATCAAAATTGGTGAAACCCCTGGGGGTTTGAAATGTACACTATACCCCTTGATGAATTCCCTGAAGGGTGTAGTTTGCAAAATGGGGTCACTTGTGGGGGGGTTCCACTGTATGGGTGTTTCGGGGGTCATTCAACCAGAATCTGTGCTGCAAAATCCAAAAATCACTCCTTCCCTTCTGAGTCCTGCCATGCACCCAACTGGTATTTTTTGGTCACACATGAGGCATTGCCGTACTCGGGAGAAATTGGGGCACAGATTTTGGGGTGCTTTGTCTCCTTCATTCCTTGTGAAAATGAAAAATTTTGAGCCAGATCTGCATTTTTGTGTAAAAAAATGTAATTTTTTACACAAAAATGCAGTTCTGGCTCAAAATTTTTTATTTTCACAAGGAATGAAGGAGACAAAGCACCCCAAAATCTGTGCCCCAATTTCTCCCGAGTACGGCAATGCCTCACGTGTGACCAAAAAATACCAGTTGGGTGCATGGCAGGACTCAGAAGGGAAGGAGTGATTTTTGGTGGCGGAATGAATGGTGGGTGCTATGTCGCATTAGCAAGACCCCCGAAGCACCAATACAGTGGAACCCCCCCACAAGTGACCCCATTTTGCAAATTACACCCTTCAGGGAATTCATCTAGGGGTATAGTGTACATTTCAAACCCCCAGGGGTTTCACCAATTGTGGTACAACTGGGCAGTGAAAATGAAAAAAATAAATTTTTCATTTTCACAGCTCAGTTGTATCAAAATTGGTGAAACCCCGGGGGGTTTGAAATGTACACTATACCCCTTGATGAATTCCCTGAAGGGTGTAGTTTGCAAAATGGGGTCACTTGTGGGGGGGTTCCACTGTATGGGTGTTTCGGGGGTCATTCAACCAGAATCTGTGCTGCAAAATCCAAAAATCACTCCTTCCCTTCTGAGTCCTGCCATGCACCCAACTGGTATTTTTTGGTCACACATGAGGCATTGCCGTACTCGGGAGAAATTGGGGCACAGATTTTGGGGTGCTTTGTCTCCTTCATTCCTTGTGAAAATGAAAAATTTTGAGCCAGATCTGCATTTTTGTGTAAAAAAATGTAATTTTTTACACAAAAATGCAGTTCTGGCTCAAAATTTTTTATTTTCACAAGGAATGAAGGAGACAAAGCACCCCAAAATCTGTGCCCCAATTTCTCCCGAGTACGGCAATGCCTCACGTGTGACCAAAAAATACCAGTTGGGTGCATGGCAGGACTCAGAAGGGAAGGAGTGATTTTTGGTGGCGGAATGAATGGTGGGTGCTATGTCGCATTAGCAAGACCCCCGAAGCACCAATACAGTGGAACCCCCCCACAAGTGACCCCATTTTAGTCACCAGCTTTGGGAGGGGGGCTGGCGCTGCGGCTGGCGGGGGGGTGGGAGGGGTGCTGGCGCTGCGGCAGCCGGGTGGGTGGGAGGGAGGGGGGCTGCCGGGTGGGAGGGGGGGGGGGGGCTGGCGATCGGTGGGGTATATACACACACACACACACACATATATATATATATATATATATATATATGTGTATATATGTATATATATATATATATATTTATATATATACATATATATACACACACACATATATATATATATATATATATATATATATATGTGTGTGTATATATATATATATATATATATATATATACATATATTTTCAGTGCATATATTTTACAACTTTTTCAGCAGCTTGATGCTGCTGCTGCTGCTGCGGGGGGGAGGGGGGAGGAGGGCAGCGCTGCGTGCGCTCCAGACGCTCCGGGGGAGCCGTGGGAGCCGCTGCTGCTGCCGGGTGAGTGCCCGGCGGGTGCGAGGGGTGGGCTGCACATCGGTGGTGATCGGTGCTGTACCTGACAGCACCGATCACCACCGATCCCTGTGTTACCGAGCGGCTTAGCCGCCGGTAACACAGGAAACGCTGTGAATGGCTGTTCAGATTTGAACAGCCAATCACAGCGATCGCCGACCGGGGGGGGCACCCCTGCCCCCCCTGGGCGGCGAGGGGGGATGTCTGCTGTCAGGGACAGCAGACATCACCTAACTGTCACTGCGTCTCGAGACGCAGTGACAGTTAGAAGTCATGACGTACATTTATGCCATGTGTCGGGAAGTACCTCCCGGCCATGACGTAAATGTACGTCAAATGTCGGGAAGGGGTTAAAGAGTCCTCCAAGTCTGTCTCAATATATAGACAAGCTGAGTGGAGTCTTCACATTTGTACGATAATAAATCAGCAACAAAGCATATAACACAAATATAATGATTACAAGCTATTATAGTTTTTCATATTAAAGCGAAATGTTGAGAAATACACTTTTACGATATTGTTAAGTCATTTAAGTATATTATGGAGGTGAGAGGGGGGATAGAGGGTGATAACATATATGACAAGACAGAAAACGAAGGGGAAGGTGTGGGATCTGTGACTTTGGATACAGGTAGCTCTTTGGGGACTGTAGTTCAACAGGTTGTATATAATTGCCAGTATATGTGTTTAGTTTTAATATTCCATCAATCCGGCTAGTACATTTGTGGTAAACAGAGGAGACCTGGCTAAGTAGTATTCAGGAGTAATTCCGGTTGATGTGTACATTCAATTGCTGAGTGAAGAATTAGGGCGGTGTGTTTGACTTGAAAGAAGGAGAGTTCCATCCCCTTTCGATTCCACTTCAAACTGGCATCATAGAGGAAGAAAGGATTTCCAGTGTTAAGTGAAGACATAATCAATGTCCTATCAGCTTCTCCCAGGGTATCTATATAGGGGGCCCATTTTTTCAAGAAGGGTTTAGGTGATGAAGTCATATTCAACATCAAGGTAAGTTTATCAAAAAGTATAAGCTGGAGGAGCCTCGTGTGCAGCTCAGACATGGACGGTGTTGTAGGGTTAATCCAATGGATTAAAATAAGTTTCTTTGCCATTGTGAATATAATAGTTAGTAGCGGAATCATGTGGGTACATCTGAAGGCACACAACCACCCCTCAAAATTAAGGCAGAGGCAGGGTGCCGGGTCTGGAGGGAGGAATATGGAAAACATCTTACCGACTAAGTATAATACCTTTCGCCAACATTTGAGAATTTTCGAGCAGGACCATAGACAATGAAAGAACTTGGCATTTCTCATTTTACACTTTGGACAATTTCCTGTCGCCAATGGGGACATATGTTTTGCTTGTGCAGGGGCAATATTGTCTTAAATGTGTATTGTCTTAAAATGGACTTCCTGCAGGTAAGAAGACTCCAGTAGTTTTAATGAGGACGTGAAAGAAGGAAATACCTGGTGACGTTGGCTGATGTCTGGGATGTCCGCAGTCCATGCAGTGAGCAAAGAGTGGGACATGCTTTGTGTGGAGGTGAGCAGTAATTGGTCATATAGTTTACTTCTAAAAATCTGAGTGTCTAGTTCCATACATATGGTGGTAAGAGGGTCAGGGTTCTGGTCAGATATTATAGAGGCGATTTTTGGTATAATATAGTGACGGGTTTGCAAATACGTGTAAAAGTGAACATTAGGTAGGTCATATGTAGTTTTCAGACTTTCAAAGGAGAGTATTTGACCACCTGGGTCAAACAATTTTGTAGAAAGATCAAGGCCTTTACTTTTCCACGTGAAATATGAGGAGCTGGAGAGAGAGAAGATGAAGTCTGGGTTTCCCCAAATTGGCAAGTATGGGGTAATATATGGATTCCTGTGAAGTTTATTTGGTGCCATGCATCATATGTGTTACGGAATAATATGTGATCTAGTATATGTGGGGGGATTAGCTTCACAGGGGTATGCAACAAGGCACTGGGAGAGAATGGATGGAAGAGGGCGTGATCCATTTCTAAATCTGTATCAGTGCATGGCAGCCATCATGGGTTTGTTGGAAGAGCTTGCTGCTAGTTGTTTAAAAAATGTTGACAGTTACATTCAACCCATTGATAACTTATTAACATGAAGATATAAACCCCGGTTACTTCAGCTAGTGTGTGTGTGTGTGTGTGTGTGCGTGTATATATACATACACACACTTTACATGGTCAGGAGAATTACATATGTTTCCCCAAATGCTGCTTCCAGGACTTAGACATATGATCCCACCATTTGCCGATCTTACATTACATTGTGGATGTATATGTAATACAGTACCTCTCACCCCGTTCTTACTTGATTAGATTTTATTTCTATATGCTATATACTGCTAAGGGAGTCTGTAATACTACCACGCAAAGGGAAAGATACTTACAACTATCACAAATAAGCCGCTATTTGCCTGCTCCTGCACTATATTGTGTGAGTTTGGTACACTATTTATCCGTGATTGGTGATATCAGCTAGCAATGGTGATGTTCCAGTTTGCAGCCCTGTTGCATAAGGTGGAAGACTGGCAACTAAACATACCTATATAGGCTTCATTACATGACCTAACTGTGAGTTGTTTACGCTAATGTTCTACCCTGCATATGGTGGAGTGGATGGCTACATCTATTCCAGCACCTGGCTTGAATTTGATTTATGGGAATTTTATAGCTCTATATTTATCAAGTTTGTATTATTTTAGGATTTGTATAAACAACATTTCCATCTACCCCTAGTTAATAAACTTTATAGTAAAGCACATAAATCATTATATGCAGTGAGGGAAAGCAGGCAGGGTGAGGCTGATGATGTCACAGACAGCCTTTGTGATGTCACAGCAGGTGTGAAAGAAAAGGTCCTGCTTGGCACAGGACAAATCACTCATTGGATGAGAGTGAGCGGTGTTGGTAGCTATTCCCTTGTGTAGCTGCATACACGTGTTTTCTCATTACTTTAAATTCAAGTTTATTCTTGAACATTTACTGAAAATGTGGCTGGCTCAATTTGGGCTGACAGAACATCGCAGAAGGAGGATTTTGAAAGGCAAAGGTCTGTCTAACCTAGTTGTTGATGCTGCTCAGCAAATACTGCACCAGCAATTTGATGTACATGGATTGCAACCCATGTTCAAAGGTGAGAATGGTTCCTTTGATGCCGTCACTGGGCTTTCATTTCAGATACACCCGGATACAGATGACAACCACTTCTTTGTGTCTTGTTTTCGAAATGGGCAGATAGAAATTGCAGACAGTTCTGAATTTCATTTTACGCCCTCTGGCAGCAGACAACTGCAAGACCTCTATGGGGCTGTTGTTCCAAATGACACCCTGAAAAACATCAAACAACTGGATGTGGAGAAACAGGAACCAAACTCCCTCGACTGTGGAATATTTTCTATAGCAAATGTTGTAGAGCTCCTCTTTACCGGCGATGTGCCCATCTCCAGATACAACGTTCCATTAATGAGGCCACATCTCATACAGTGCCTGGAGGATGGAGAGTTCACACCTTTTCCAAAAATTGGGAAAAGAAGACGCCGAGAAGAGTATGGAAGTAATAAGCGATTTAGACTCAATCCGGCTTTTACGAACTGCATCGAAGAAACTGAAAAAGTGAGACCACCACCAAAAAAATGTAGAAGAAGATGCACCATTCTGTAAGGACATAATAAATGGTGTAACCTGATCCAGCAGTTATTAGATGCAGCTCCACATCAAATGCCACCTGGTGTCATATTATAGAACTGAGCAGAAGGAAAAACTGGGGATTAGGGCTAATGGCGACACCCCAAAAACAAAAACGACACACAGCAGCCACCTCATGGGTGTGTTGGAAGAGCTGCTAAGGTGCTAATTGATTGTAAAATGTTGACACTATCATCCAACTCATTGATAACTTAATAAACATATACATTATACAGTGCTATTTTTCAATAGGAATAGTTCTTGAACCTCTTATTTAAGATGACATCATCAGGAACCGGACTCCTTAACCTGCCCTGGGCCAAAATGTACTTTCCATAAAATAATATTTATTTTAAAGTTCTATTTGAGTGACTTTTTTAAAATTATTATATATGTCATATATATATATATATATATATGTCAATGAAAGTTCTTTTTAAATAGCTCCACCCCCAGGTCGAGTTCCAGAACCTATTGTTGCACTGTTTTCAACCCGCATATCAAGTAATACAATAACAGTGTAAACACACACAGATGTGATAGATACACCTTCCAGCATTTGCAGAGTCTAAATAGGTACAAGAGGGTGGCCTGCTAGGGTTGTGTCTGCAGCCCAGCTTTGTGCCAGCCACAGCCTCTCTATGCTGCTTAGGCTCGAGCCAGTACCTGAATATATCTATCCAACCTACGTCTCTGGGTACATTGCTTACCACAGTGACTGGCTGAACATATCACTATTTATCTGTCTGGGGTAGAGACAGGGCTGGCAACAGAAATCTTGGGGCCTGCTACTGTGATATCTCTGGGGCACCCCATCAGAACATACGCATTATATTATATATACTGTACATACACACACACACACACACACACAAACATGATTGCTGAGTCGGGACCTCAGCTTGTAGCCTTTTTCAGGTCTTGGCACCTCCCAGCTCCAGGTTGCCACCAACCAACCGCACAGTGTGATCGTCAGGAGGAGGTTTTCCTGCTGTGCACAGGGATGCTCAGCATAATGATGTCAAGGAGGAGGAAAAACAGGTACAGGACCATGTTACACGGTATGAAGGAGGGGTAGTGATTGCAGCATGTGTGTCTATATTTGTAAATATATGAATTTACATATATTCGATGAGCAGTAAGCGGTTATGCGTGCTCCCGCTTCTTTGCTGGTTCGGCCGCTCATCCGCTGGTATTACCAGCAGATAAGCAACAGAGTGGATGGCTTACCATAGCGTCCTGCTTTGGAAAGTTGTACACCCCAGAGAATATTGCTGTACTGGATGAAAAATGCTCAGTGTGTATGTACTGAGCATTTTTGGGCCTAGCGATTTTCCCCATCATTGTTATCCATACACGCTGGGCAAAAATGCCCAGTGTGTATGGACCTTGTTTGTAGCTACAAGCAAATTTATAAAAAACAGCATCTGTAATTATTTTTTTTTATTATTTCAAAGATTTTTATTTTTCAGAATATGTAATAAACAAATTATCCTAGGCCAAAGTTACAAAAGTAAACATGACATGAAAGTGAGAACATAGATAATGTTAAAGAGTCCTCCAAGTCTGTCTCAATATATAGACAAGCTGAGTGGAGTCTTCACATTTGTACGATAATAAATCAGCAACAAAGCATATAACACAAATATAATGATTACAAGCTATTATAGTTTTTCATATTAAAGCGAAATGTTGAGAAATACACTTTTACTATATTGTTAAGTCATTTAAGTATATTATGGAGGTGAGAGGGGGGATAGAGGGTGATAACATATATGACAAGACAGAAAACGAAGGGGAAGGTGTGGGATCTGTGACTTTGGATACAGGTAGCTCTTTGGGGACTGTAGTTCAACAGGTTGTATATAATTGCCAGTATATGTGTTTAGTTTTAATATTCCATCAATCCGGCTAGTACATTTGTGGTAAACAGAGGAGACCTGGCTAAGTAGTATTCAGGAGTAATTCCGGTTGATGTGTACATTCAATTGCTGAGTGAAGAATTAGGGCGGTGTGTTTGACTTGAAAGAAGGAGAGTTCCATCCCCTTTCGATTCCACTTCAAACTGGCATCATAGAGGAAGAAAGGATTTCCAGTGTTAAGTGAAGACATAATCAATGTCCTATCAGCTTCTCCCAGGGTATCTATATAGGGGGCCCATTTTTTCAAGAAGGGTTTAGGTGATGAAGTCATATTCAACATCAAGGTACGTTTATCAAAAAGTATAAGCTGGAGGAGCCTCGTGTGCAGCTCAGACATGGACGGTGTTGTAGGGTTAATCCAATGGATTAAAATAAGTTTCTTTGCCATTGTGAATATAATGGTTAGTAGCGGAATCATGTGGGTACATCTGAAGGCACACAACCACCCCTCAAAATTAAGGCAGAGGCAGGGTGCCGGGTCTGGAGGGAGGAATATGGAAAACATCTTACCGACTAAGTATAATACCTTTCGCCAACATTTGAGAATTTTCGAGCAGGACCATAGACAATGAAAGAACTTGGCATTTCTCATTTTACACTTTGGACAATTTCCTGTCGCCAATGGGGACATATGTTTTGCTTGTGCAGGGGCAATATTGTCTTAAATGTGTATTGTCTTAAAATGGACTTCCTGCAGGTAAGAAGACTCCAGTAGTTTTAATGAGGACGTGAAAGAAGGAAATACCTGGTGACGTTGGCTGATGTCTGGGATGTCCGCAGTCCATGCAGTGAGCAAAGAGTGGGACATGCTTTGTGTGGAGGTGAGCAGTAATTGGTCATATAGTTTACTTCTAAAAATCTGAGTGTCTAGTTCCATACATATGGTGGTAAGAGGGTCAGGGTTCTGGTCAGATATTATAGAGGCGATTTTTGGTATAATATAGTGACGGGTTTGCAAATACGTGTAAAAGTGAACATTAGGTAGGTCATATGTAGTTTTCAGACTTTCAAAGGAGAGTATTTGACCACCTGGGTCAAACAATTTGGTAGCAAGATCAAGGCCTTTACTTTTCCACGTGAAATCTTAGGAGCTGGAGAGAGAGAAGATGAAGTCTGGGTTTCCCCAAATTGGCAAGTATGGGGTAATATATGGATTCCTGTGAAGTTTATTTGGTGCCATGCATCATATGTGTTACGGAATAATATGTGATCTAGTATATGTGGGGGGATTAGCTTCACAGGGGTATGCAACAAGGCACTGGGAGAGAATGGATGGAAGAGGGCGTGATCCATTTCTAAATCTGTATCAGTGCATGGCAGCCATCATGGGTTTGTTGGAAGAGCTTGCTGCTAGTTGTTTAAAAAATGTTGACAGTTACATTCAACCCATTGATAACTTATTAACATGAAGATATAAACCCTGGTTACTTCAGCTAGTGTGTGTGTGTGTGTGTGTGCGTGTATATATACATACACACACTTTACATGGTCAGGAGAATTACATATGTTTCCCCAAATGCTGCTTCCAGGACTTAGACATATGATCCCACCATTTGCCGATCTTACATTACATTGTGGATGTATATGTAATACAGTACCTCTCACCCCGTTCTTACTTGATTAGATTTTATTTCTATATGCTATATACTGCTAAGGGAGTCTGTAATACTACCACGCAAAGGGAAAGATACTTACAACTATCACAAATAAGCCGCTATTTGCCTGCTCCTGCACTATATTGTGTGAGTTTGGTACACTATTTATCCGTGATTGGTGATATCAGCTAGCAATGGTGATGTTCCAGTTTGCAGCCCTGTTGCATAAGGTGGAAGACTGGCAACTAAACATACCTATATAGGCTTCATTACATGACCTAACTGTGAGTTGTTTACGCTAATGTTCTACCCTGCATATGGTGGAGTGGATGGCTACATCTATTCCAGCACCTGGCTTGAATTTGATTTATGGGAATTTTATAGCTCTATATTTATCAAGTTTGTATTATTTTAGGATTTGTATAAACAACATTTCCATCTACCCCTAGTTAATAAACTTTATAGTAAAGCACATAAAT
This sequence comes from Crinia signifera, assembly GCF_055691185.1. NCBI lineage: Eukaryota > Metazoa > Chordata > Amphibia > Anura > Myobatrachidae > Crinia > Crinia signifera. The sequence continues at coordinate 119,390,251 of NC_139217.1, read as the reverse complement.
CATTATATGCAGTGAGGGAAAGCAGGCAGGGTGAGGCTGATGATGTCACAGACAGCCTTTGTGATGTCACAGCAGGTGTGAAAGAAAAGGTCCTGCTTGGCACAGGACAAATCACTCATTGGATGAGAGTGAGCGGTGTTGGTAGCTATTCCCTTGTGTAGCTGCATACACGTGTTTTCTCATTACTTTAAATTCAAGTTTATTCTTGAACATTTACTGAAAATGTGGCTGGCTCAATTTGGGCTGACAGAACATCGCAGAAGGAGGATTTTGAAAGGCAAAGGTCTGTCTAACCTAGTTGTTGATGCTGCTCAGCAAATACTGCACCAGCAATTTGATGTACATGGATTGCAACCCATGTTCAAAGGTGAGAATGGTTCCTTTGATGCCGTCACTGGGCTTTCATTTCAGATACACCCGGATACAGATGACAACCACTTCTTTGTGTCTTGTTTTCGAAATGGGCAGATAGAAATTGCAGACAGTTCTGAATTTCATTTTACGCCCTCTGGCAGCAGACAACTGCAAGACCTCTATGGGGCTGTTGTTCCAAATGACACCCTGAAAAACATCAAACAACTGGATGTGGAGAAACAGGAACCAAACTCCCTCGACTGTGGAATATTTTCTATAGCAAATGTTGTAGAGCTCCTCTTTACCGGCGATGTGCCCATCTCCAGATACAACGTTCCATTAATGAGGCCACATCTCATACAGTGCCTGGAGGATGGAGAGTTCACACCTTTTCCAAAAATTGGGAAAAGAAGACGCCGAGAAGAGTATGGAAGTAATAAGCGATTTAGACTCAATCCGGCTTTTACGAACTGCATCGAAGAAACTGAAAAAGTGAGACCACCACCAAAAAAATGTAGAAGAAGATGCACCATTCTGTAAGGACATAATAAATGGTGTAACCTGATCCAGCAGTTATTAGATGCAGCTCCACATCAAATGCCACCTGGTGTCATATTATAGAACTGAGCAGAAGGAAAAACTGGGGATTAGGGCTAATGGCGACACCCCAAAAACAAAAACGACACACAGCAGCCACCTCATGGGTGTGTTGGAAGAGCTGCTAAGGTGCTAATTGATTGTAAAATGTTGACACTAACATCCAACTCATTGATAACTTAATAAACATATACATTATACAGTGCTATTTTTCAATAGGAATAGTTCTTGAACCTCTTATTTAAGATGACATCATCAGGAACCGGACTCCTTAACCTGCCCTGGGCCAAAATGTACTTTCCATAAAATAATATTTATTTTAAAGTTCTATTTGAGTGACTTTTTTAAAATTATTATATATGTCATATATATATATATATATATATATATATATATATATATGTCAATGAAAGTTCTTTTTAAATAGCTCCACCCCCAGGTCGAGTTCCAGAACCTATTGTTGCACTGTTTTCAACCCGCATATCAAGTAATACAATAACAGTGTAAACACACACAGATGTGATAGATACACCTTCCAGCATTTGCAGAGTCTAAATAGGTACAAGAGGGTGGCCTGCTAGGGTTGTGTCTGCAGCCCAGCTTTGTGCCAGCCACAGCCTCTCTATGCTGCTTAGGCTCGAGCCAGTACCTGAATATATCTATCCAACCTACGTCTCTGGGTACATTGCTTACCACAGTGACTGGCTGAACATATCACTATTTATCTGTCTGGGGTAGAGACAGGGCTGGCAACAGAAATCTTGGGGCCTGCTACTGTGATATCTCTGGGGCACCCCATCAGAACATACGCATTATATTATATATACTGTACATACACACACACACACACACACACACACACACAAACATGATTGCTGAGTCGGGACCTCAGCTTGTAGCCTTTTTCAGGTCTTGGCACCTCCCAGCTCCAGGTTGCCACCAACCAACCGCACAGTGTGATCGTCAGGAGGAGGTTTTCCTGCTGTGCACAGGGATGCTCAGCATAATGATGTCAAGGAGGAGGAAAAACAGGTACAGGACCATGTTACACGGTATGAAGGAGGGGTAGTGATTGCAGCATGTGTGTCTATATTTGTAAATATATGAATTTACATATATTCGATGAGCAGTAAGCGGTTATGCGTGCTCCCGCTTCTTTGCTGGTTCGGCCGCTCATCCGCTGGTATTACCAGCAGATAAGCAACAGAGTGGATGGCTTACCATAGCGTCCTGCTTTGGAAAGTTGTACACCCCAGAGAATATTGCTGTACTGGATGAAAAATGCTCAGTGTGTATGTACTGAGCATTTTTGGGCCTAGCGATTTTCCCCATCATTGTTATCCATACACGCTGGGCAAAAATGCCCAGTGTGTATGGACCTTGTTTGTAGCTACAAGCAAATTTATAAAAAACAGCATCTGTAATTATTTTTTTTTATTATTTCAAAGATTTTTATTTTTCAGAATATGTAATAAACAAATTATCCTAGGCCAAAGTTACAAAAGTAAACATGACATGAAAGTGAGAACATAGATAATGTTAAAGAGTCCTCCAAGTCTGTCTCAATATATAGACAAGCTGAGTGGAGTCTTCACATTTGTACGATAATAAATCAGCAACAAAGCATATAACACAAATATAATGATTACAAGCTATTATAGTTTTTCATATTAAAGCGAAATGTTGAGAAATACACTTTTACTATATTGTTAAGTCATTTAAGTATATTATGGAGGTGAGAGGGGGGATAGAGGGTGATAACATATATGACAAGACAGAAAACGAAGGGGAAGGTGTGGGATCTGTGACTTTGGATACAGGTAGCTCTTTGGGGACTGTAGTTCAGGGCCGTTTCTAGACAATTTAGCTCCCAGGGCAAAGGAATAAAAATGCGCCCCCCCCCCAATATAAAAAGTTAACACGGCATAGAAGAAATTGCGCCAAAATAGGGGGCGTGGTTTATTTTTCAAATGGGCGTGGCTTAATATAAGGGCGTGGTCTAGCAGGAAAACAATTACCTTACAACTCACCTTTGCAACCTGCATGTCCAGACATTGGTTACCGCAGGAATTGTCATTGTACTCCCGCACTTTAGTTGGCCGGCTGAAGGCCACACAGTGACATAAAAATATAAAGGCCCACACAGTGACCTAGTACGCCTCACAGATCAAGGCCAAACAATGACAGGTTACTTGAATCATTATACACTATTTATCCATGACGCCGCACACCGTGATGACAATTACACATTGTCGCACACCGTGATGACAATTACACATTATGTCGCACACCGTGATGACAATTACACATTACGCCGCACACCATGATGACAATTACACATTATGATGCCCGTTACACCCCACACTGTGATGGCAATTACACAATACTCCCCACACCGTAATGCCTATTACACATTATGCCCCACACGCCGCTGCCGCACAACTCATGCTGTTTATTAATATGCCCCCACAGTGCCACACATATGCCCCCACAGTGCCACACATATGCCCCCACAGTGCCACATATATATGCCCCCATAGTGCCAAATATGCCCCTAGTGCCAGATATGTCACCAGTGCCAGATATGCCCCCCCAGTGCCACACATATGCCCCCACAGTGACACACATATGCCCCCACAGTGACACACATATGCCCCCACAGTGACACACATATGCCCATACAGTGCCAGATATGCCCCCACAATGCCACATATATATCCCCCACAGTGCCAAATATGCCCCTAGTGCCACAGATATGTCCCCAGTGCCACACATATGCCCCCACAGTGCCAGATATGCCCCTACAGTGCCACAGATATGCCCCCAAAGTGCCACATATATGCCCCCAAAGTGCCACATATATGCCCCCACAGTGCCACACATTCCCCCAAAGTGCCAGCAGCACAACTCACTCTCTCTCTCTCTGGGTCTCCCCCTCCAGTCCCCCGCCGCTGCATGCTGCTGCTGCTGCTTTCGATGTGTCCCTGAGCCGGCAGCCATTCATATCATACCTCGCGGGCTGGCTCCTGATTGGCTGCCAGCCCGCGAGGTCCTCTGATTGGCTGCCAGCCCAAGGACACAGTGAGCGAGTGGAAGGAGAGACGCGCTGCGCTCTCCTCCCCTGGGGCTCACCTGTGCGCCTATTCGTTGCGGGGGGGCGGGGGGGCGAGACCGGACTTGGAGGAGGCGGCGGCGGGGGAGACTTGGAGGCGGAGGCGGCGGGGGAGACTTGGAAGCGGCGGCGGCGGCAGCGGCGTTGTGGGCTGTGGGGAGCTGAGAGCTCAGCTGCCGGCCGGGCGCCCTGGCTGTGTAACAGGTGGACAAGCCGTGCGGCGCCCCGGGCTGCTGCACGGCTTGTCCGCCTGTAGAAACGGCCCTGCTGTAGTTCAACAGGTTGTATATAATTGCCAGTATATGTGTTTAGTTTTAATATTCCATCAATCCGGCTAGTACATTTGTGGTAAACAGAGGAGACCTGGCTAAGTAGTATTCAGGAGTAATTCCGGTTGATGTGTACATTCAATTGCTGAGTGAAGAATTAGGGCGGTGTGTTTGACTTGAAAGAAGGAGAGTTCCATCCCCTTTCGATTCCACTTCAAACTGGCATCATAGAGGAAGAAAGGATTTCCAGTGTTAAGTGAAGACATAATCAATGTCCTATCAGCTTCTCCCAGGGTATCTATATAGGGGGCCCATTTTTTCAAGAAGGGTTTAGGTGATGAAGTCATATTCAACATCAAGGTACGTTTATCAAAAAGTATAAGCTGGAGGAGCCTCGTGTGCAGCTCAGACATGGACGGTGTTGTAGGGTTAATCCAATGGATTAAAATAAGTTTCTTTGCCATTGTGAATATAATGGTTAGTAGCGGAATCATGTGGGTACATCTGAAGGCACACAACCACCCCTCAAAATTAAGGCAGAGGCAGGGTGCCGGGTCTGGAGGGAGGAATATGGAAAACATCTTACCGACTAAGTATAATACCTTTCGCCAACATTTGAGAATTTTCGAGCAGGACCATAGACAATGAAAGAACTTGGCATTTCTCATTTTACACTTTGGACAATTTCCTGTCGCCAATGGGGACATATGTTTTGCTTGTGCAGGGGCAATATTGTCTTAAATGTGTATTGTCTTAAAATGGACTTCCTGCAGGTAAGAAGACTCCAGTAGTTTTAATGAGGACGTGAAAGAAGGAAATACCTGGTGACGTTGGCTGATGTCTGGGATGTCCGCAGTCCATGCAGTGAGCAAAGAGTGGGACATGCTTTGTGTGGAGGTGAGCAGTAATTGGTCATATAGTTTACTTCTAAAAATCTGAGTGTCTAGTTCCATACATATGGTGGTAAGAGGGTCAGGGTTCTGGTCAGATATTATAGAGGCGATTTTTGGTATAATATAGTGACGGGTTTGCAAATACGTGTAAAAGTGAACATTAGGTAGGTCATATGTAGTTTTCAGACTTTCAAAGGAGAGTATTTGACCACCTGGGTCAAACAATTTGGTAGCAAGATCAAGGCCTTTACTTTTCCACGTGAAATCTTAGGAGCTGGAGAGAGAGAAGATGAAGTCTGGGTTTCCCCAAATTGGCAAGTATGGGGTAATATATGGATTCCTGTGAAGTTTATTTGGTGCCATGCATCATATGTGTTACGGAATAATATGTGATCTAGTATATGTGGGGGGATTAGCTTCACAGGGGTATGCAACAAGGCACTGGGAGAGAATGGATGGAAGAGGGCGTGATCCATTTCTAAATCTGTATCAGTGCATGGCAGCCATCATGGGTTTGTTGGAAGAGCTTGCTGCTAGTTGTTTAAAAAATGTTGACAGTTACATTCAACCCATTGATAACTTATTAACATGAAGATATAAACCCCGGTTACTTCAGCTAGTGTGTGTGTGTGTGTGTGCGTGTATATATACATACACACACTTTACATGGTCAGGAGAATTACATATGTTTCCCCAAATGCTGCTTCCAGGACTTAGACATATGATCCCACCATTTGCCGATCTTACATTACATTGTGGATGTATATGTAATACAGTACCTCTCACCCCGTTCTTACTTGATTAGATTTTATTTCTATATGCTATATACTGCTAAGGGAGTCTGTAATACTACCACGCAAAGGGGAAGATACTTACAACTATCACAAATAAGCCGCTATTTGCCTGCTCCTGCACTATATTGTGTGAGTTTGGTACACTATTTATCCGTGATCGGTGATATCAGCTAGCAATGGTGATGTTCCAGTTTGCAGCCCTGTTGCATAAGGTGGAAGACTGGCAACTAAACATACCTATATAGGCTTCATTACATGACCTAACTGTGAGTTGTTTACGCTAATGTTCTACCCTACATATGGTGGAGTGGATGGCTACATCTATTCCAGCACCTGGCTTGAATTTGATTTATGGGAATTTTATAGCTCTATATTTATCAAGTTTGTATTATTTTAGGATTTGTATAAACAACATTTCCATCTACCCCTAGTTAATAAACTTTATAGTAAAGCACATAAATCATTATATGCAGTGAGGGAAAGCAGGCAGGGTGAGGCTGATGATGTCACAGACAGCCTTTGTGATGTCACAGCAGGTGTGAAAGAAAAGGTCCTGCTTGGCACAGGACAAATCACTCATTGGATGAGAGTGAGCGGTGTTGGTAGCTATTCCCTTGTGTAGCTGCATACACGTGTTTTCTCATTACTTTAAATTCAAGTTTATTCTTGAACATTTACTGAAAATGTGGCTGGCTCAATTTGGGCTGACAGAACATCGCAGAAGGAGGATTTTGAAAGGCAAAGGTCTGTCTAACCTAGTTGTTGATGCTGCTCAGCAAATACTGCACCAGCAATTTGATGTACATGGATTGCAACCCATGTTCAAAGGTGAGAATGGTTCCTTTGATGCCGTCACTGGGCTTTCATTTCAGATACACCCGGATACAGATGACAACCACTTCTTTGTGTCTTGTTTTCGAAATGGGCAGATAGAAATTGCAGACAGTTCTGAATTTCATTTTACGCCCTCTGGCAGCAGACAACTGCAAGACCTCTATGGGGCTGTTGTTCCAAATGACACCCTGAAAAACATCAAACAACTGGATGTGGAGAAACAGGAACCAAACTCCCTCGACTGTGGAATATTTTCTATAGCAAATGTTGTAGAGCTCCTCTTTACCGGCGATGTGCCCATCTCCAGATACAACGTTCCATTAATGAGGCCACATCTCATACAGTGCCTGGAGGATGGAGAGTTCACACCTTTTCCAAAAATTGGGAAAAGAAGACGCCGAGAAGAGTATGGAAGTAATAAGCGATTTAGACTCAATCCGGCTTTTACGAACTGCATCGAAGAAACTGAAAAAGTGAGACCACCACCAAAAAAATGTAGAAGAAGATGCACCATTCTGTAAGGACATAATAAATGGTGTAACCTGATCCAGCAGTTATTAGATGCAGCTCCACATCAAATGCCACCTGGTGTCATATTATAGAACTGAGCAGAAGGAAAAACTGGGGATTAGGGCTACTGGCGACACCCCAAAAACAAAAACGACACACAGCAGCCACCTCATGGGTGTGTTGGAAGAGCTGCTAAGGTGCTAATTGATTGTAAAATGTTGACACTAACATCCAACTCATTGATAACTTAATAAACATATACATTATACAGTGCTATTTTTCAATAGGAATAGTTCTTGAACCTCTTATTTAAGATGACATCATCAGGAACCGGACTCCTGAACCTGCCCTGGGCCAAAATGTACTTTCCATAAAATAATATTTATTTTAAAGTTCTATTTGAGTGACTTTTTTAAAATTATTATATATGTCATATATATATATATATATGTCAATGAAAGTTCTTTTTAAATAGCTCCACCCCCAGGTCGAGTTCCAGAACCTATTGTTGCACTGTTTTCAACCCGCATATCAAGTAATACAATAACAGTGTAAACACACACAGATGTGATAGATACACCTTCCAGCATTTGCAGAGTCTAAATAGGTACAAGAGGGTGGCCTGCTAGGGTTGTGTCTGCAGCCCAGCTTTGTGCCAGCCACAGCCTCTCTATGCTGCTTAGGCTCGAGCCAGTACCTGAATATATCTATCCAACCTACGTCTCTGGGTACATTGCTTACCACAGTGACTGGCTGAACATATCACTATTTATCTGTCTGGGGTAGAGACAGGGCTGGCAACAGAAATCTTGGGGCCTGCTACTGTGATATCTCTGGGGCACCCCATCAGAACATACGCATTATATTATAAATACTGTACATACACACACACACACACACACAAACATGATTGCTGAGTCGGGACCTCAGTTTGTAGCCTTTTTCGGGTCTTGGCACCTCCCAGCTCCAGGTTGCCACCAACCAACCGCACAGTGTGATCGTCAGGAGGAGGTTTTCCTGCTGTGCACAGGGATGCTCAGCATAATGATGTCAAGGAGGAGGAAAAACAGGTACAGGACCATGTTACACGGTATGAAGGAGGGGTAGTGATTGCAGCATGTGTGTCTATATTTGTAAATATATGAATTTACATATATTCGATGAGCAGTAAGCGGTTATGCGTGCTCCCACTTCTTTGCTGGTTCGGCCGCTCATCCGCTGGTATTACCAGCAGATAAGCAACAGAGTGGATGGCTTACCATAGCGTCTTGCTATGGAAAGTTGTACACCCCAGAGAATATTGCTATACTGGATGAAAAATGCTCAGTGTGTATGTACTGAGCATTTTTGGGCCTAGCGATTTTCCCCATCATTGTTATCCATACACGCTGGGCAAAAATGCCCAGTGTGTATGGACCTTGTTTGTAGCTACAAGCAAATTTATAAGAAACAGCATCTGCCAGAAGAAAGGAGACAATAATTGCACAGTGTATGGCTGCTTTTAGGAATGAGGTTAAAAAGAACCAGAACTCTTACAAATATGAAAGTAGGTGGCTTTTCACATTTAAATTGGAACGATGAATGAGGTAAGACACCTAGGAAATGTAATTAATTTTTTTTTTTTATTTCAAAGATTTTTATTTTTCAGAATATGTAATAAACAAATTGTCCTAGGCCAAAGTTACAAAAATAAACATGACATGAAAGTGAGAACATAGGTAATGTTAAAGAGTCCTCCAAGTCTGTCTCAATATATAGACAAGCTGAGTGGAGTCTTCACATTTGTACGATAATAAATCAGCAACAAAGCATATAACACAAATATAATGATTACAAGCTTTTATAGTTTTTCATATTAAAGCAAAATGTTGAGAAATACACTTTTACTATATTGTTAAGTCATTTAAGTATATTATGGAGGTGAGAGGGGGGATAGAGGGTGATAACATATATGACAAGACAGAAAACGAAGGGGAAGGTGTGGGATCTGTGACTTTGGATACAGGTAGCTCTTTGGGGACTGTAGTTCAACAGATTGTATATAATTGCCAGTATATGTGTTTAGTTTTAATATTCCATCAATCCGGCTAGTACATTTGTGGTAAACAGAGGAGACCTGGCTAAGTAGTATTCAGGAGTAATTCCGGTTGATGAGTACATTCAATTGCTGAGTGAAGAATTAGGGCGGTGTGTTTGACTTGAAAGTATAAGCTGGAGGAGCCTCGTGTGCAGCTCAGACATGGATGGTGTTGTAGGGTTAATCCAATGGATTAAAATAAGTTTCTTTGCCATTGTGAATATAATGGTTAGTAGTGGAATCATGTGGGTACATCTGAAGGCACACAACCACCCCTCAAAATTGAGGCAGAGGCAGGGTGCCTGGTCTGGAGGGAGGAATATGGAAAACATCTTACCGACTAAGTATAATACCTTTCGCCAACATTTGAGAATTTTCGAGCAGGACCATAGACAATGAAAGAACTTGGCATTTCTCATTTTACACTTTGGACAACTTCCTGTCGCCAATGGGGACATATGTTTTGCTTGTGCAGGGGCAATATTGTCTTAAATGTGTATTGTCTTAAAATGGACTTCCTGCAGGTAAGAAGACTGCAGTAGTTTTAATGAGGACGTGAAAGAAGTAAATACCTGGTGACGTTGGCTGATGTCTGGGATGTCTGCAGTCCATGCAGTGAGCAAAGAGTGGGACATGTTTTGTGTGGAGGTGAGCAGTAATTTGTCATATAGTTTAGTTCTAAAAATCTGAGTGTCTAGGGCCATAAATATGGTGGTAAGAGGGTCAGGGTTCTGGTCAGATATTATAGAGGCGATTTTTGGTATAATATAGTGACGGGTTTGCAAATACGTGTAAAAGTGAGCATTAGGTAGGTCATATGTAGTTTTCAGACTTTCAAAGGAGAGTATTTGACCACCTGGGTCAAACAATTTGGTAGCAAGATCATGGCCTTTACTTTTCCACGTGAAATATGAGGAGCTGGAGAGAGAGAAGATGAAGTCTGGGTTTCCCCAAATTGGTAAGTATGGGGTAATATTTGGATTCCTGTGAAGTTTATTTGGTGCCATGCATCATATGTGTTACGGAATAATATGTGATCTAGTATATGTGGGGGGATTAGCTTCACAGGGGTATGCAACAAGGCACTGGGAGAGAATGGATGGAAGAGGGCGTGATCCATTTCTAAATCTGTATAGGTCGAAGTATTATGTAGCCAGTCAGAGATGATTTTGAAGTGGTTCTACCAAGAATATAATTGGAAGTTAGGTATGCATAAACCTCCTTCTGGTTTGGCTTGCATCAATTTGTTAAATGACATACGGGGTCTCTTACAAAGAAATGTGGACATATGTTTATTCAATAGAAGGAGATCTGGAGAGGAGAGGTGGCATGGGATTAATTGGAGATGGTAAAAGATTTTGGGAAAAATTACACTTTTAAGTACTGCTGCCCTGGAAAGAGGGAAAGCGTGAGTTTAGACCAGCCTTATAATTGTGTTTAAATTTTTGTTAAGAGGGGGGTGAAATTAGTTTTGTATAGTGTGCAGGTTTCTAGTGACAAGGACTCCCAGATATTTTATGTGGGTGGTTTGTATTTTAAATTGTGCCAGGGTGGGGTGTGACAGTATGAAGGAAGGTAGGGGGGAGAGTGGTAATATTTTGGATTTATTGATATTAATTTTGTATTCTGATATAGGGCTGAACTCATTTATAATGGACATAATGGCTGGGATGGAAGTTAAAGGATTAGACACAAATAGAAGCATGTCATCAGTGAAAAGGGAAAGTTTTAATTCCAAGTTATTGATGAGTATACCAGTATAATTTTGGGACTTTCTCAGTGCAATAGTCAAAGGCTCAGTAGCCACCGCAAAGAGAAGGGGGGATAGAGGGCATCCCTGTCTAGTACCTCGTCTAATCTGAAATGGGGGTGATAGAAATCCATTGCAGGCTATTTGGGAAGATGAGGAGGTGTATAGGGTTTTGAGAAAGTTTATATATAGTTGGGGGATTCCAAATTTCAACATCGTATCCAATAGGTGGGGCCACAACACCAGATCAAAGGCCTTTTCAGCATCTATAGAAAATACAAGGTCAGGGGTATCAGAGGGCATATTTGTATATCTGGATTGTGTGGCAGCTAGTACTTTCCTTACATTACGCATGGATTGCCTCCCCGAAACAAAACCCGTCTGATCCTGGTGTATTATATGAGGTAATACAGGTTTAAGGCGTTCAGCTAATATTTTAGTTAGCAACTTATAGTCGCAGTTTAGAAAAGATATGGGTCGGTAAGAGACGGGTTTGGAGAGGTCTCTTCCAGTTTTAGGGAGGACTTTAATTATAGCGGAATTGAAGTGTGGGGGGAGGACTGAGTTACTTAAGATGTGGTTAAACACATTAGTCAGGATATGGGCACTTTTGTCTGCAAAGAGGCGGTAGAAGTCTCCTGAGAAAACATCAGGGCCTGGGGCCTTTGCTGGTTTTAAAGATTTGATAGCTTTGTGTATTTCCTGTATTGTTATGGGAGAGGTGAGAGGAGTCAAAAATTGAGATGGAACTTGTGAATATACTAGAGTAGGCCATATAGTGTGTGGTGAACATGGGGCTTGAGTAAGTAGTGGAATTTGTTAATTATCAATGTCTGCGGGGGGGGGGGTAAAAGTCTGACATTACTTGGGTAATTTGAGCATTGGAAGTAGTAAGGGAACCATCAGGGAGAGTAAGAGGATTTACCAGCATAGGAGGTCTACAAGAGTTTAGAATACTAGAAAGTAGCTTACTAGTTTTATTTCCGAATCTGTGGTATTTATAGTTAGAAATAAATTGAAGTTTGTCGGTCATAGCCTGTAAAGTATCTTCCAATATGGTTTTGGCTTGTAAATATTTGGATTTGCTTAACGGAGAGGGGTTTAAAATAAAAGCCGAATAAGCCTCCAAGAGGTTGTTTTGCTGAACTAGATAATGGTTAACTTGCTTTTTCTAAGGTTGTATTCATAGTGTAAGATCGCTCCTCTAAGAACTGATTTAAGAGCCATCGAATAAACTGGTAGATTTTCTATCAGAGTCAGGGAGTTATGTTCATGGTAGTCAGACCACGTCTTATCTATATGTGATTGGAATGTTGGTGAATGAATTAGATGAGCAGGGAATCGCCAGGATCTATAGGTGGATTTTTCTTTGGAAGTCTGAAAAGTCATAGTAATCAGTGCATGGTCAGAGAGTATAATAGGGGAAATAGCTGCACTTTTTACTCCAGGGAATAGAGAAGTAGATATGCATATGTAGTCAATACGTGATAGTGTGTGATGGGCTGCGGACAGGCAGGTATATTCTTTGTCCATAGGGTGGAGGGCCCTCCAGCCATCAACCAGCTGTAAAGATTCTAAGAGAATGGTATGCCAATTCTCGGGGTATGTCTCATTTGAGAGTGGGTCGAGGATCTGTCCAAAACAGGATGAGAAACCAAGTTGAAGTCCCCACATAAAATTATAGGGATGGAAGTATGGGGTAAGAGAAATTTAAGTATTGATTTATAGAAAGCTTTAGAGTCGACATTTGGTGCGTAAATGGAGCATAAAATGTATTGGGTATGGTAAACCGACAGATCCACACTTATGTATCTACCCTCCACATCCGACAGCACCTCCAGGGGCAGAGATTTCGAAGCCAGGATGACTACACCTCTAGCTTTGCTATTATAAGGGGCAGAAGCTATATGATGCCATTTAAGCATTTGAAGTTTTAAAATCTCAGGGGGTAGGAGATGGCTCTCCTGCAAAGATACCACATCTACAGCCTGTTTCTGAAGGTAGCGGAGGATCTTGCGCCTTTTCGCTGGTGAATGGATTCCACCGACGTTAAGTGAGCCAATCTTCAATTCAGTCATAGGTGTCTACGTGGGCAGGTAAAAACCGAGACCTGTATAAATCACTGTTCACTCCCAATCTTAGCCATCTACAAGACGATAATAAAATAGGGAAGAGGGGGAGGGAGACAAAAAGAGACAAGACACTGGGGGACATATAGACATAAACAAGCAGTATAATAGATATACTGAACATTTTGGAAAAGTGGAATGACATTCCGGTAAAAACTAATAATATTTAGCTTTTAAATTCTCCTAAATGGAGATCAATATGTAATGAAATAACTGGGGCATGGATTAGGTCCTTCAACCCTATTGAATATATTATAAATTCTTCTAACTCCTCGACTAGAAAAATAAACTGACCATATACTGCATGATCCTATGCAAAACATGAAATTCCCTAAATCTACAAATATATTTTCCTAACATTCCATAGGGGATTTTAGGATACTCCCAAATCCAATAACAGTATAAGAAACCATATAATCTGAAACAAAGATCATTGGAGGATAGATGAGCGGAAAGAGCTGCATCTGCCTTGTAGTGCTTCATCATGAAGAGTTTCATAGCGGTAGTCAAATCACAAGTCACTGGCTGACCGTCTAAACTGAGTGATCGAGGGGTGAAGGGCCCTTGTCAGGGAGGTGACCAAGAACCTGATGGTCTCTCTGTTAGTGCAACAGCATTCCTCGGTAGAGAGAGGAGAACCTTCCAGAAGGACAACCATCTATGCAGCAATACACCAATCAGGTCTGTATGGTAGAGTGGCAAGACAAACCACACCTTAGTAAATATCACATGGCAGGCCACCTGGAGTTTGCCAAAATGCACCTAAAGGACTCTCAGACCAAGATTGAACGCTTAGGTGTGAATGCCAGGCATAATATTTGGAGGAAACCAGGCACCGATCATCCCCAGGCCAATACCATCCCTACAGTGAAGCATGGTCATGGCAGCATCATGCTGTGGAGAGGTCTTTCAGCAGCAGGAACTGGAAGACTAGTCAGGATAGAGGGAAAGAGAATGCAGCAATGTATAGAGACATCCTGAATGAAAACCTGTTATTATTTTTTATTAACAGTTTCTTATATAGCGCACACATATTCTCAGGGGCTGGCTGGCAACTTTTAGCCTAGGGGGCAAGTCCAGAGCACTGGCCCATAATCAGCCAAGTCACCGTCGGAAGGAATGCTTTTGCGCGCCGTAGGCGCGCCGAAAAATTAGGGGCGTGGCCTATCATAAGGGGCGTTGCCTGTACCATGATTGTATTGTGTACCTGCAGATTGCACATTTTAGCGAACCTTGTAATACCCATTACACATAAAGCCACATGCCGTAATGCCAATTACACATTATGCTGAACACCATGATGCCAGTTACACATTACGCCCAACACTGCGATGCTAATTACTCAATACACCGCACACTGTGATGCTAATTACACATTATGCTGCACACCTTGATGCCCATTACACCCCATACTGTGATGGCAATTACCCAATGCTCCCCACACCGTAATGTCCATTACGCCCCATACCATGATGCCCATTACACCGCACAATGTGATGTCCACAGTGCCAGATATGCCCCCACAGTGCAAGATATTCCGCCACAGTACCAAATACACATATGCCCCCACAGTGCCAGACACAAATGCCGCCACAGTGCCAGATATTCTGCCACAGTGCCAAATACGCATATTCCTCCACAGTGCCAGATATGCCCCCAGAGTGCCAGAGACACATATGCCCCCACAGTGCCAGAGACACATATGCCCCCACAGTGCCAGAGACACATATTCCCCCACAGTGCCAAAGACACATATGCCCCCACAGTGCCAGATATGCCCCCACAGTGCCAGAGACACATATGCCCCCACAGTGCCAGAGACACATATGCCCCCTCAGTGCCAGAGACACATATTCCCCCACAGTGCCAAAGACACATATGCCCCCACAGTGCCAGATATGCCCCCACAGTGCCAGAGACACATATGCCCCCACAGTGCCAGAGACACATATGCCCCCACAGTGCCAAATACACATATGCCCCCACAGTGCCAGACACATATGCCCCCACAGTGCCAGATACACATATGTCCCCACAGTGCCAGATACACATATGCCCCCACAGTGCCAGATACACATATGCCCCCACAGTGCCAGATATGCCCCCACAGTGCCAAATACACATATGCCCCACAGTGCCAGATACACATATGCCCCCACAGTGCCAAATACACATATGCCCCCACAGTGCCAGATACACATATGCCCCCACAGTGCCAAATACACATATGCCCCACTGTGCCAGATACACATATGCCCCCACAGTGCCAAATACATATATGCCCCCACAGTGCCAGATATGCCCCCCACAGTGCCAGATACACATATGCCCCCACACAGTGCCAGATATGCCCCCACACAGTGCCAGATATGCCCCCACACAGTGCCAGATATGCCCCCACAGTGACAGAAACACATATGCTGGGGTGAGGGAGGGGGGGGGGGGGAGCGCTTACCCACTCGCTAGCTGCGGGCCGTGCTGCGGCTGGATCAGGTTCTCCAGCCCTCCTGCGCTGGCCGCGGCTTCCAGAACACGGCCGCGGCTACAGGAAAATGGCCGCCGGCCTCCTGCACTGAGAACATGTCCTCAGTGCAGGGGGCCGGCGGCCATTTTCCTGTAGCCGCGGCCGTGTTCTGTAAGCCGCGGCCAGTGCAGGAGGGCTGGAGAAGCTGATCCAGCCGCAGCACGGCCCGCAGCCAGTGGGTGGGTAAGCGGCCCGGGGGGCATATGGCACTCTGCCCCCCGGCCCAGCCCGCCCCTGCATATTCTGCAGTGCTTTACAGAGTATAGTTAATCGTTCACATCAGTCCCTGCCTCAGTGGAGTTTACAATCTATATTCCCTACCACATGTTCATGCACACAGACATTCTAGGGTTCATTTGTTACGAGCCAATTAACCTACCAGTATATTTTTAGATTGTGGGAGGAAACCGGAGTACACGGAGTAAACCCACGCAAGTACGGGGAGAATATACAAACTTTGCATAGTTAGGAGCCATGGAGGGGCTGTGAGGCAGTATTGCTAACCATTACACCATCTGTACTGCCCCAACCAGAACGCTCTTGACCTCAGACTGGAACATCTTTCAGCAGGACAAGGACCCTAAGCACACAGACAAGATATCAAAGGAGTGGCTTCAGGATAACTCTGTGAATGGCCTTAAATGGCCCAGCCAGAGTCCAGACTTAAATCAAATCTCTGAAGAGATCTGATAATGGCTGTGCGCCAACGCTTCCCATCCAACTTGATGGAACTTGAGAGGTGCTGCAAAGAGGAATGGGCGAAAATGCCCAAACATTGGTGTGCCAAGCTTGTGGCATCATATTCAAAAATGTTGATGATGTAATTGCTGCAAAAGATGTATCAACAAAGTATTGAGCAAAAGCTGAGAATATTTGCAAATATCTCCCAAAACCCTTTTTCATTTTGTCATTATGGGGTATTGTGTAGACTTTTGAGGGAAAAACAATTATTTATTCCATTTTGGAATAAGGTTGTAACATAACAAAATGAGGAAAAAGTGAAGCGCTGTGAATACTTTCCGGATGCACTGTATGTGATGACAAAATATCAGAAATGTGGGTGAGAACCAGGGGCACAACTAGATATGTGTAGGCCCCACAGCAAAAGCTTGTAAAATCCCTTAACTAACAACCAAAAGGGACAAATGCATATCTCTCATCTGTCCTGCTTTTCTGGTGACCTTCGTGTTTGGGTCCTGCGCCCCCCCACTTCCCAGAGCCGGTGGTGCTCAGCGGTGAGGAAGGACATCAGTTGGGAGTCCCCCGTCACTGCCAGCAGGGAATAGAGAGGAAGAGGGGCTGGGGGAATGGCCAGCAGCTTACATAACACTGGCCATGCCCCCATAGTGCAAGCGTTCCTATTTCAAACGTTAAAATGTTAGGAGGTATGCAAATTTATATGACACCCATAACTTACAAAAAGAAGGTGGGCCCAAATAGCAGCTGCACCCCCTGCACTTACACCCTGGTGAGAACCTAGGATCCAGGAGTCATTAAAAAGTATGGTTTAGTTACTAAACCATACAAAAAAACTTTAGTACAAGAATAGGGGCCAACTCATGACACCAGATTGGGACTATGTAAAAACCGGACCGGACTAAACCCCGGACAGGACATCAAAATCTGCAGTCCTGAGCTTGTAGGGTCCGGTCCGGGGGGTGTCCTGTCCAGGGGTGTCTTGTCCGGGGGGGTCCCTGTGATAGCTATCACCAGGGACATGGGGGAGGGGAGATTACAGCCTCCCCGTGTGGTCCGGACCGTCCGGTTTTTGCTACATGCCCGGACCATTCAGGGAGACTTTTTTCTAGCCCTCCTCCTCTCCCTGGTGACAGGTGTGACAGGCAGCCCCCCCCCCCCCGGACAGGACACCCCCCGGACCGGACGATACAAGCTCCAAAATGCAGAGTTTAATGTCTGGTCCGACGGTTTTGTCCTGGTCCGGTTTTCACCCATACCCCACCAGATTTGTTAGATTTTATAAAGGTTGATTTTGCAGAGATGGGGGAAATGCGTAAATAATACATTGGAAAAACTTGGAACGAGTGCAGGAGATGTGGGAAAATAAAAAATGCAATACTTTTGTCAAAATGCAACCCTTTTCCTATTCAATTTCAATACAGAAAATGGGAAGCTATGATTTCTATAAACATCATTGTGTCTATTTTCTCTCGCAAGTCTGATTTTCCTGAAGTTGATGGCTGGGAGTCTGCCAATGAAACTTTTGATGCGATATTAATTAACCCCCAACGCCATAAAATTGGTGGAACAACTAGTCACATGATTTGCGCACACTTGAATTCAGCTTTAAATTCACCATCGAAGTGAGTGAAACACAAGCATCGGCAGAAAACATCGATGGGTGCAAGCCATCAAGGACGGGTATTCATCCCTGATACAAAGGTGAATACTGTTCGTGGAGTGACTGCAGGACGACCCTCCCCTTCGCCTACGAGACCGGCCTGATTCTCGTGTCACGGCGGCGGGTGTGCGGGCAGTTAGATGTACGAAACTTGTACATGAAAGACCACTCTGCAGCACACGAGTCGACACTCGAGTGTCTCACTCTTCACCAGAAGGGGGCGGGGCCCTGTAGCCGGAACGGAAGTCCCGCCTCCGCCGCAGCGGAAGTGTGCTCAGGTGCTGAGAAGCCGGTTATCATCATCAGCAGAGCACATTGTAAGCTTGAGAGCCATGTCCCATCCTACCCCTAGTGACAGGCCGTCCAGCTCCACCAACCCTCTCGTGTTCTTCGATGTAGAGGTGGGAGGCGAGCAAGGTGAGCAGCGGCCGGAGCGGCGCGATATATGATGAGCGCGTACAATGGTCTGAGCCGCTAGTGGTGCGCGCGGTTATGTGGGGCTGCTGTGTGCGGGAGTACATGGGTCAATCTCCGGGGGAGGAGATGTGCATGGAAGCATCTCCCAGAGAACTTTCTAGAATGTGCAGCATAGGCGGTATCTATTGGTACGTGGGTGTAGGCGGTGGTCAGGCACCGGTTTGTGGGGTGGCGTGTGTGCACACTAACTTGTGGGCATGCGATTGTCCCTAGGCATACACACGGAGCGATTTTGTGCTATTTTTTTAAGCAACCTGAGTAGATTGCTTAGAAAGTAAGCACAGATCTCTCCGTGTGTATGCCCCGAGTGATTAGTTATCGCCTGCTAAGTCAGTGCATGCGGTCAAAATCTAGTTAAATTGCTTAGCAAGTGACTGCAAATCTCTCTGAGTGTACAGAATGAGAGATACTGATCGCAATCTCTCATTCTGACCCACTACTCTAGCTTTTTTGGCTTAAACAAAATTGCTTAGCACAAATATCTGCTTGTCTATGTGCTCTCCATGGAGGATACACACGGAGAGATCTGTGCTTACTTTCTAAGCAATCTAGTCAGATTGCTTAGAAAAGTGCAGAAAGTATATGTATGGAGTGTTCATTCTAGCACCCGCCATCTTTGAAAACCCATGCAGTTCCCAGGCAGGGAAGAGGAACTGCATGTTGGAGAGTGCTAGAATGAACACTAGTATGCCCCTTTAGAGTTGTGGGCAGGTGGCCTGGTGCTGGCTTATATTGTGTCAGGTTGGTGTGTTAAGTGACCTAGATTGCTTAAAAAGTAAGCAAAAATCACTCCGTGTGTACACCCCATAGCGATGTGTGGTTCCACGTGTCACTATTGCTGGCTTGAATCTTGTGTCCATGCAGTCAAAATCTAGTTAATTTGTTTGGCAAGTGAGTTCAAATCACTAGGTATGTACAGATATAGCCATCTGCTATTTAATTCCATTTTTTTTTTTTTTTTTTTTTAGTACACACTGGGGAGTGCAAAATTGACTACCCAAAATTGCTTAGCATACATCGCTAGCACAAATCTTAACATGTGTATGCCCCTTTAAGTGCAGAGAGTAATGCTGGACATACATTAGGACGTCTCCCCTAGAGGAAGTCACAAGGCTGAAGTTAGCCCTTCCAAAACTGCAGCTACTTATTCAAAATTGTAAATCATAATATTGTGTATGCCCAATTTGCCAGCATATTTCTTGCCCAAACCAGCGTTGGGCAAGGCAAAATACATGTGGGTCATATGCAAGTGACTCCTGTCACGCTGGAGAGCAGGGGGGAGGGTCAGGCTGTCAAGCTGGAGAGCAGGGGGGAGGGGCAGGATGGAGAGCAGGGGGGAGGGGCAGGCTGTCAAGCTGGAGAGCAGGGGGGAGGGGCAGGATGGAGAGCAGGGGGGAGGGGCAGGCTGTCAAGCTGGAGAGCAGGGGGGAGGGGCAGGATGGAGAGCAGGGGGGAGGGGCAGGCTGTCACGCTGGAGAGCAGGGGGGAGGGACAGGCTGTAAAGCTGGAGAGCAAGGGTGGAGAGTTGCATCAGCAGGCGATGCATGCTGGCTCTCCCACTATGACCCGCTGAGCCTATATATGAGTCTGTCATGCCTACCCCAGCTCTTCCCACCGTCTGCCTGTCCACTTTTACATGGTTTATCACAGGCAGCTCTGGACTTTCAGTAATGGATGGGCCCGACACCGATTTATTCTACCGCCACAGCTCTGTGGCGCCCAGAACAGAGAAAACTGCTGGGACTGTGCATTCATGGATGACTGCCAGCAAACTCCGCGGTGCACCAAAGAAATTAGAGAAGGCAGCTGCAGCACCCTCTAGAGTCTGGTGGTCTATGCTGCCGAGTGCCCTGTGTCCCGTCCCTTCTATACCAGACACTGTTTCAATTTAAAAAATATATAATAATTAAAAAGGGTGCAGGGGATTGCCTGCTGGGCACTCGGGCCCCTTAGCCATTGCAATCCCTGCACCCTCTATTGTTATGCCACTGCTTGGAAGCAATCCATCTGATTGCGAGTCGCATCGGCTGCAGAAGCAGGCTCTGGTGCGATGCACACGGACATCACTTCGGACCTGCTGTCATTCACATGCAATTTGTGATCTTTTCTTGTGATCACTGCAATTGTAGGAAAAGAGCCCAAATTGCATGTGAATCTTCTCATGTTACTGGCCTTTAGGTGTAGGAGCCTCACTACCATACTAATACATTTTAGATGTGAAACTGAGGATGTTTAGTTTAGACTTGAGGAGCCCCAGACACTGGCCTTTGGCCTTTTGTGAAAATGTGCTGAGTCCTTCTCAGGTGAGTGGCACCCACTGATTATAATAGCCAGTGGGCATGCTCTTTCTCTCATTGGATTAGTGGTTTGCAGATGGACACTGGCACACTAGTGAACATGCTTTGACATTGAGGTAGAGGTAGGCACACTATGGCTTAGGTCTATCTCTAAGAGGATGAGGTAAGTGGGTTGCATTATCCTAGAATGGTCTGTAATCAATCTCGACTGAAATTTTTGCAAGTCTAAAATTGCAGGGTTTTTTTTACCCTTTTTTAAAATTCAATCCCAGTGCAGATATTTCGCCCACGTGAAAACCACCTGTAATTGCTGCACATTGACATGGCTTTGGCGAATTTGCAGCCCGTTTTCACCCATGCCATTTCACATGGGCGAAAATGTACTCAAAAATGGTCCAAAGTGTCTGTGATTGAATGCTGAAAAGGCCAATCGTTTTTCCGCCTTGTGAGAATTTCACCTGGGATCAAATATGGGACTATGGCCCTTATTCAGTCCAAATTTGTTCTCTAAATGGGCAAAACATGCACTGCAAGTTGGGCAGATGTAACGTGCAGTGAGTTACATTTTGGTGGGGTGTGTTGAAACTGAAATCTAAAGTGCAGTATAAATATAATGCAGCCAGTATTTACCCTGCACAGAAACAAATGAATTCACACAAATCAAACTCTATATATGTTACATCTGTCTCGCCTGCAGTGTACATGGTTTTGCCCATTTTGAGAACACATTTGTACTGCGATCAGATCTGAATAAGGGCCAAAGTGTGAAGGTAGTAAAGAATATTTATTTGCTACTTTAAGATCTCCAAATACTTATTTCTTATTTTCCATAGTTTTAATGGTGTTACATATGTTCTTAGAATCATTAACATTTAATACATTTTATTGTGCTTTAGTTAAAGGTTAAGAATGGTATCCTATAGATTATAAGCTTGCAGCAGGGCTCTCCTACCTCCAAGTCTGTCTGTTGTTACCCAGTTTGTTTTATCACTGTATACTATTGTAAAGTGCGACGGAATCTGCGGCGCTATATAAGAAACTAAGTAAATATTTTATAAATCCGGTAAATGGCAAGGTCAAAGTATATAGTAAACTATTATGTGTAATAGTGAGGGGAATATGCAGGTGAATTCTTTATAACCTATACATTTGATTATTTCAGTTGGTCGCATTGTGTTGGAGCTGTTTGCTGATGTGGTCCCAAAAACAGCAGAGAATTTCCGAGCACTCTGCACTGGTGAAAAAGGTGTTGGACAAACAACAGGAAAGCCTTTACATTTTAAAGGATGTCCTTTCCATAGAAGTAAGCAGCCTTTCTATTCTACTTTTTACAATATTCCTTTATTAATTTAGAATTTTATTGGCAAATATAACTTTTATTGTTTATTTCTAAATCAAAATATTACACTGACTTATTTGAAAAGAATGATTAGAGGTTTAAATGAACTTTCTGTTTTATCTTCATAGTAATCAAGAAATTTATGGTCCAGGGTGGAGATTTCTCAAACCAAGATGGCACTGGGGGAGAAAGTATATATGGAGAGAAATTTGAGGATGAAAACTTCCATTACAAGGTATTTATGATTATAGTGGGTTTTACTCGTACTGTGTGCTAGTTATTCTGGAATAGAACAGATGTTCATCCTGTGCCATATATACAGTGTGTGCTGCTTTAGGCCCAAATAGAGTATTATCCTTTATATGTCACCACAAGCAGTCCACATCACCTAAAGAAGCACAGAAAAAGTAGTTGTTGGGGATCTACTAGAATGAATTACTTCAACTTTTCTTGAGATTCTTCTAAACTTAAAGTGCCCATACACTAGGACGTTTCATCTGATTGCGGCGATAAGTGGATGAAGTGTCCAAATCGCATGTTTTGACATCAGGTGCGATGTGATGTGCAGTTCCCTGAGCATTGGATCGGAGCTTGAAGAGCAGAAGGACTGCACTATAGATTTCCTATTGCCAAATCTTTCAACATGCTTGGCTGGGATTGCACACGACTACGGAGAAGTCGTCCTAGTGTATGGGCTCCTTTTTACTCCTGTGGTGTAAATATTGTGTACCTCAAGCGGGAAACGGTCATTGGGTCTACAGAAAGTTGGGTTGACATGGTTCTAGGTCGACATGGGTTTAGGTCAACACAAGCATTAGGTCGACAGTCAAAAGGTCGACATGGGGGTTTTCACTGTTTTTTGAGCCGACAGGCGGTATTTCATGCCCTACCATCCACTAGGGCGTTATGGGAGAATAAAATAGTGCCCGAAGCATGGCGAGCGAAGCAAGCCGATGCGGTGCACTGGAAACTGTGTCCATGTCTGTGTCAAAAAACAGTGGAAAAACAACCAACTTGCTGTAGACCAAACTATCCCAACCCGCTCCAGCTGTTGTAGAATTACAAATCTAAGCATGCTCTGCCACAGTTTTTTAGCATTCCCTCATAGTAAAACTAGCAGGGTATGCTGGGATATGTAGCACTACTACAGCAGGAGGTCTACATGTTGAGCACTGTTTCATCATTCTTCTGGGCTAAAGATTAGAACTTTTGATTTGGTTGGGGCCAGGGTATAGAGCTTCCCAAGCAGTAATGTTGTTGTCTTCTGATACATCTTTTTCTCCTTTTGCAGCATGATAAGGAAGGTCTACTCAGTATGGCCAATGCAGGCCCAAACACTAATGGCTCTCAGTTCTTCATCACGACTCTGGCTACACCCCATTTAGATGGGAAACATGTGGTATTTGGGATGGTTCTCAAAGGCTATGGTATTGTTAAAATGCTGGAAAATGTTGAAATTAAGGGAGAGAAACCTGCAAAGGTAAGCTGCATGCATAATAAACCGACTTTGTTTCTTTAAATGGGGCTTCCTAATTTGTGCTCTAGAACCATGGAAAGATGCTCTATTTTGCAAAGGTGTCAAATGCACCTGCTTTAAACAAAGAAGTGTCCCTTGAATGAGTAGTAAATGCTAAAAATAAATTAAACAAGTCATACACATGTCCAGACCGTCTTCTTACACTTTCACTACAGTATGTAAAAGGAAAATAGTCTAATGCTGGCCATACATTAGGACGACCAGCATCCGATCAGAATAGTCTCATGGATTTCCCTTGAAATCCCCTGCAGCTCCCTGGCAGTCCCGGACAGATAATGTACTTTAATGTTATGTTCGATCCATTTGCCCAGTACGATGGATTGTTTGCCTCACAAATAGCATGCGATCATCTTTAAGATTTAATGCCACTCAAACGACACAGATCACAATCTGCACCCGATTTGGATATGCCTCTGGGGGGACGGGGGTTTGGATATGCCTCTGGGGGGACGGGGGTTTGGATATGCCTCTGGGGGGACGGGGGTTTGGATATGCCTCTGGGGGGACGGGGGTTTGGATATGCCTCTGGGGGGACGGGGGTTTGGATATGCCTCTGGGGGGACGGGGGTTTGGATATGCCTCTGGGGGGACGGGGGTTTGGATATGCCTCTGGGGGGACTGGGGTTTGGATATGCCTCTGGGGGGACGGGGGTTTGGATATGCCTCTGGGGGGGGGGGGGGATTGGATATGCCTCTGGGGGGGGGGGGATTGGATATGCCTCTGGGGGGGGGGGGGGGGGTTTGGGATATGCCTCTGGGCGGGGGGGGGGGGGGGGTTTTGGATATGCCTCTGGGCGGGGGGGGGGGGGGGTTTGGATATGCCTCTGGGGGGGGGGGGTTTGGATATGCCTCTGGGGGGGGGGGGGTGGTTTGGATATGCCTGGGGGGGGGGGGGGTTGGATATGCCTCGAGGGGGTGCCCTGCACAGAGGGTATAGGGGGTAAGCTTACCCCAGAACGGTAAATTTTCAGACCACCAAAACATTGAAACTGTAAAATACCGTTTCACATATGCGGTGTGAAAGGGTTTTAATCTGTCTGACCCATTTTTGGAAATGTTTAAAAATACCGGGTCGATTACATTTTTGCAGTCTGAAAGCAGCATAACTGCAATATGCAATAACATATCCAAGCATGATATACATAAGTACTGAAAATCATACCACAGAGTGGGTAGGACAGCTTCATGCTGCTTCCCTGTCATTGGGGATCTGTACTGGTTATCCCTGAGCAATCTTCCCTGGCACCTGTGGCAATTTAAAAGACACACTCCCCTCAGCTCTCACATTTAAAAATGCATTTTGCTCACAAAATTGCTGCCGCATGGTTATGTACTAATCTTTAATGCATTCAATGAAAAGCCAATGAGATTTTTTTTTATTTTCTAGGACCATACACAACCCCTGCCCCATATGGCACCAACACTAATTGTCACATAGTAGATATCTGCTCTGCTTTGTTTAGAACAGGCATGTCCAACGTTGGCCCTCCAGATGTTGTGAAACTACACATCCCAGCATGCTTTGCCACAGTTTTGCTATTAGAGAATGCTAAAACTATTGCAAAGCATGCTGGGATGTGTAGTCTCAAAACATCTGGAGGGCCAACGTTGGACATGCATGGTTTAGAACAACAAACACTGGTAGTGTCTGTACATTGTTGTCATATGCATGGAGTTGCTGCGACAGTTTGAGTATCTACAATACATTATTGGTCAGATGTACCTAATGGCCGTCGAGTGTATAATACCTAAGCAGCAGGGACATAAGCATCCACATGACTTTTTTTTCATTTATTTTTACAATATTACCTTAATGATCATGCCATCATTCACCATGAGCGTTCTTGGTTTCTCAGTGTAACACTCTTCACTTTCTCTGTAGCTGTGCATGATAGCAGATTGCGGAGAGCTGAAAGATGGAGACGAGTGGGTTGTGGCACCATTGGATGGCTCTGGCGACACTCATCCTGACTTCCCAGAGGACTCTGATGTTGAGTTAAATGACGTAAGCAAGCTATACACTTTTTTTTTTTTTTTTTTTTATTTTTTTTTTTTTAGACACTCATTCTGATTTGTCTCCTCCCTTTATCAAACTAATTTGAAAGAATAAAGGAAATAGCACCCTTTTGGCTCACTTAATAGTTTTTTTTCTTTGTTCATGAATAGACTCCCCAGAACTGCCTGCATTATCAAATGTGTACATCACTATGTCTGCTTAACAGGTAGAAAAAATCGTCAGTATAGCAGAAGACGTCAAAAACATTGGGAATACCCTCTTCAAATCTCAGAACTGGGAGATGGCTACAAAGAAATACAATAAAGCTCTGAGGTGCGTTGTAATATATAAGTGAGAATCTGCCGCATAATCTTGTCCACAGATGTGTGATCTGCTCATTTTCAGAGGGAACACCAAATCCATAGCGGCCATTTTTTTATTTTCTAATGATTAAACCATCAGTATGATGCAGACTTTTCAACACCAAAGAACGTGTTAGACCTTCAAGGGAGAAGTTGCTATGGGCAACTGCCTATATCTCTCAAAGGTTTGATTTGTTCCTCCAAAAGTCAAACCAGACTGCAGGTTTAATACTGTGAAGTGTTTCTAATGCTGCAGCTTTAAATCTTAATCTTAGATAGTTTATTAATACAGGCTAAAATGTTGACTGTTATGTGAAGTCCTAACTAGATCAAAGAACTTTTTTGTGATCGTTTTTATTATGACATTGAGGATTTACCTTTTTCTCTTGTAGTCCTGTTTTGTTGCAGTCTATTCAGACTAGCTAAATCTAAAACTGCACTCAATTTGCCTAGTGACTTTCATCATGCTTCTTGTCCCTTATTATTTTTTTTTTCTTCAACTAAAAACACATAGGCACCTATTCAATCCTGACTGAAGTTTTCACCAGGCAAAAAACAAAGATTCACCTTTCAGTATTCAATCACACCCCCCCCCCCCCCTTTTTTTTCCAATAAACACTCAAAAAATGTAACCACATCCCCTCCCATTATTACTATATATACATTGGACATAATCAGCATGTAAATATGAAAAATATGTGCCACTAACAGGATGTGCTAGCACGACCATCCAAAGGTGCCATTCGGATTTGCAGTCTAGTTATATACAGTAACTTATAAGGAGATGTCGGTTGTAGAGTAAGGCATATGGGAACAAGTTACAGGAATTTAAACAAAATGTCCACATACTGAATGCGAATCAAGTATTATAGTAGTGTTATAACATCCTCTTAGCATAAGGAAAATATACATTGAAACAAAAAATACAACGCCACAACACAACCCCCCTATAACCCCCAACCCAGGCATGCTTGGATCCCAATAACGATCTGCCCCCTCGCTACTAACTACCTAAACCCAATCTCCCCATTAAACATAGAGGCGGCAAGTTAGTGATCTTAGCTAAAACCTATCCAGAACAATCTACCCGCAGGATATAAACTACTCTGTGTTGGCTAAACTTACCAAAAATTCTAACCTATGTCCTCACCTGCAGAGGAGGTGACAGCTAGCAGGATCTGGTGCAGCAAGACCTCCATCTTAGGATTCATCTTCAGTAGTAAAGGGGACAAATATGGAGCAGTGATATCAGAAGATGTTCGCGTACTTGTGTTTTGTTTAAATGTCTGTATTGTTTTTTTTTTTTTATAACAACTTAATAAAGATGAAATGAAAAAAAAAAAAGAAAGTGCGACGTCCCACAGCGCATGTACACTCGGCGGCCCTGACTCCAAAATGGCACGGGTACAGAAACTCAGCCACTTGCAGCGCAGCTGGGCTCACAGCCTATCCTTCATGCCGGTCTTCAGCAGGTGTTCAGAACAGTGCCAAGTAGTGTGCCCCACACCTGTAGAAAACTTAGTGCAGATGGGCGCCCTCAGGATAGGAGTACAGGATAGTTGAAGCGGAGAGCTACAGCTAGTAGCGGCTTCCACTTGTCTGCCCAAGGCACGTGAATTTGTGGCAATTTCGCTGATACATGCGGTGTTTGCCAATGCTGGATTTTTTTGGCCCATGCGAAAAAATCAGCACTGGGGTTGAACAGGCGATATCGAATTTGCCCAAAAAATGCGAAAAACTGCCAATTTTTTTTTCACCTGGCGAAAACTTCGGCCGGGATTTAACCCCTTCCCGACATTTGACGTACATTTACGTCATGGTCGGGAAGTACTTCCCGACACATGGCATAAATGTACGTCATGGTTTCTAACTGTCACTGCGTCTAGAGACGCAGTGACAGTTAGGTGATGTCTGCTGTCCCTGACAGCAGACATCCCCCCTCGTCGCCCAGGGGGGGCAGGGGTGCCCCCCCCGGTCGGCGATCGCTGTGATTGGCTGTTCAAATCTGAA